>NC_090930.1:1273115962-1273418993 GCF_040938575.1 Ambystoma mexicanum | reverse complement strand
AGGGTGTTACAGTAATCTAATTTTGATAAGATGAGGGCTCTGGCTAGTATAAGACAACTGTCATCTGATAAGAAATGTTTCCCAGCGCGTATTAATTTACATGTATAGGCTGTGGATGAGGCCAGTGAGTTCACCTGTTTGGTTAAGGATAGTGTTGCATCAAGGTAGAAACCTAAGGTTTTTACTTCTCTGGCGACCTTGATTGTGTTGCCATCGATGATGAAGGCTGAGTAGTTTTGGTTGAGTTTGGAAATGCGGGCTGCAGTGCCCAGGATGATAAGCTCTGTTTTGTCATCGTTCAAGCATAGGCCATGGTTGGCCATCCATGCTTGAACGATGCTATAGACTCTGTTCACCAGAGCCAGGTCTTCAACACAATCCCCAGTAAGTGGTAGGAGAATCTGGGTATCGTCTGCGTAGTTGGTATAGGTAACACCCAGATTATCGAGATCGTCGAAGAGTGGCTTGGTGAAGATGTTATAGAGTGTTGGCGAGACACAGGATCCCTGTGGCACTCCGCAGGTGATAGGAATCGGGTCTGCTGCCGCTGCGGGGGAGAACACCCTCATGGTCCTGTCACTAAGGAATGACTGTATCCAGACTATAGCCTCCCCTGAGAAGTGGGCCGCCGAGTCCAAGTGATTGCATAGGACTCTGTGGTCCACCAAATCAAAGGCGGCTGAGAGGTCCAGAAGGAGAAGGAGAAAGAGAGCTAGTTTGCCCTTGTCTCTGAGTGAGTCTATTTGGGCCTTTAGGTCAATCAGGGCTGTTTCTGTGCCGTGTTGCAGACGGAAACCGGATTGGCGTGTTCCAAGGAGATGGTTTATCTCAAGGAAGTTCTGGATTTGGGTGTACGCTACCTTGTCTAAAATTTTTAGTAAGAAAGGCACTGTGGTGATGGGTCTATAATTTGTGGGGATGTTGGGGTCCAAGGTTTGTTTTTTCAGGAGGGGGAGTACCCAAGATTCTTTTAGGTTGTGAGGGATGGTGCCCGTAGTGAAGGAGGCATTAATAAGTTTTGTGATGAAGGGGGCTAGATCTCTAGCCGCGTCTTTTATCAATTGTGCGGGGCATTGGTCACCTTTGCAATTAGACGGTTTAAGAGTCAGAATGGTCTTTTCTACCTCAATTACTGAGACCTTGGAGAAGCGGAATTGGGTAGATTCTTTAGGTTTGGGTGTGGGGGTTTTGTCCACGGGAGGTTGGGTTGGTAATGAGGCTTTCTTTAGGGCAATTTTAGTTTGGAGGTTGGCCACTTTGTTGGTTAGTGCCAGTTGTATGTCAGTACACCAAGTTTTATCTTTGATGGAGTCGTCCTGTGCTGCGATAGGAGTTTCCAGTTCTTTTAGGATGGAGAATAGCTCCTTCATACTGGAGTTGGCTTGGGTGATCCTATTATTATAGGTTTCTTGTTTGGTCAGGATGATATCTTTTTTGTATTGCGAGGAGATGTTTATTAGGTTGGTTTTATTTTCAGCGGTAGGATGCCGGTTCCATGCTGTTTCACATTTTCTCTTCTGTAGTCTTAAGTTTTTTAAATGGGGTGTAAACCAGGAGTTTAGATGCTTTTTTGGTTTACTGTTTCTAAGTTTAAGCGGAGCAACTCTGTCAAGGGCAGTGGACATAGCGTTATTGAATTCCTCCACTAGGATGCCTGGGTCGGTATGGTCAGGTAGAGAATTAAGTTTGGGTAGGATGTGAGGCAGAATATTATCCGCTGTGATATTTTTCTTATTTCTGGTTAAAGTGGGTATGGCGGGGGTGGGTGTGAGAGCTGTGGTTCTTTTAGTGTTGAGGGTAAAGGAGATAAGGTGATGGTCTGACCATATTTGGGTGGCAATGGCTGTTATAGAGGGGTTACAGTTATGACTGGCAATCCAGTCTAGAGTTCTCCCTTTGGTATGTGTAGGAATATTCACAAACAGCGTGAAGCCTAGTTCTGACAAGGTATTAGCTGTGGCAGTAGCCTGGAGGTCATTGATATCGTTGTACCCTAGGTTGAAGTCTCCTAACACTAAGGTTTGAGAGGAATTTTTTAGCTTCTCAGAGATAACAGAGGTGATATCTTCGTTGAAGGTATTGGTAGGGCCTGGGGGTCTATAGCGGAGGTAAATATTAAGTGTTTGGGAGTTGGCGGTGGGTAGTTTGATAGAAAGAAGCTCACAGGATATAAGGTAGGGTGTGGAGGTGATTCTCATAGAGAGGATGGATTTGGCGATAATTGCTATTCCTCCACCTCGTGCGTCTGGTCTGTCAGCTCTAAGGATGGTATACTTTTCTGGGACTGCTAGAGTGAGTGCAGGACCTGCTGCCTCATGGAGCCATGATTCAGTAATGGCGATGAAATCAAGGTCGTTTTTGCGTATGACATCTGCTATGTCAGTAGCATGAGCGACTAAAGATCTGGCATTGATCAATGCAGCTTTTAATTCTGGTTCTGGCTGCACTGTGAGAGGGAGGTTGGCTATATGTTTATTAATTTTATGGTGGAGTTTGCGCCTGAGAGGGGCGGTAGTTTCCAATGGTGGGAGTAATTTGGGTCGGAGGTGTTCCAGGTTGATATTGTATTTGATGATGGGTTCTAATATTTTGGGTAGTCGAGCCCGGAGTCTAAGGTTCCTCTGTGCTAGGTTGCAAGGTTTGGAAGTAGGTTGTATGTAGGCTCCTGAGCCCTCTATGGGCAGAAATGTAGGGATGGTCATATAGACGATAGTAAGTATAGCTATCAGATTGGTGAGTAATGCTTGGTGGACTAGGTTAGGCAGGTAAGAGTACATAGTGTTACTTCTAGTTAAGCTAAGGGGACTAGACTTAAATGCTGTGGTTGGATACTGGGCAGAGTAGGCTAAGTACGGTCATCAAATACTAGGCAGGATGAATGTAGTAATCAAACATTGGGTTAAAGGCAACAGTCAAATACTGGGCTAAATGCAGCATCAAATACTGGGCTAAATGCAGCAATCAAATACTGGGCTAAATGCAACAGGCAAATACTGGGCCAAATGCAACAGGCAAATACTGGGCTAAATGCAACAGGCAAATACTGGGCTAAATGCAACAGGCAAATACTGGGCTAAATGCAGCAATCAAATACTGGGTGAAGATGAGGCTAAATACAGTGGTCTGAGTGTTTAGGAATGAATGGAAAAATGTGCTGATAGGGGTGCCTTGGTGCTTTGGGCACGTGTGGTCAACCATGTGGTCAATCAGCGTAGGTATTTCGAAGGAGGCAGAAATTCTAGGGCTAGCAGCCAGAGAGAATGCAATACATATGGAACAGGGCAGCATGCGTGGTGCACAATACCGGGCGGAAGGACTAAGTTTTAAGTTTAGTAGATGGGTGCAGCAGGTCACCCAAAATTGAAGTTAGCAACATGTACATGCGTATAAATGTATGCGAAGTTGCTCATGCACAATTTGAGGCAGTAAGTGATACAGTGCAGCTGTACTGCAGGCTTAGCTAGACAGTGGTGGCATTTGCCAACTATGGAGCGTGTTGATGATGCTTACCTATGTTAATGTCAGGTTTGCAGTTCAATGCTCAAACAGTGGGAGATTCGAAGGGCAATGGTCCCAGTCTAGCCTCTAGCCATTCTGTGGACAGGCTCGGGACAGGACCTGCTCCTTTGTGTGTGCTCCTTCCTGGGCTGGTCCGGCGATCGCCTTCCGGCGAGCGATTGGCTGGGAAGGCAGAGGTGTGAGCCAATCAGTACCAGGCAGGCATCAGAGGGAGATTGGAGAGTCAGGAAGCAGCGTTGCAGAGCCCGGCGGCCATCTCTTGGGATGAGGGCAGCCTCGTGTAAGGCAATGGAGGCACGAAAAGCTGTGCACAATGCGGGCACTTAGGGCAGTTTCTAGGCGCTAAAAAGTATTTTACAATACTTGCAGTCGCATGCCCAATATTCTGAGGCAGTGATTCGATTTTTGAAGATTATTGCCGGAACGAGCGCAGGTGTGGCATGGTTACAATTGGCAGACTGTTGCATGCGTCTGTGTCCAATGTGGCAGCTGCACAAAAGGGCCAGGCATTGGCCTTGCTTGGCCAGCGTCCCCCATCCCAGGATGATCCGCAGAGTGGGTCTCAGCAAGGCTTTTTGCAAGTGATGCTATTTTGGTTTTCCCTGCACAACATTGTTATGTTGCTTCTCACCTTATCACACCCCTTTCTCATGCCTGCCACTGACTATGTGCACAGTGGTGGTTTTTAAGTTGATATTTTATTTTTGCTGTCCGAGGTGGACTCCTTTTCTTTGTCCGACAGACATTGCCATGATGCACCAGGTGCAGTTTGTTCACTTCAAATGGGACTTTGCTAGAGATACTCCAGGTGGCATGAACGTACTGCCATGTTCAGTGTTGATAACTGGCATGCTGATTCAATGAGGGACATGATCAGACTTTCAGGTAAACATTATGTTGACCCATGATGTGCATTATATGTGGAGTATGTGTGATAGGGTCCTTGAAATCTACTGAACGTGTATCCGTTGTCATTTCAGGTCACTTTGCACAGTCAGCTCCCATCCACCCGTGAATGCACCCAGATCCCTCTCCTTGTCCATTCCATCTGCTGGACAGTGTCACTCCAAACACAAATGAGGAGGCACAGTGTTAGGTGTAGGTGGTGAGGGATACACAGCACAACAGCAGCTAAACAAGGTAAGGGAGCACAGGGTCACACATGTTCATGTGTGTTGTTGTACTTATTCCATTGGTGTTCTGACGTGGCACCAGTAGGGTTGTGCATGCAGGTGTCAATCTGGTGATCTGTGGGTGATTGTCACAGTCTACAGCATGTGCGTGGTACAATTTACATGATTGTGGATGTTCTTGTCACCTCTGCAGCATGCTGGTCATAGTGTGTCCACTTAAGGTACTTATGTGCATGTGTTCCTAGGGCTGGGCCATACACTGAACTCTTTGTTGCTGGGTCATTAGCTGTAATTTCCTGTGAGCCTTGCATGCCATATCCTACCATGATTGTTGTCAAGTAGCCACTCCATCATGCATGTGTATCCTGCACATCTGAGTCTCACCTTCCACGTAGGTGGGAAGTTTTCTGTGACATGCAGCAGCAGTGTTTTGAATGTTCCCACGTTTGCATGTGCATGATGTGTGAGTTATGGTGTATTTTGTTAGATGAGTGCCTGGCCAAGTCCACCCTGTGTGCTGATTCCTCGTCCCATGCCATGTGGACCACCTACTGTGTCAATGCTCACTGGCCCTGTAGGCCACTGCCCTGATAAGGTATTGCCCCACCCCGGCACAGTGGCCCCAGGCACTGGATGCCCTATGAACAGCCCCTGAGAGGGTGCCGTGGAGGCACCTGTAGTCACGTGGCCCTACTGATGGACCCACAGGCATCCCAGTATGATGGGGGGCTGGGCCACCCGCACCAGGCCACCCGCTGCACATGCATAGTTGTGCAGGACGGGCTTCATGCTGCCTCCAGCCAGTCTTGGGCGGCTGCTGCCTGCAGCTGCCAGTTCTCCCACTGCCCTAGCACCTACCGCCCGCCCAACCCTGTTATCCCTTCACCATGGGAGGGAGTCCACTTTCAGTGGCATTTAAATGGTACATGCCTATTATCAGGGAGACAATCAGTCAATGACAATGTTTACAATGTACTTATTGAGGGTTCATTGTTCAATAGGTTTATTGTCCATGTTACATTATTAGTTGAGCTGTGTAGCCAAGCGACCCTGCTATCTGCATTTGGATGCTTGGGTGAGTGACTTGGGGAATGCAATGTGTATTACTAAGGACACTGCCCATGTTTTCAGGTTTTTATGTGAAGAATGTAGATGAGGATATGTGTGATTTGTTGAGCATAAGGTACACACCACATGCCCACCCTGGAATGCCATTCTCAAGTTGTTGTTTGTGGCCCAACTGTACTTGCCATGTTTCATCATCGAAGGCCATCAGCAATATGGCTATAGTGTGACTCTCACATTGGATGTTATTCATGTGAAGTATGTCTGGACGAGCTGAATGCGTATGTGGCTCACTCTTTGGCCTGCTAATGGTATGGGGACTGCCTGTGGCTGCAGCCACAACCCCTCACGCACCTCTATTGGTATGCCACCACGTGTGGCTATATTATGCAAGATCAACATGCCAATATGATTTTAAATGACACAGCTGGTGCATACACCAGTACTCCACCTGAATGGTCCAAGCAATTTTTTTAATAATTTTTTTTTAATTTTTTTCAGTTTCAAGGAGCATTCTTTGAACAAATTGAAGGCACAGCCATGGGTGCTGCCATGGCACCCAATCTTGCTAATCTATATGTGGAATATTTTGAAAAAACAGTCATTTATCCAGTCACCAACCCGTATAAGAAACACCTTTTGAAATGGCTTCGGTATATAGATGACATTTTTATACTATGGGAAGGAACAGCTGTAGAGGCAGAACTTTTTGTCGAGTGGTTAAATGCACAGAACCCTTTCTTAAGATTCACTAAAGAGATCAATGCACAAGAAATTAACTTCCTAGATATCACCATATTTCACCATGAAGGCCACCTTAAAGTTAAACCTTACAACAAGAGAACTGACAAAAATGCTCTTCTCCATTTCTCCAGCCACCATGCTAATCATATCAAGGAGAATCTGCCCTTCGGGCAGTTTTTGAGGCTAAAGAGAAACAGTAGTCTGGGGCAGGATTATAAAGAAAGTGCAGCTCTGTTGTCAAGAAAATTGTGTAATAAAGGCTATCCTGCTGAGCTGGTAAAGAGGTCTTGCAAAAGAGCTTTTAACAATAATCGAGAGGCCTTACTAGAGAAAAGACAAGCAGATGATAAAGGTGATCGGATTGTATTTGTCAATACGTTTTCGAACTTGTCATACAAAATCAAAGGCATTATTAATAAGACATGGAAGAAAGTGTACAATGCTGAATCGACTCCACCTCCATTGGTGGCTTTTAGGAAAAGCCAAAATATCAGACAGATGCTCATTAGGAATGACATATCCATCAAACGTCCATTAGCACCCAGGCAAACTACTTTATGGGGCCTTCCGCCTGTTAAGGGACATTTTCCCTGTGGAAAGTGTGTGATGTGTGCCACGACGAAGGAAACAAAATATACTATGTTAAATCCTGATATTAAGTGGGTTCTTAATGAAATGACCAATTGTAACACCGAAAATGTTGTCTATTTAATTACATGTCCTTGCGGATTACAATATGTAGGCAAAACCAATAGGAAATGTCGTACTCGTATGATAGAACATCGAAGTTGCATAAAAAACCGAGTACTGCTAGCTCCTATGGTTAAACATTTTGTACAGATGAAACATTCCCACGAGGATTTCAGTTGGGTGATCTTAAAGAAAATTTATGGCAAAAATAAATCAGAAATAGATGATAAACTCATTCTATTCGAACAAAAAATGATTTACAGGTGCCAAAGTCATATCATTGGTCTTAATGAAGAAATTGACTGGCTGCATACTCAGAGATGAAAGGACATTGGGTGGTGGTACATCCCTATGGAGATATAGATATATCTGATGGGGCATTAGTGAGAAATATGAAGAATTAGTAAGATGCACTATGTATAGAAATGTTTTTTTCAAAAATGACACTGTTTTAGACTTTGAAAATATAATGTGATGAGTCGGATATGGTTCAGGTATTGGAATATATTTGTGTAATGTGTTGTATGGTTTACTTCACTTTGTGTGGGTAACTTTGATTACCTAGAAACTATTACTTTCAGAACTTGGTCTGATAATGGTCCCCTGGTTATGTTTTAAACCCCAGGTTTTTACCTGTCGAATGGACTAGACTTTCTCCAGCATGTAATTCTGGGTAAATTGTAATTATGGTAACTAATTGGCCTTCCTTGGTAGGTGTATGTGAGCGTGTTTATTGTACTTATGAGAGCAGTGGGTTAGCAGTCGTACCGCCGTGCTTACCGGATTTTTGGTTTTGGGTTTCCAGAGCTGCATTGGGTGTAATTCGCGTCCTTTTGCATTGTTATTGAATACATTATCGGTCGATTACCCATGATCGAGTTAATCTGTTTACTATGTTTATGAAATAAAGAAGGTTAGTCCTTCGTTTATGTCTCAGCAATAGGATGCACGACGTTCCATGAAACAAAGAAGGTTAGTCCTTCGTTTGTGTCTTAGCATTTGTTTACTTGAACTGCTTCTCATTATGAAAACATGGGTTTAGCAGCCGAACCGCCGCCCTTACTGGAATCGATCTCTGGTTGTCGGAACTGCATTGGGTGAAGTTTCCGTCCTCAATTAAGGTTACAACTATTGATATTTAGTACACTGTACTGCTAACGTTACTAATTGGGTATTAAATGATGGGCCTTCGATTTATACGAGCATTTATTTGGATTTTCTAAGAATGGTTGATATTAAGTAAACTACATTGTATTGGGCATAGCGTGCTACAGAAATACTTGTGATATATTTTTTGTCTAGAACATTGATCAGGTTTCTTCTGTTGTAGGTTACAATTTTGTGGACAATTTAACAGCGACGAAGAATATGTAAACAATCTCTTCAACCACGCAGGAGTAGTGGCATGGCGTAATAGGTATATATGCATATATTGTTTTAAATGAGTGATAATGCTTTGGTGAAGGTTGTAGTTTCAAAAGCTTTATAGGGTTGTTATGGAAGGTATGACCACATTGAATGATAGGAATACACATGGGGTCACTACTTAGATGAGTAGGTTCATCGGAGCACTATATAGTTTTTGCGGTCACGTGAATTTGTGATGAAGTGAGGGAGTAGTGGTTGTGTTGTTCACACCACTGTTCGTTTGTTGTTCCTTTCTCAGCTGGAATCAGGTTCATAGTTACCAAAGAACCATTTATAGAACAGGATCAGACTTATTGAAAGAGGTCGGAGGGCATTTGGGTGCACTGAGGCACACCTACACTGCAGCAATCCTACTTGTGAGGTATGTAGTGACCATTGGGTTCAATTGATCTTGCCAGTATATAGGTACATATTTGAATGTTACTGGAATATAGTTAGCATTATGTAGCTGACTTATGTATTTGTGATGATGTTGATCTGTAGTGATACCCTATTTTTCTTTGTGTATTGAATAATTATAGGAGTACGGTTTGAAGAGTACTTTTGGGGCCCTGGATTACATGGTGGAGAAAAAATTAAAAGTGTCTTCCCCTGAAGAAGGTTCATGCATTTGGTGCCAAGAGGAACTGAAACATGTCGGGGCTGTTTATTCTGAGTTAATAACACTCAGTGATTGGAAATGTTTAAATCATTATATAAATTTTATATGTTGATGTATTGTATTGTCATGTTACAGGAATGGATGTGAGTGAAACTAGTAATTTGTATTGTAAATGTATCCACTGTATGTTGTGTTGTGGGGTCCTTTTTACTGAAAACACTGTTTTAGAGTTAGTTTTATAAAAGAAAATAAACTATTTTTGATATTATAAAAAAACAAATAAGTACTAGGTCTATTTTTTCAAGACTATTGGTATAAAGAGGGTTTTTCAGCATCACACGATATGTAAAGATCACTGTTGAGTGGGGAATGTATTTTCTGTCTCCTTTATATGATGATTATGTTGGTTATCCCCTAACCGTGTGAGAGAGGGAATGTTAAAACAAGGGGAACGGTAGACCTTTGTATAGATAGACCAAGCAGTGGAACCATGATTTCAGCACTCCAAATGTGTGCTTGACTATGCGCTTGACTATGCCTCTGGTGGCGATATGGGCTGCACTGTAGCGGGCTTCCGCTGGTGTGGTGGGATTTCAGATAAGCGTGTTTAGGAATGGTGGTAGTGGGTAAGCACTGTCCCCTTTAAATGACAATTATCAAAAGTTTTTATGGTATGTGCTTTTATCGTTGTTTTTATTGGATGTGACACCCAATCAGTGTGTTTTGCTATGTTTGCTGGCTGATACTCACAAATGAGCCACTTGTTGACGAATGTTGCTTATGCCAGTGCCTGGTAAATGGGGGAATGACATAATATTGAGCTATCGTGAATGCATCCAGGGTAGTTTGCGTTCACATGCATGATGTGACCCTTTGCATCACAGATGGCCTACACGTTCAGCGACTGCCAATTTTTTCTGTTCGAATATATATGTTCTGTGCTCGTGGGGGCTGTAGTGCAACATGTGTGCAATCAATTGCCCTAAGTACCTGTGGGAACTGGTCAACTGCATAGAATTCTTGAGCCACTCTTTGCCTTGCCTGGCACGTTTATGTGGCTGTGCAGGCGTGCTATGATGCAGCTTAGGAGCTGTTTGAGGCAGTGTGATTGTGTGGGCTGTGAAATACCCCCAACAAAGGCTGTGGTCTGCTGGAATGTGCCAATCCCCACGAAGTGAAGGGCAGTTAGGACTTTCACGCAGGGTGATATTGGCTGTGAGCACATGGTTGGGGACACCAGATCATTCTCCCACTCCCTGACCAATTCAAGGATGACATGGGAGGGACGCGGTATGTGCCATATACTTCCTCATCGGACATGCTGAATATCGTTGTGCGTGTATGGTAGATTCTGGCCCTCCTTCCATGAAGCAATGGGTATGCGAGCAATGCAGGAACGGGCATGGTTCTGACATTTCTCTATGATTGCATGGTGTTTTTTAAACCAGGGATTGCATGGTGCAGTCTCACTGTATGCCTAGTCACCGGTGACGGTTACATTTATTTCCTTTTTAGTTTGCGCAGATGAACGAGTGAATATGTAAGTACGGGTTTGTTTGCACTTGATGGGGCATGTTTGTACATTTGCACAGTGTCTCCCTCCCCATGCTCATGTTATCCCTCATTTCTCTACTTTAATGAGGCGGTTTGCATATTCCGCCCCCTACTTGGCCTTTGCACTGGCCATTCCCTCAGGCCTCATGCTGGGCGTGCAGACATGGCTCATGGACCTGGGAACCTACGCAGAGGACGATCTGTAAACCAGTGGATGTCGTTTTGCGTGCCGCAAAGATCCTTTTTCTGGCGGAAATTGCTTATGCGCCACGCAAAACATTCTGTAAATCAGGCCCTTTGTGTGCTATTTAAACTGTTTCTTATGTGCTGTGGTACCACTTATTCACAGTGACAGGATTCAACGAAGCAAAAATAAACCATAGTTAAAGGCACCACTTCTGGGAGGAAGGAGGTTGCACATGTTTGCTTTGGTTCTTCACTTCTGTATGTCAATTTTGAGGTGCAGGAGATAGAAGTGTGATAAACAAAGGCGTTAACTGAGATTTCGTTTGCTATTCTTTGTGGGTTTTTTTTTCCTTTGTAAAAATTGCCGGTGTCATTCCCTTTGACTATCTCGAAGACCTTATGTTAAAAAATGTATGAGCTCATTCTCGTGTGTTGATTTAAGAGTGCGGCAAGGAAAATAGTTTATTTGACAAGTTAATGTAGCTGTAAATATATATGAAACAGTCTGTGTACATGAGAACATGGCTTTTGGATGTAATCGGCAAACGGTTTAGAAACAACAATGTTAGTTCTGCACAAACGTAGGGGTGAGCCTGGGGTAGATCGCACATTTCCATTAGCAACGTAAAGCCATCTAAGAAAACAAAATGAAATATTGATGAAACTTTCCAGGAAGGCAGTTGGGTCGTATAGCCCTTCGATAGTGGGAGATTGCACCCATGATTCGGTTAAAAGAACAAGCATTGGCAAAGCCACTAGTTTGGGCATTAACTACTGCTCTTTGAATTCTGCCTTTATAGGCACCAGGGTGCATACACGAGAGCGCAACATTTCAGGCAAGGATGAGACAAGGGATATAGGTGTGCAAGATAATGAAAAGAGGAATACAGAAAGGAAAGAAGCCATTCAGAGAGGGTGCCACTGATGATGAGAAAGAGGAAATATGGGTGATAAAGGGTGAGAGTGGGAGGGCACGAGAAAAAGCAAGGGTGCTAGTGGAAGGTTGAGAGACAAAGCAACGTCTGTGAGCAAAGTTTGAGAAGATGGAATGAGGGTGCAAGAGGGGATACCTTCAAGGCTGCCAGGGTGACAGGGAGAGTAAGGGCATTTAAACGAAAGGTGCAAAGAGAGTGAGATTGACAGCACCAAGGTGAGCAGTGTTGCAGTGCAAGGCGAGAGAGTGTGACAGCGCAGAGAGAGAGGGACGGTGCAGGGGGAGAGACAGACAGAGTGACAACAGAGTGAGTGAGAGAGTGCAGAGAGAGAGAGTGTCAGCACAGCGAAAGAGAGTGACAACAGAGAGAGAGAGAGATTTTGAGTGTTAGGGCATGGAGAGAGGGAGATAGTGACAGCACATGGAGAGAGAGTGACCGCACATGAAGCAAAAGAATGTTGCCGCAGTCCACCCACTATACACAAATCTCTGGTGCCCTGAATGGCTGGAGAGACTATGCACTAGATTCACAAATCTTTTTTTTGGCACAAGTTTGAATCCGTTACTGTCACACTAGCATTTCAAAACACCAAATGGGGATAACATTTTTTTTTTTATTTTCTTGAGCATTTCACTGAGAAGTTCCCTTCACGGTATGTCTCAGTGTAATGCACTCCCAACAACCACGTTCTTCTGGGAGCCTGTCATATATTAGTGTTGGGAGCGTGCTCCTGACACTAATGTATGCAAGGGGGATGGACAGCATCCCGTCCTGAAAATGCTTTGAGAATAAGGTGACCTGAGCATTTCAGCGATGAGCGCAAATGGAAGGAGAGCATTCTCTGTGCTCCTTTCATTTGCGCTCATTTATGATAATCTGGACCAAAGTATCTGCCTGTCCAAAAAAGGTGATATCAGACTGAGGGAGGAGGGCCAGTGCAACAACAATGCAATTCTAGGTGTTGGTATTGGGGGCCACTAACAGAGTAGCCTGAGGGTACACCATTAGGTCCACAAAATCATTACATCACCCCATTGTTAGGGCATATTTTTCATATTGTGTGGTTAGATTTTATTTAGACTTTCGACTCAGTGAGTCTTAACTAACAAGAAAATGCAGTGCAAACACGATAATCTACAAAGAGAAAAAAGTGAAATAGATACAAAATATTAAAAACGGCAAGAATATCGTCATATTAAAATAGCATATAAACCAACATAATAAAACATTAAAAAATGTTGCTAAAAATGGGGATAGATAATAGACATAAAAACGAATCTCGGACCAACACTAAAAAAGAAGCAAACTATATGGCACAATGATTAATCCTAGATGAACAACCATTTAGTACTTTCTCAGACTCTAAAACAAGAGGGATAATATAGACCTTGCAGGAGAGCGTAGTGATGATCCTCCTGTATCTCTAGCCATGCTTCCAACCCCCAGGGCATATTCTAGTCCCAACAGTTTCTAACCTTCTTAGCTCTTGACGTCTTGCTCCAAAAATAAAAATAAAAAATTGCTTTGGTCATGTTACTATCCTGGTCGCCCCAGACGAAAAATCATGACATTGCCCGGATTGTCCTGGGTGGCCTTCACTTCTTAATAGAGGCAAAATACATTGGGACCTGAGCGAATCGTAAACAGGACATACCAAAGGAAAGTGGACCAAGTCCTCTCTTTCCGCTGAACACATTGGACATTTTAGATGTAATTCTTCCTTCCATTTATTATTCACAACTGCAAGGTGTAAAATGTTGGCTCGTGCAAGAAAAAAGAGGTGTCTCACCGCAAATAAGTGATTGTCAATAAGTATGGTTGGTGGCCTTTACCTCCTACAAATGTGTAAATCCAGGGGATATGCGCCAAACGGGTGATCTCCCCCTCCTCACTCAGTCTCACTTTTGTATACTTTTGGGGTTCTTTTAGATTGAGCAGTAGGAGCCTGTGACTATCAGTTTAATGAAAGTCCTGATTAAGAATGTAACCAAGACCCAGTTCAGTAAAGTTCTTAAACAGGTTCTTCCTATATGGGGAAACAAACGAAAAGTGTTTGTGCCATGCCAGATCCACCAATTCATTTGACTCCGAGGTTATCCTCTTGATCGCAGCTCTGGCTGGACTGTCCAACACCCCTCTTTCTTGCTTCTGGAACTTAACATCTGCATGACGAGCAGCCAATGGAAAACTTCTGGGAACGTACAGCAGGTTTTTCCAGTAGAGCCACTCGCAAATACCTATTTTAGCAATTGAATTGTTGAATCCCTATAGCTCTGCACCACATACTAATGTGCCACCCATCTTGGCACAGAAGACCTTTTCAATTACTGCTGCATAGTTGTCCCCGTATTTGCTGGTCAACTTGAGGATCGGTCTACAAGCAGAGGTTTAATGTGAATGTCATTCCGAAATATGCAAAACTATCCACTACTTTAATTTGTTCCCCCTCTAATATAAATCTGCATTTTGACCTAACCCTTTTTGTGTTGCTGAAGACCATAATGTTTTACTTGTTTTTATTCAAAATTAAGTAATTGCAGGCACAACAAGAAGAAACTGCCTGTAGCTGGGCTCTGAGGGCATTAGGAGTCCTCGAAAGAAGGACGGAGTCATCAGCATAAAGAAACATATGCACTAACCTTTCATTTATATTTGGGATGTCCCTTGCCGTTTCCTCCACATATTGCTGCATGTTGTTTATATATAGATAAAAGAGGATTGGGCCAAGTAGACATCCCTGTTTTACACATCTTGTGGTATGGAGTTTTTGTGTCAGTTGCCATTCCACGCCAAACCTTATTTGGATGTTAGTCTTAGTATAAAGAGCCCTGAAGATGTCAAGCAAGCTTTTTTGTATCCCCATGGCAGCAGGTTTCACCACTAGGTCGAAGGCAGAGGAGAAGTCTAAAAACGCAACGTAGAGGGGCACTTTCTTAACCAAGGCATACTTATAAGAAAGGTGCCAAAGAACAAAAGTCTGATCGATGGTGGAAAGCCCTGATCTAAGGCCGTTCTGGGAACAAACTAAGGGCCTCATTACACGGAATGCGGAAAGGGTTTACTTTTACCGGTAAGGGTAACGGTACTGGTAAACCCATACCACCTTACTACGAGGTTCCTTTGAGGGACCCGACCTCAATGGCTGGTTTTACCAGCCGTTAAGGAACGGGCCCGCAAAGGGACCTTGGAGGCAATTACGGTACCGCAATTTGCGGTACCGTAATTGCCTCCTTCCCCATTCCCATTGAGCCCTATGGGGGCTCAAATGGGAATGGGGAAGTGCCATGGTGAATGGGGAATTACCGCCCCCACACACCTTGGAATGTGGCGGTAATTCCGCCATTCACCATGGCGGACTCAGTACGGTACCGGCGGCAACCATGGCGCTAATAGCGCCATGCTTACCGCCTACTGTGTAATGAGGCCCTAAGACTTTCTTTTCAATAACCCACCTGTTTAATTCCTGAAGAATTATGTGACAGAAAATGTTACAATAAGTATCGATCAGGCTAATAGGCAGATAGGATTTAACCTCATTTGTGGTTCCTTTTTTGAACAGAGGGACAACAACTGAATTCTGCCAGGCGAAGGATATACCCCACTGCTGACGAAGATGGGTAAAACAATGCTGAACATTTTAGCCCACCAATGTCATAGGGCTTTAAAAACAGTTCCTAGTGATTGCATCGAATGCAAAAGCATCGAATGCAAAACCATTGAAAAAAAATGCATCGAAAAAATGCATGTTTTTATTATTTTTTTAATGGGGGAGTCCCCCCAACCCCAATTGTTTTATCCCTTAAAACACATAATAGTAAAAAAAAAACTTTACCTTAAAAAAAATGCATTTTTCGATACTATGTATTCAATGCAATGCCTGGATACCTTTAAAAACGTTGGCAGGAATTATGGCCTGGTGCTTTGCCAGACTTCATATGGTGGATTGATTTTCGAATCACCACTACAGTAAAAAGGTGAACTTTCTGGTAGACCAATTTCAACAATTACAGGCTGTCCTCCCTCGATCAATGTAAGGAAAGGTCCCCTGCTTAGAATATATGCTTGTTATAAGGAGGCTTGGCCCAATTTGTTTGAGTGGGGTCATGTCCTTACTTCCAATCTCCTAAAAATGTGTGAAAAATGTTCAACCCAATCTGGATTTCGTGTCCTTTTCATTAGCTGCTTTTAGCAATTTCTGCCAACCACGGTCCTGGCAGTCTTTCTTTTGACTTGCAATCAGTGTTTTGAATGCTTTGCTCACTTGACAGATCCCGTCCCTACCCCATCTATCTTGTGTGATCGTGGATTGTAGCAGACTCTTTATTTCTGCACATTCTTTATCAAACCAGCCAAACCTTTCTGTACCACGGAGAGCCTTGTTACTTTTCCTGTTTTCTTTGGTGGCATGAGGAAGCAAGGAGTTGGTTAGTTGATTGTATAGTTCAGAAAGATCTGTCTCAAATAGTGGGCCTGATTTGTGCTCTGCCTCACTGGGAAGCAGCAGCCATTCTTGGAGTTTTTTTTTTATATGAGGCTCTACCTGACTCTAACCTTATTTGTCACATCCAAGTCTGCCGCTTCCTCCATTTAATATTCTGTAACACCATATGCCATAAGATATCTGGACAGGCAGAGAGCATTGTTGTCACTTTCAACCCTTGGGCACATTTCAGAATTACAGTAAGAGGTCCACGAGTCAGACTGGAGGAGGAGTGTGTAATTGATTACTGAGCTGGACCATTGTGCTTCATAAGTAGTTTTTAAAGCAATGATGACACTATCAATGTGAGTGAATTTAATCACTCATAAGGACTCTAATGTGTGCAGTTAATCAGGGTGAGATTAAATAGTTTGCCAGGGATCACACACTTTGGCTAAACAGTAAATCAGGGGTTTTAACTCACTCTGCAATTTAAGTACTTTGCCACACAACCTTCCAAGCTTTACTTGGTACACATTTTTGAGTTTTGGATTTCAAGGCCTACAATAATACTGTATGATAGTGTACACTTGCAAAATACATTAATTGCAGCAATCTGACTACCTGTTAATCCTTAAAGAAACATGCTAAGCAAAAAAATATAATTGCAACTTTAGTCCCAGACTGAAAAATAATGAAAACCTAGAAGATCATCTACTTAACACCAGTGTCCTTTTCCCATTTCAGACACACACTGAAAGATATTGTTTTATGAACTAATTTAGTTAGGGAGGTTCTTTGACGTTTGAGGTGGTACAGGCTGAAATGCTATAAATTGGACATGTGTGGTTAGGTTTCGGGATCAGTCTTGTATAGGCAGATTGAGGAGGTTGCTGGATCAGTTAAGGGAACAGGCTGTAGTTGAGAGAGGAGTAGAACATGAATATCATTTAGGTGAAGGAGAGGTAGAACATAGTCTTTAGTTGATGGTCTCAGCAGCAGGCATTCAAAAATGTACATTTTTGTTTTCTGCATTGTGCCTTGTCCTCAGTGTTCAGTAGCACCTGGAGCATATCATGGGATTACCATAACAACTAATTATGGGCCCAACTAACCAGACAGACTCAAAGAATATGGAAAAGTACTACTTTATTATCAATTCAATACAGCAGGGAAATCTGGCAAGCATAACAAATTGCAGTCTACTCACTTTCAAATACATATTCCGTTACACAAAGGCTTTATACCTCAATATGTGTCAGCTATGACATCATCCTATGTGGCAAATAGTAAAAACCTATCAGGCGGAGGGATTGGTTAAAGGAACATATATACCTATAGCTTATTTATACAATGATCGTTGTCTGAATGCCAGCAAGACGGAGATCCTCCTCATCGGCACACCTTCACCATCCTTTTCCCTCACTCTCTGGCCGGCCTCCCTTGGCCCTCCTCCTACCCCCACCTGCGAGGTTAAGAATCTTGGGGTCATCTTTGACTCCACACTTTCCTTCTCCGCAATCATCTCTGATGTCTCTAAAAAGTCAAACTTCCTACTGCACCTCTTCAGAGGTACTCTGCCTTTCCTCTCCTTTCCCCAGAAGCTCATGGTCTCCCAAACTCTGGTTCTCTCTAGGTTGGAATATTGTAACAGCCTCTTTCTAACTCTACTTGCCTCTACTCTCCGCCCTCTGCAACTAATCCAGAACAGGACTGCAAGACTTGTCCTTAGCCTAAAGCCCTGGGATCGTATATCTCCAGCTCTGAAATCTCTCCATTGGCTCCCAGTGGATGCAAGGATTAAATTCAAAACCCTCTGCATTGTCCACAAGGCCTTCTGGGGACCTGGGTCCAAAATACCTTCAGCTATCCCTCCACAAATACCTCCCCTCTTGAGTTCTTTGCTCCTCTACCTCTAACTCCCTCAGGGTCAGTCATTTTTCAAAGAAACAAGCTAGGGGTAGATCTTTGTCTTCAGCTGGGGCCTCCCTGCCACTCTAAAACTTGAGGAGAACCATCTCCGGTTCCAGAAGCACCTCAAGACCTTCCTCTTTGCTTCTGCCTTTGCTCGCCCTCTCCCCTGCTGATCTGTTCTCTCTTGGCACCATGCACCTGGCCACCCTGTGTCCTTTGGGCCAAGGTACCTGCTCACCCTGCCACCCTCCCGCACTGCCTCCGGGCCACCGCTTGCACTGGGGTCTGTATCTGTACCCATACAGCCCCCCCTTTTTTCTTCCTGCACATATCAGACCTACCCTGTCTGCTGCCTTAAACCCAGCACTTGCCAATTGCTGGCTACACTACCACTGTTTGTTGCCTTTGGGACTGAATCCAACCCCTTCCTGAGGGACTTCTCTATAAGCAAAGAGAAGGCATGGCAGTAGAAAGTCCCACATTCTTCTAAGGGGTTCTTCTAAAGCACCTATCATGCTGTTCATAGTTCTATTAAACCTCTCTACCAACCCATTTGTCTAGAGATGTTAGGATGTTGGGAACTTGTAGGTCACGCCACATTTATTCCACATGGCCTGCATGTAGTGGGACATAGAATTTGATCCCCTGTCAGAGATAACCTCCTTAGGAAAACCTACTCTGGTAAAAATACCAAGTAGGGCCTTAGCCACGGCTTGAGCTGTGACAGTCCTCATAGGTATAGATTCAGGATACCTGGTAGCATGGTCTACCACAACCAATATAAATCGGTTGCCTGAAGTTGTAGGAGGGTATAAGGGACCAACAATGTTGATTCCTACCCTCTCAAACGGGACTACCACCACTGGGAGGGGCACCAAAGGTGCCACGTTCTTGGCTCCACTCTTGCCAGATGTCTGACAAGTGTGACAGCTCCTACAGAATTTATCTGCATCAAACCCCAATTTAGGCAAGTAGAAATATAGAGAAATCCTTTCCTTGGTCTTCTTAAAACTTAAGTGACCAGCTAAAGGACTCTCATGGGCTAACAGTAGGAAATGATGTGTCACCTCCTGGGGTACTACAAGTCTCCTATAGTCTCCTGGGGTAGACTCAGTAGATTCACTGTAGAGGAGGCCATCCTCACAGTATAAGCTGTGCTTCCCTGGCTCTTGCCCTTCCAGCTGGGAAGCTGCCTGTTGGTGAAGTCCTTCAAGAGTAGGAAACTCTCTTTGACCTCTGCTTAAGTCTGCCCTACAGGGCCACCTTCTGCCAGCAAAGACTGCAGCTCAGGGTGGTCTTTAGGATCCAGATCTCCAACAGGGGGAAGGTCTTCTTCCAGCTCTGAATCTTCAGCAGCTGGCTCAAACTCTCCTGATTGGTTCTCACACTCATCCTTAGCGTGACCTTTGACTGTCCTCTCGGGTATGTCCTGGTTAGATGCCCAGGAGTACTATCTTTCTTGTTTCCTGAGACCTTGGGTTTCCCTTTTGTCTCTTTCTTCTTGGAAATAGAAGTTGGGTTTTCCTGTGGACTCAGTGTTATGGGTTCTTCTGTACCAACCCACTGAGAGTCATTTAAATTGAGCTCTCTGGCCTTCCTTGTGTGCTCCTGCTTCCTTTTACTGGGAGGCATGGGGGTGCTTGATACAACTCCAAGAGTCTTTAGGTAATTCCCCAGCAGGACTCTCCCAGGCAGCTCACTCTGTACACTAACAGGTATTCTTACAGTCATATTGTTGCACTGGATGAGAGCTGGTAGTATTGGAACCATCTGGATAGGGCCTCCAGCAAGCTTAGTGGGACCTTTGGGTGCCTTAGCAACATCCTCAGGTTTGAGGAAGTGTTCATCCACCACTGTGATGCTGGCCCCAGTGTCTCTAACGGCAGGGGTCTCCTGACCATTCACAAGTACACTGTAGTATTCTTTGGAGTTATCAGGTATAGATGTATACACATCTATATTCTGCTGTTCCCACAGACCCAGGGACACTAAAGAAACGCTGGCAGAGACTCTGATAGGGTCTTCAGCCAATAGTTGAAAGTTGCCACTTGCCATATGTACTTCCCATTCAGGGATGAAGGCTTAGGAGGCAATGTGTACCCCTGAAGGTTTACCCTTGCATTTGGGATCCCCTTTCACATGGTCAGTAGACCCACAAGCATAACATTTTGCAAATGTTTTGACAAATGGGGGCTTCTGCTGACCTCCCTCTGGTTTGGCACCAGAGGTTTCACTAGACTGACCTGGTTTCCCATGTGGCTTACCCTTCTTATGTTTGTGGTTTGTGGCTCTCTTTTGGATTGGAGGTTTTAGAATTCTCTTTGTCGTCTTTCTTGTGCTGCTTCCCCTCATCCATTTTATGATTGGCCCCAGAATCCTTGTGAGTAGCCCTGTTGGCAACCCACAAGTCAGCAGCATTTGCTAGCTTCTTGGGATCAATCTCTTTAGAGTCAGCCAAGTGCTGTCTCAGCTCAGGAGAGCAGGCATCAACAATAGATTCCAACAAAAACAGATTTCTCATTCCTTCAAAAGAGTTCACTCTGTAACCCTTAACCCAACCATCTAAGTTGTTCAAACATTCACACGCCCAGGTAGCCCAAGGGGTACCATCACTCTTTTTGAGGGTCCTAAACCTCTTAAGATACTGGGAAGGTGTTTTCCCAAATCTAGCTATCAAAGCTAGCTTCACATTTTCATACTCCAATCTTTGAAGTTCCCTCATCTCCATTACAGCATCAGTTGCAACATGGGGGAGCCTAGACAAAAGCCAAGGAATCAACTGATTCCCTATGAAACCCTGAATCCCATAGTTATATTCAAAAGCACCCAACCAATCAAAAATATCAAGTTTCACCTCATACATACTCACTGCTTCTTTAGGCATGCGAGGTCTCTTAGGACTGGAAGACCTAGAAGACTCTGGAATAGAAACATTTTCAAGAGACAATTTCTTCATTTCAAGAGCATGTTGCAATTCCATTTCCCTTAGTTTGTGATCCTGATGTTTGGCTTCAGCCTGGACTTGTAATGTTTTAAACTCTAACACAAGTCTCATTTTTTTAAGAGAGACACATTCTGCACTGTGGCTAAAGGTTGAGGCCTAAGGGCCTGTTGAGGTAAAGAGGGGCTCTCTTCCTGAGACTCCTGGAACTCTTCTGACTCTTCAACAATATTAGAGTTAGACTCTGAATCATCATCATCCTCATCATTTTCCACATTTCGTAGGGTAGTAGGTGTGGCAGGCCCACTAACCAGACTTTGATTATTCAACAATCTTGCAATTAGTTAATTTTTCATTCCTTTAACAGGGAGAGACCTGACTTTACACATTTCTTTCAGTCCCTCTACTGTCAAAATGATCAGGGCTTCCTGTCTGAAGTTATTCATATCTGGCATGTTACAATTGCTTTTCTAGTGGAGCTTAGCCTTGTGAAGGTTTTTAGTTGAACAAAGATAAAGCAAACTCTCAATGTAATAACTCTACAATATATGCTCACCGCCTGCCACCAGTTTTAGGCAAAGTTTGAATGCAGTACCCTCTGGGAACACTACAACAACTATGACTACATGTATAGTCAACCCAACCTTTGGTATAAGCTTGTACTACACAGTTTTGGTAGTGTGTTGAGCAGCCAGGTTTATCTCAAGAGGGGAAATGTGAGCTGTAGTGGCGTTACACAAAGACTCACAGTTACAGGTTTTCAAATAAACTCGTATACTCAAGGTTTCTTGCATAAACCATTATTAATTTGTTTATCGGTTATAAAGCCTTCTTTAGAAGGGAGCAATATACTAGTAACACACAAATACACTTCAATACTGTACACTCTGAGTTTCTGGATCAGGCAAGACCCTTTTGGGATGGCCCACAGACACAACCTACAGCCACAGGGGACTTCAGTAACAAGGGTGCTGGGGTCATTAATATCTACTGTTGGCATTCAGAACACTCTTAAAAAGTTGGTAAAAGGCAAAGGTTATTAGAACACAAGACATTACAAATATTCATAAGCAGGGCAAATACTTTGAGATAGCACTTAGAAGAGTCATTCAATTCAAATAGGCTAAGCCAAAGTCAATGGGCAAAAGTCTTTGCATAGGATGCAGCACTTCAGGTAAGTAAATGGAAAAGTCTTTGTACAAGTTCTTAGGAGTCTTTGATAAAAAGAAGAATCAAATGTAGGGCCACAAGCTGATTAGACTTGTGAGTTGCGCAAGTTACAAGCACTTCCACAGCAAGAAGTTCTCACTGTTCCTGGGCCTCAGTCGTGGGGACAAGAGGGAGGATGCCGGGGGAACCCTGCAATGCACTGGCACTGTCAAAACTTGCAACCGGCAAACTTTACTTTGAGTGGCTGTTTTGCGTTTCAGCTCCTTGTGGTACAACAAATAATAATAATAATAATAATAATTTGGCACTTATATAGCGCTACAAACCCTCAGGTATCTGAGCGCTGCTTATTATTACCCACGGTGTGTGGTGCTCATTTATTGACCTCGGAAGGATGAAAGGCTGAGTTTGGCCCCGCCGGGATTCGAACCTGCGTTAGCAGGCTCTGCACGGATGTCAAAGCGAGCGCTCTACTCGCTGTGCCACTTGACTGGCAATAGCAATAAGCATGGTTCCTGGCTGTCAAGGCGGACTGTCCTTACTTCTGGGGTCCTGCACTCTGCTGAGGGGGCCCAGGCCTGGTCAGTCCTGCTTAGTGGGAGTCCGGAGGATCTTCCAAAAGCTTTAAGCCAGCTTAAAAGTAACACACACAATTTGGTGTCCCTCTCCCTGGCTATACGGTTCCTACACCAACTCTGCGGAAATTCAACCAGCTCCGAGATGGGTGTCCAGGTGGCTTACTTTGGAGTTGATTGGTCACATCAACTCAAAGGGAGAAGTCGTCATTGCAGGGGCTTCTCTGTCGATGCGAACTTGGCAAGTAGTCACTGCAGCAGGGATTCACCGGGCAAACCAACAGTCCAGGAGTTGCAGCAGGCGTCATCTTCAAGCTTTTCTTCGGTTCCTTCATCCAATGGTCGACTCTGCCTTCCAAGCCAAAAGACTTGCCTTTTATTCTGTTCTTTCCCATTCATTCTAGCACATCTATTACTCACCCAGCAGGGTGGCTGTCCTTGCCGGACAGTCAGCCAGCCAATCACCACAGAGTGCATTTGGGTCTCCTAGGAGACTAAGCACAGGGAGTTTTGGGCACCTTCCTCACTTCTTGCCTACCCCTGATACTTGGGCGCCAGAGGCGGGTTTCTCTCAGAAACCCTGCCAAAGGCGAAATTAACAAAGGGACCAAACCTGGTTTGGCGCGCAGAGAAACTCTCTAGAAGGACCTTTCTACAAAGACCTGGGGAAAAAAGAAGACCGGGCACTATTTTAGCAAAGATGGCTGTACTCCATTTTGAAAAAGATGGCTCCTGCGGTTACTTTACCGGAGCCGTAAACGGTCACGGTAGATGCAAGCCAAGGTGGTTCAAAACGAAACTACTACCACCAGCCATTCAATTGAGGAAAGGGTAACATAAAAAATGTTACATGAGCATTTAGCCACAGGGGATACTAAGTAACTCCTCCAGCACTCTATTGTACAAGTACAATGCTAATTAAAGTCTATTTCACTTTACTGCTCAGGGAAACAGTAGTTGATCCCAGAGAAGGTATTTAAACCTTGGGAAATCTGGAAGACTTCCCTGTGGCACTGCACTGAAGGTGCTTTGTGACACAATTGTAAACGATGATGCCTATGGAGTTGGTTAGACTCCATAACAAAAAAGAAACACAGTGGCCCTCATTACGACTCCGGTGTTAACCAATGGTGCTAATAGCACCATGATCAACGCCGCTAACTTACCGATTCCGCCAATGGTAAATGGGGAATTACCACCCCATTCCAAGGTTGGCATGGCGGTAATTCCCCATTTACCATTGGCCCTTCCCATTCCCATTTTTGCCCCATAGGGCTCAATGGGACTGGGGAAGGCGGTAATTACGGTACCGCAAATTGCGGTACCGTAATTACCTCGAAAGTCCCTTTGCGGGTCCCTACTTTAACGGCTGGTCCGGACCAGCCATTAAGGTCAGGAGCCGCAAAGGGACCTCGTAATCAGGCGTTAAGGGTTTAACGGCGCCGACACCTTTTACGGCACCGTTAACCCCTTAATGCCAGGGTTGTAAGGAGGGCCAGTGTATAAAATCACATTAAAATACACGAGAGAGTGGGAAAAAAAGGGTCTCACTCTCTCCAGGTAAAAAAATCAAGTCCTCAAAATCCAGCAAAGTTGTTGGGGGTCTCTAAGGCGGAGGGAATTAGCACATGTTTGAGAATTCTCCCTAACAACAATACAGGGCTGTAAGAGATTTGTGGGTTCAGCTACGAGTAGTTATCCCAGTATCAAAAAGATACATGAGGAGTCAGTGAAGAGCCCGTAAATAAGTAGAGAAAGAGTAGGGGCCCCGTAAGTACAAGCTCACTCTGGGGCAATGAGGGGGGAAGTTATGAGCAATCACCAGGTAGTCAGTTTAGACCCCCATAGAGGGAGAACACTGCAAATGACATAGCATCAACCTTTAATACCACCAATCCAGCCTCCCTCCCAGAGGCTAACAGTGCATCCTCTTTCTGACTGCAGAGGCCCAAGAAATGGAATTACCTACAAAAACTGCCCTAGGCTCGTACCTGTGATGGGGGCTGGGGCGATGAGACCACAAAGATTGGTGCACAGATAACATCCTTCATTATATAAGACAACTAAGAAAAATGCATAAGACTGAGCAAGGGGAAAGACCTGTCATCATAAGAGACTTTGGGCCTCATTACGAGGTGGGCGGTAAGGGATTACCGGCACCGGTAAGGGCACCGGTGGCGGTAATCCCTTACCGCCCTACTACGAGTTCCCTTTGCGGGTCCTCCCTTAACGCCTGGTTTTACCAGGCGTTAAGGACAGGACCCGCAAAGGGACTTTAGAGCTAATAACGGTACCGCAATTTGCGGTACCATTATTATCGCCTTCCCCATTCCCATTGAGCCCTATGGGGGCTGAAATGGGAATGGGGAAGGGCCCTGGTGAATGGGGAATTACCGGCCCCACCAACCTTGGAATAGGTCGGTATTAGCTCCATTCACCTGCGCGGAGTCGGTAAGCTTTTGGAGGCAACCATGGCGCTAATAGCGCCATGGTTACCTCCAACCTCGTAATGAAGCCCTTTGTTTTCCACTTTTGGTGGGAAGGCAAAACGACTTTTGTTGCTTGTATCCGACAGATTTTATTTTGATTGATGAAAGCGCTTGCTAGCGATCCATTGTTTCTGCAGAGCCCAAAGAAGTGCCACCCTGGCAAAATGGCATTTGATTTGACAAAAGGGAAAAGAGCTTGATCCTGGGTCTGAAGGGCTGGCTAGAAGGCTTTTGCACCAATGAAAGTGCAGCCCTTAAAACCGAATTCAGTTGTGTTTGTTAAATCTGGTTTCCCAGTGTCCTTTCCGATTCCACTGTTTTGAGAATCTGATAATGAATCAGCCTTACACCACCATTCTTTATTGTGTCATGGCTTTGATTATCCCGCCAGGGCCCCTTGGTGACAGCAACCCTCCAGAATAGTCACTGTTCACGCTAGTGGGTGTAAAGGCTCTATTTTCTAAAAGTTACTTAACCTGTATTTGAAGAATATGATGAACATGTGCATTTTTTTTTAAATGCTGTCTTTATAAGTGGTTGATATTTGCATGCTTTATTATCTTTAAATGAGCAGAACAAAACAATATTTTAAATATGGATGTTTCCTGACCTCTGTATACGATGCAAGGTTCAAATCAGGATAAAGAGACTTACCAGTGCAGTGTCGACTGGAAATCATTCTCACGTCACAGCGCTCATTAGAGAGAGCCAGCATAACTTTCTGTGACTTTGCCAACAATAGAGGGTGTGTCACTTAACACACTATTTACTGTCTGCTCTGTTATTAGAGTATTATACAAAACAAGTTTGATAAACCATATTTAATTAAATCAATATAGGTGTATGTAATTTGTTTTCAAAATCATTTCTTTCAGAACAATAACCCTACAGTTGGCACTTCAACTCAGCAGAGGTCGTGTAAATAATCGAGCTATGACCCCCCTCACTGACAATGTAGATGTGAAGGATGGCCAATGATGGAAAATAAAGAAGTACATTCCATTGTAAGAAGGAGTAGTTCAAGGTACCAAGATAAAGTTGAAAGGACCACATTGACTGCTCGACATACCCTCAAACTAGGAATACCATCTTAATTCAAGTTGTCACACTCTATAGTGCCATGTGACCCTTAGCTGTGCATTTTATCCTGACCCCCACATTTTTACTTGAAGAAAGTTATTGTTGAAATGTCTTTGCAGATTATACACTATTTTGCCACTTGCTTTGATTTAAATTAACACTGTTGTAGATATTTTGCCAAAGGTGAACCTGAATGGCTTTTAAGAATAAACTGTTTATGTTATGTCCTTTTCTACCTAGTGTGCACACGTGAAATTATTATCTTTGTGTGACTTTACAAAATATTTCATTTTTTGTTTATTTTATTTTATTTATTTGCATTTATAAATCACACAACATGACTTGGGCATCACAGCGCTGTTACAGAAGACTTACTTAATTACATAAGTGCTAGAAAAACATACATGTTGCCTAACCCCATGTTACGGGGCGGCTTACTTGCTTACATAAGTGCTTGAAAAAAAGTTACATGTTGCCCCATCCCATGTAGCAGGGAGGCAGCAGCATACAAATGCAGAGTCAGTTTAGGTGGCACAAGCATGTTGCCCAGCCCCATGTAGCAGGGCGGCAGCAGCATACACATGCAGAGACAGTTTAGGTGGCACAAGCATGTTGCCCAGCCCCATGTAGCAGGGCGGCAGCAGCATACAAATGCAAAGTCAGCTATGGTGGCGCAAACATGTTGCCCAACCCCCAGTTGCAGGGCGGCAGCAGCCTACAATGGGGGGGGCACACGCATGGGGGTCTGGGGGCACACACAACATCACAGGCGACCATGGGGCAGTGGGGGACACACACAGCATCACAGGTGACCATGGAGGGGTGGGGGGCACACACAGCATCACAGGCAACCATGGGGGATTGGGGGGACACACAGCATCACAGGCAACCATGGGGGAGGTGGGGGGCACACCGCATCACAGGTGACCATGGGGGGTGGGGGGCACACACAACATCACAGGCGACCATGGGGGGTGGGACACACACACAGTATCACAGGTGCCCATGGAGTTTTGGGGGGGCACACACAACATCACAGGCAACCCTGGGGGAGGTAGGGGCACATACAACATCACAGGTGACCATGGGGGGGTCGGGACACAGACAACCTCACAGGCGATCACGGGGAGGTGGGTAGTGGGCACACACAATATCCCAGGCAACCATGGGTGGGCACTCAAAACATCACAGGTGACCATGGGAGGGTGGGGGCACACACAACATCACAGGTGACCATGACATACCTGTAGCGGACAGGGAGCTGACAGAGGCCTTAGGAGTGGGCCTTGAGAGGAGGACCGGCAAAGCCTGCCTTTTATGTTGAATAGTTCATGAGGCTGTCCGTTGAGTTACTTGCACTGGAATAAAAATAGGTGTGTTTTCTAAAGTACCTGCAAATAGACATGAACATGTCAGGCTGCACAGGTGCATGTGCTTGTGGTTAATTCAACAAACAGCTTTGCAGCCACAATGATAGGTTTGAAAAACGTAGTTTGAACCAGTGGAAGAAAGCAGATATTAATTTATCAGTGAAAAACAAGAATACAAAATAAATATCATGTGTAGCTAAATATCAGGGGGATATTCACCTTACAATTCATTCAAACAGGGATAATTTCAATGCACGTGTGTGTAAACTATGTTTTATGGCGAAATACAAATGCCAAAATAAGATTCTGTTAAATCTAGTGAACTCCCAGCAAGATAGCAACCTGCAGTGACATATTCCTAATCCAACTCAAGTTTCTGAAAAACTCTTTGGCACTTTCAAATCAACAGCAGGAAGACCACCAAATTCTATGTGGCCGGGTGAGAAAAGGCAATAAAACGAACAGGGTGTTTCCTCATTTGGTGTTTCTGTAGTGAGTTTCTTCTGTTTGGAGATGGGAGTTTCGTAACTCGCCCATTCTGTGGGCCTCATTATGACCCTGGCGGAACGGGTTAACGGGTGCCGCAAAAGGATGCGGACCCACTAAACCCATTCCGCCACATTACGAGGTCCCCTCGCGGGACCCGGTAAGCACGCCTGGTAAAACCAGGCATGCTTACCGGGTCCCGCGAGGGGAAGAGGGAGCAAACAACGGGCCATTCGTAATCGGCCCGTTGTTTGCTCCCTCTCCCATTCCCATTCAGCCCTATGGGGGCTGGAATGGGAATGGGGAAGGTCTGGGTCCGGGTTCTAGGAGGGAGGAATTACCGGGCCTTCCAAACTCGGAATGGCCCGGTAATTCCTCATTTTGTGAACCCGGACGCGATTTCGATTTCTGGAGGTGCAACGGCTAAGAAGATTTCTCCCGGCACAATAATACGGGGTGTACAGTTAAATACCAATTCCCTGTGAAGCTGTCGAGGCACAAAAAGGCTCCAAACATAAAGAACCAAGCTGCAAATTTTGACAGGATTGAGGACTTTGCCAACTCATTTCAGTCATGCACACAGCTGGAATTTGGCCAGATTTCCTCACGAATATGGCAAAAATGATTTCCTGAAACCAGGGAAACTAAAAACCTATGTCAAAACTGCCATATAACATTGCATCAGCAGTGATCATCTGTTCCGAGCACTTAGAGGCTATCTTCCAAGTTCATAAAAGTTCTGCTTCCATTTGTCCTTTTTGGTTTTGGTGAATTTGGTGTTCCTAGTGCCACCTATGACATCAAAACAATATTTGAAAGAAAGCAGAGTTGTTCTGAGTTGCAGTCAGCGCAGGAGGCTGAATTCTTGGTCTTTCTACTGTTACAACTTTGTTTCCAGAACGGGAGGAGGAGTCATTCTTAAAATCCCCTGCTTACAGTGGAGCAGCGCAGATTTGCTCTGATTTTCAGTTAGCACCGGATGCTGAATTATTGGTCTTTCTACTATTGCAACTTTGTTTCCAGAATGTGAGGAGGAGTCATTCTTCAAATCCCCTGCTTACTCCGGAGCGGCGCAGAGTTGCTCTGAGTTGCAGTCAGCGGAGAAGACTGAATTATTGGTCCTTCTGCTATTGCAGATTTGTTCCCAGAACATGAGGATGAGTCATTCTTAAAATTCCCTGCTTAACGCAGAGTGGAGCAGAGTTGCTCTGAGTTGTAGTCAATGCAGTCCGTGCAGATGTACTGGCACTTTGGTGCTTATTTTGTGTTATACCATGTTATAGTCTGCATAATGGCCCGAGAGATTCAATCCTGTTGACCCCACATAAGCAAGCTACTGAGTCTCCTGCCTCCAACACAGATCCCATAGCTGTGCCAGAGGCTGTCTCTATGTGGCCGGGTGAGAAAAGGCAGTAAAACGAACAGGGTGTTTCCTCATTTGGTGTTTCTGTAGTGAGTTTCTTCTGTTTGGAGATGGGAGTTTCGTAACTCGCCCATTCTGTGGGCCTCATTATGACCCTGGCGGAACGGGTTAACGGACCCATTAAACCCATTCCGCCACATTACGAGGTCCCCTCGCGGGACCCGGTAAGCACGCCTGGTAAAACCAGGCATGCTTACCGGGTCCCGCGAGGGGAAGAGGGAGCAAACAACGGGCCATTCGTAATCGGCCCGTTGTTTGCTCCCTCTCCCATTCCCATTCAGCCCTATGGGGGCTGGAATGGGAATGGGGAAGGTCTGGGCCCGGGTTCTAGGAGGGAGGAATTACCGGGCCTTCGGAATGGCCCGGTAATTCCTCATTTTGTGAACCCGGACCCGATTTCGATTTCTGGAGGTGCAACGGCTAAGAAGATTTCTCCCGGCACAATAATACGGGGTGTACAGTTAAATAAAGCCAGGAACCATCCAACACAGCAAATGAATGAGCAAGCAGATTATTGAGATCCCTGTTTATGCAGCCGACAGTAAAAGTCGGTTTGTCTCAAACATCTGTGGTGGTGGTGCCTGCGGTGCCTACTGAAGTTATTATTGTAGAATCACCACCTTGTATGAATAAATCGCCCATGATTCAGGAAACTCCTATTCAAACATCGACCAGTTTAGATCTTGTGAGAGTGGCCCAATTAGAAGAAAGGGTGAGGCCGTTAAATCAACCGGAGTACCTCCCTGAGGTTAGAACTTTCTCATCCAGTGTCCACTGTTCACTAACGCATTTTGGCACCAAAGTTCTGTGGAACCTCTTACTCAACCAGGCAACTTGTTTAAACCTGCTTCACCCTGGGCTCATCTAATTGGTAAACCAAACTTAACGACATGATAAACTGGGCTGGCGGCTTGACTGATCGGCTACCTTTGGGCCCAAAGGCACTTTTGAGAGGCTCTAATCTGGACATGGGATAAAGACAGGAGGACACCAATGTAGAATATCCATTCATGATTCTAATTGAAAGTGTCCTTCCAGATAACAGGTCCTTGGTATTGAACCGTATGAACATTCTTCACCTACTCTGTGAAATTCCCAGCCTGGTTGGCATCTCTAGAAGCTATCTGCAAAGAGTTGACTTTATCGGCCTGTTGTTCAGTTATGTACGTCAACTCTAAAATAGTATTTGATGTCATATTGCACGAATGTGAACATCTAAGAGCATTTGTCTTTGATTTAAATCATTACACAGAGAGAACAAGAGAACAAGAATTGCTTCATATCCAGCTGGAAATCTTAGGAGTGTTGCTGCTCATCTAACTTCTGAAAGAGAGATTGAGAGTGAAGCGGCTATCAGGGGAGAAATGTTGGCATTAAAGCAAAAGATGAAGGTTACTGAATAAAGTAGAGACTGGACTTGGCTATTGAGTGTGATGCACCGAGGATAAAAAACAGTTTATACCCAGTTGGCCAAGACGAGTCGGCCAGTTCCTGCTCCTGTCATGGAACATGCGTGGGCACATCCACCTATCTACGAATCTCATTGTTGGTATAAAATTAAAAGTCTCAAACAATAGCCTGTATGCAAGAGACCTGGTTGAAGAACCCCCCCCCCTATCTATTGATGCTTTTGCTGTGAGTTTCGAAGGATCTAAACTGGAGGAACTGGGTATCCCTTCTGGCGGCCGACTTACCCTCATAAAATCCTGCAAGGAAATTGTAGTTATGGGGAGCATGGATAAGTGCTTTGGTATTTTGGCAAACACGTTAAAACTCTGGGGAAAGACCATCTTCACTTTCTAATTGTTAATGTGTATTGGCACATGGGTATTTGTGGTCTGGATGATGTTCTAGAAAGGAGTACACTCCGTATAAAAGAATGGAGTGAGGTGTATGTGGGTGATCATACTATCCTAGTAGGAGATTCCAATTCCTACTGTATGAATTCTTTTTTTTCTTTTTATTGATTTGGCTGAATTCAACCTTTCAATATTATTAATAAAAATCATTAGCAGTTTACAATTTTTCACAAACAATATGATTATACACATAGGAATAAAATAAGGTAAAATAGAACCCATTATACACAAAGTATACACATAGAAATAAAATGAGGTAAAATGTAACCCATTAGATTCTATATCTAACATCAATGCTCTTCTAAATGAAAGTCACTTAAGTGGTCATTTACTCCATATTCTTTGTTAGCTAGTGTTACATCCCAAGTGATGCATCGTAAAAAGATAATATTAAATCAGTTTGGTGTAAAGATTGCAACTAGACATTTGTGTCAATCTTTAGCTTCAACAAGCTCAAGAACTACATTGATGCAAAAATGACCACATTGCGCTCTCCTGTCGCAATGCTGGACCATACAATTTCATGAGTTAGATGTCTATAATTCTTATACAGTCGTTCAAGAAAAAAATTCCTGATAGGCAACAGTGCATGACAATATACCAAGAGATGTTTTAATGTTTCTAGTTCTATTGAGTTTTTACAAAATCTGCAACATCTACTGTATTTTGGCGTGTTATTTCTTCATCCTGTAATTTCACACGTGGGCCACAAATTTAATCTAAATCATAGATAGATTGTCCTGTGTATTGCTGAAGGTAAAAGTATTAAATACCGCTCAGGGCAGTGCAACGATTTATCAACTATATTGTTTTTCATAAAGTCAAGGTATTGTATACACTGTTGGCGAGTCATAATCCAATCTAATAGCCAAAGCTTTTTTTTGGCTCTGCCAGGATTTGTTAAGAGAAGCTCTAGGGATATACCATCCACAGACATCATATTTAATACATGCTCTTTCCAAGGTATGATGTTCTTGACCATGGGTTGCTTTAGATAAGTTGCCAATATGAAGGGTAGTGAACCTTCAGAGCTCCCTGTGGTGCATTTTTGCACATTTTAATAATTTTCCACGTACAAATAGCACTTAACGAAAGCAAACCAAGCTCCTGGTGCACTATGCATATGGGTTAACTTTTTGATATAGGCAACCGCTTTTTCCAAAATATACCCTTAACTTCGCCCAATATTTAGGATCCTGAAGGGTTTTGGTCTCAGCACCACAGGTCACTGTTGGAATGGCTTTTTGTATATAAAATTTCCATGCGGGAGCATTTTCTTCTTTATAGTTAGTGTGTATGGAAGGTCCGTTAGGTGATTATTAACATTTAACACAAGATAACAATACTGATGCACTACATCAATAGGCTTGTCATAGATGCGCCATTTGTATTTGCTAGGTCTATTGAAGCACGTTACTCCACGTTCCGTGACTTTAGTTTTGGATAGGTTAAAAGTTAGTTGGTTTTGAGCTGCATATGATTGCAAAGCTGTCAATACATTCTGCAGTCCTTTAGGTATTTTGGAAAACAGAACTAAATCATCCGCGTATAATAACCACTGCATAGCATGCAGACCAATTTTAGGAGGGTCAGAGACTACCAACTTTAATGAATTCCCAATATCGGCAATAAAGAAATTATAGAGAGTTGAGGCTAAAATGCATTCCTGCTTTAGCCTACAATAGGTGGGGATTGACTGGGAGAGATTGCCATCTATTTATAGTCATATTCGAATTGATGTGTTTGTATGAAATTGTACAATCAGATCACGTACATAATCAGGGCAGTTAGCATTGACAAGTTTTTTAAAGAGAAGATCTCGCAGGATGGAATCAAACGCGGCTTTAAAGTCAATGATTGCTATATAAAGCGGTTATTTCCATTGTAGTTGATAACTTTTGATAGCCCAAATGGCAAATAAATTAAGGGCCATCCCCAATCCTGGCACAAAGGCTGTTTGATAAAAAATCAAATAGGTTAGCTTTCTTAACCCACCGGGAGAAATCTCTTAAGAGAAGTCGCGCATAAATCTTCCTGGGGATATCTAGTAGGGCAATTGGACGATAATTGCATGGCAATTCTCGATCGCCCTTTTTAAAGATTGGTGCTATTATTGATTTTTGACAAGTTGGTGGAATTTGCCTTTGAGATGTGACTTTTGAGAAGATGGTGTGCAGTGTCATTGCCCATGCCTCAGGATGTGCTTTGAGTATAGTATTAGTCAGCCCATCAGGCTCCGGAGTTTGCGATTTTTGACAATTTCTTTATTTCCAGCAGAATATCTAATTTGTCAAAAATGTAAGTTTGAGATGAAGACCAAATCATTGATGGGCATACACTTTGTGTACTTGGACTATCGTATAGCTGCTGAAAGTACTGAACCCATTTTTCAGTAGCGACTGAATTGATTTGATGAGGCACTTGACTAGTTTGATAGGTTGAAGTGATAATTTTCCATGTGTCACAGCTGTTCTTAGAGGAGATTGCAGCTAACATCTGGTCAGAATCGCATTGATTGACAAGGGCCCGATGAACTTCATGCCAATTTTTATACTTCGTTTTTAGATTGCGAATTAGAGCTTACCTATCTTAATCTGGAGTATGCATTATCAATCTAATACCCAAGTGAAGCTCCGTTTTTTTTGGCCACTTCTTGATCATAACAATGTTTGTGAGTATCCATTGGTTTTTGATTAGTGGACATTTGTGTTCTAAACATAATCATGGCAGCTACATACAACCCCTGGTTATTAATGATGTCAGGATTTAATTGTTGAGACCCCATACATAAAGCATGGTCAAAATCGGCTAATTGCTCAAGAAACCATCAGAAACGATGTTGACCATTTGATAAATGTAATTGTGGTGTGTATCAATTACAGATATACATGGAGGCTACCCAATACCAACTAATTGCTAATAACTCATGATCACTGTTTACTTGTGGCAGAACTCAGAAGTCATTTACAATATTCAACATGTTATTCCGTACAAAAATGTAATCTATAATAGCAGAAGGATTCTTCCTCTTTCAAGTCGCCTGCAGGGAATGTCATCCTATAAAGCACAGTTTAGCACGGTGAAGGATCGATCTTGGACCCATTCCAAGCATCTCGGAGCCAAGGCATCCAGCGATCAAAATTTCACTCCATGCAATGGATGTTGAAATCGCCAGCAAGTATCTTATACATAACTGTATGATCTAAAGCAATTAATTCAAGCATCTGTTCTAGCTGTGTAAAAAAGGTGGACTCACAAATACTATTGTGATTCCAGTACAAGATGATGATAGCAATGGAGCCAGTTGGAGAGACGATTTTGACATTCTGAATGTATAGTTTGGGTGTTGCCCAAGTTTCAAGAGTGAAACATTAGGTTGTTTTAACAGCTACTAACAGACCAGAGTGTGGTCATCCTCGTAAACCTATTCTGGCAGGATGAAGAGTCAAAGTATACCCATGCCAGGTAGGTATATCAATTAGCAAGGTCTCCTGAAGAAGGATGATATCAAAATTGTTTCGCAGATTATTTTCAATACGGTGCAAGTGTTTGAATCCTCTTGTATGCCAGCTGGCCAAACTGCATGTCATACACTATGTATCAGTGGATTGTTATGCATGACAATCATTTTGACTGGTGCCTACCATCGAGGTTAGTCGTTCTACTATGTGTGGGGTTCTGTTGTTCAATGTGGCCTCATGAACATAGTCAAAGGGACTTCTAGTAGAAGTGATTCTGATAGTAGGATTTGCTGTTGGGATATTGGAGGGATCAGAGTTAATTTCTGATATGTTATACATCATCTCCTCTGGCTGTAAACAAAATCCCATATAATATAGGGTGGATTTAGCCATCCATAAGGTATTTAAAATTACTCCTGATTTTATCCTGCTTGCGTGAGGTCATATTGATGAACAAACTCCGCCAAGGAGATATCAGGTGAAGTGATATCTTCCAGACAGGGTATGTCAGCGCAGATTGCAAGAATACTGCTTCTATTCAAAGTGAAAGTTTCAAAACGACCCCCTTGGCATGACAAAAGTAAGAGATGACAATCTTTAAACTTCTCTTAAGCTATATCTGTGTTACCTTTTCGCATACTAATAATTGTTGTGGCATCATTATTTGCCCTAGGAAAGGTGGGTGTTTCAAATTGACTATTGGGTTCGTTTGTGTAATTATGTCAAGACTTTGTAGCTTGACTATTCGAAGTCAATGATTGAACCATCTTCATGCGCCATTGCTCAATCGTTAGGTAATGATGAGTATTGAGTGACGGCTGATGCAAGCATGAGGATATGTGCATTGTGAGATTGCCATCAGAGTGCAATGCATGGTATGCCTTAGAGGCATTGTTGGACGATATATCGCTGACCTGCTGGGATCTAGGCAAATGATTCAAGTTTTGTGATGCAGTTGTTCCAAAAACAGCATCTTTTTTTACATTGTTGGGATCTACTAATTGCTGGGGGCATGATATCGTATTTATATGTAAAGGTACAATATCAGTATCTGTTTTAGATTGTAAGCAAACTGGCACGTTCAAGTGTACAGGTGCAAGGTTGGTGTTTATCATCTGCTGTGGGCAAGATCTCAGTTTTGTATGGTGGGAAATGCTCGGCATTAATGTCTGTGGCCGAGCAGCATTTCGAGTTTTGGCGTACATTTTTTGGGTAAATTGTGTTGCCTCTGTCACAGTGACGTGGAGAGGCTCATATTCTTCAATCATCAAGCAGGAATCTGGGCAAGATTTTCCCGCAAAAGTGGAGCTTTTGGAGTTGCCTTGTTTCCCTTTGGCAATGTTGATGTATTTTGTTTTATTTGTGAAAGGATGATGTTTTGTGTTTTTGGCAGGGGGTGCGAGGGAGTGGGGGACGGCAAGGCACGTGTTAGCCTGCGCCGCCCACTGTGGAAAGACGTGGGCACTTTTTGATTTTTGGATTTCTTTTAGAAAGCACTGTTTCTGGCGGTGCAAATGGTTTTTAGAGAAAATATTATAATTCAGATCATCGTTCGTACTGACAAGGTTCCTCTCTAATGTATTTTTCACAGCGGTGGAAATAGATGCTGGCTCTGTCTTAGACAGCTTCTTGGAAGGAGCAGTTTCTTAATCACTGGAGATTATCAGATCAGGAGTAGCTGAATCCATGTTTGTGATTGCAGGAATGGGCGCAACAGAGTGCTCAGTTTTATCAACGTTCTCTGAGTTGCCTAATAATGGTTGATTTATTATTAGGGATATTTCTTCTATTACCGTTTCAGATTTCATTGTCTGAGATGGTTGGGGTTGTAGTTTTTGAAAGAGGCTGATGAGTGTTTCTATCTGTGATATTATCATTATCAGCAATAGGAGGGGAAATGACAGGTTTTGGACCTTCATTACACGTGTCTGAATGAAGGAGAGATTTTTGCAAGCACGTCAGGGACGTCATTTCACCAAATTGCCAGGGGTAGCGGAAGTGACATCACATGACCCTTGACCTCTGATGACATCACAGGAAGTGATGTCATTTGACCCCACACAAAGTGATATTGCAGGAAGCAATGGAACTCGACCTTTCACCCCTTGACAAAACAGGAAGTGGCATCACATAGCATTGTTCCTAAGTATACTACGAAAAATATGGTTACGATATCACTATAATGTGATGTACATTTCATACAAGAATGGATCGCCATATCGTTGGGATCAGTGTGTATTGACCCATATTACCAAATTACTGTGATTGTAAGCAGACATCCATGGCCAAATGACAATGATGTGTTATTATATAGCACTTACGATTAAGGGCTTCATATAGAAAAAGTATACACCCAATATCACCCAACCTGTGTAGGTACTCATTTATCAACCTCAGAAGGATGAAAGGCTGAGTTGAGGTGTTTAAGAACAGACTAAATCAGTGACTCACCCCCTCAAGTGTGCCTGAAATAAACCTTTAATGAGTCTAGCAATTAGTGTATAGAATTCCAGAAAGACACATTATTTGGTATTCCTATTCTTTCTTATTTAGGGTCAGTACTGAAAGTGTTAAACTTTTGGCACCCCTGTTCTTTTTTTTCCTTTTTTTAAGAGGCCTGAACAAGAAAGCCAGCCACTCCAGAAGTAAAGAGCCAAAGAGCCACATGGTGCTGGCCACAACCCAGGAGCTTGCATTACAAAAAAATAAAAAAGACCATTTTTTTAGGGGTAGCAAAGGAGACCACAGGGGTAGCAAGGGAGACCTCAGAGGTCGCAGTTGCGACCCCTAAATGACGTCCCTGAAGCACGTGTTGTCAAAAGTTGTTTGGCTTGGGATGTTTATTTCAGCTAGGTAAGCTTCGCTGATCGCCAGCTGGGGGAAATGTACATAGCACTGATTTTTGAGGTCCCTGTGGCGAAACCGGAACGCCATTCATTTTCATAGTGGGTGAAGCTAATGAAAACACACTGGTTGCAACTTAAACAGGGCAAATCGGAAGAGTGGATATGGGTAAAAGAAAAGCCAAATCGGGCTCTGCTACATCGATTAATATTTCATCTGGTATCTCGACGTGATTGTGGGCGTGAACCTAGCTTTGCACATCCCATGTTAATGAGCGACCTAATGGGTTTTTCACTTTACAAAGGCGCAAATATCAAGATTTGCTGGCGTGTAAGGTATTGCCATTTTTGCGTGCACATGTTTAAGTTTGTTCACGTGCGGTACTTTACCGTGATTAACACTAGAAGGCATAGCTCATATTAATGCAGCTCGAGGGAAGGATACAACCCAACAAGAAAATGAAGGCAAAAAATGAGATGACGTGTTTGTATTAGTCAATACATCTTGCGCAGCTTGCAAAATTTGGGAAAATTGCTCACCTAACTACCTAACGGCACTCTCCAGCACTCTTAGAATGCGCACAGCCAGGTGCTGGTGTAGATTGCAGGAAGTTAGGGGGAGGAGCTATGTCCGTGTTTACTGTACAAGCTCAAAATTGAGTAAATAAAGCACAAATGTTCATCCATAAGTATTCCACAAGTGTCCACAATGGAAAAGAAGCTAAAAAAAAAGAAAATAGCAATTCAGTCACTAGTTCACTTGGTAATGTGGGTATGATACACATCCATGTTAAGTATCCATACCATAGAAATCAGTCTGCTCTGACCATAACTGCCCTCTCCAGCACTCTTGGAATGCGCATGTGCGTATGCATGAAGCCAGGTGCTTTTGTAGGTTGCAGGAAGTTAGGGGGCGGAGCTATGCCCGTATTTACTGCACAACCTCAAAATTGAGTAAACAAAGCACACATGTTCATCCACAAGTATTCCACAAGTGTCCACAATGGAAAAGAAGCATAAGAAACAGTCTGCACTGCCGGTAACTGCACTCTGCGGCACTCTTATAATTCTCTGGGATGAGTGCGACTCGCCTGGTGCCCATCGTAACAAACAGCATCATGGTAGAAAGTGGATTGATGGCCTGGGAGATATTGATTTGTCCCCTTTGAATGGCACTATTTTTGATGATATCCCCAATTGACCGACTTGGTCAAATGGTGTAGTCCAGTCGACTATTGATTATATTTTTTTAGGAAGGTGGATGTCTGGGAAATGTGTTATATTGAAAATTGTCCTCACATGTTTTAGTGATCATTCAATGCAGGAGGCACAATTTGAGGTTAGTCCGTGGATTGAAAAAAACGTGGAGCTCGGTCCTAAAGATGTAATGATCAACACAGTAGGCAACCAGATATCATGGAATGTGGGCACTGCCTCCAAGGTGAATGACTCCCTTGTGAACCTTTAGACTTTTTCCTCTCATGATTGGAAATATAATACTTTCATGGTGGATCATTTCAAAGGTTTTGTGAGCAATCTTTTTGAATTTAGTCAGACACCTAAGAAACAGAGTGGGATAGTCACAGTTAGGAAACACTCTCATGTTTATAGTGAGGAGGTAGCCCTTAGAAAACGGGAGATGAGACGGCACTAAGACAGACAAGGAATAATGTTGGTTTACGGTCATCAACTATCAAGGAGGTCATGATCAGGGGAATTCGGCAGACTTACAGGAACTGGCTCCGAAATACCCATGCTAAAAGGTGTCAGGAGGACGCTGAGGCTATATTGTTGATCTTGTGTAATTAGAATGTGCACATTTTTTGGAGGCTTATTAATAAATTAGATATATCTCAGCCTATCAAACAAATTAATGCAGTGTCCGAGAACGATTGGGTGACTCATTTCAACATCTTGTACTCCCAATTTACAGGGAAGGTGTTTAGTTGTTTCAATGATCTACAAGGAACAATCCTAAGTAGTCCACTAAACTTTGAACGCGAGAATGTACTTGAAGTAATCCATTAGATCAGTATTTCTCGTGCCCCTGGCCCAAATAAGCTATCAAACCTCTTGTTTAAGTGTTAACCGACAGCATGGGCCACAGCATTGCCTTTTCTGTTTAGGAATGTGGTGAGAACTGAATCCTTCCATGTCTCCTGGTCATCAGTGCATTTTGTGCCCATATATGAAAAGGGAGCGACCCTACAAACTATAGACCCAGCACCATTTTGGATGCAGAAAGCAACATTTTTGCTACCATCTTATTATCACACCTTGAGCTGTGGGCATCCGAAACTGGAAGAATTGATGAATGGCAAATTGGCTTTAGGAGACATATGTGCACCTCGCTGAACAGTCTCATGTTGAAGTGTATACAACAACTTGCCTGGGGAGGTAGATATGACTCGGTGTTTATTGCATCTATTGACCTTATGGCCGCCTTTGATGCTGTAGATTGCAACCTTTTATGGTCCAAACTTAGCATGCGGGGAGTTCCATCAGGTCTTTTAAGATTTATAATTGCTTCATATTCTAACTCTAACATTCAGGTTCGCTTGAATCACACTCGTCTATTGTCCCACCACATCCTAACTTCTCGGGGGGTCAGGCAGGGATGCATATTAGCACCCTGCCTGTTTAATTTGTACATGGCAGACTTAGGCAATTATTTGAAATTAGCGGCCTTTATCACGACTAAACTTCACAACATGAGACCCTCTGGATGGCTTATGCCGATGATGTCCTGATATTCGATTGTCCTTCTGTGGGACGCCAACGTTTGATTGATGCCTTTTCAGTCTTTGTGAATAAACACACTTTGAAGATCAATCCAGCTAAGACAAGAATCATGCAGTGTTCCAAACGTATCAAAGATGCCACCTTTCGCTGTTGCCTGATTCAGAGCCTGTGGAGGAGCTTGATACCCTGATTTATTTCGCATTCTTAATCTCCTCCAAGCCTGGTAAACTCAAACTTTAAAGGTGGCTCAAGAGCTGTGCCTCTGCCCTAACAAATCATCTATGCAGGGTTGATGCACGGTATGGTCCATTTTCCCTGCGCCAAGTGTTCACTATTAGGACGGGAATATTATCCCACAGAAACTACATGGGATGGAGGTGTACACTCTAACCATCCTAGAATATGTGCCTACTCTTGAGGCCCTGATCTGGAGGAGGGCCATGAGTCTCCCGGGCTCTGTCCCAGTTCATGTAATCAAATATGAGTTGGGTATCGTTTCTCTGACAGCAAGAGCTCATTGGAAATGCCTCTCGCTCCTAAGGAAGATCATGTGTCCCACCAAAGAATCTTTGTTTGTAGATCTAAAGATGATTTTGGAGGATAAAGGCTCTGTCTTCGTACAAGATATCTATGAATTATGTTGTAATCTCCTCCTTGAATCTGGTAGCTCCCGAAAGAATTTATTGAAAATCCGACCAAAGCCAAACAGTCTCTATTTAACCAGAATTGGAACAATACCATTGAGCGTATGCACATGTACTCGTCCTTAAGTCATTTGCATGAGGATCACAAAAAACCTGGGATTTTGGCACCCTATTTAGCAATCTACCCAGATAAGTCTATTCAACGTTTTTTCCTTCGTTTTCGTTGGAACCTTGTTTTTACCAAACAGATCTTAGGGCCTCATTACGACCCAGGCGGTAAGTTACCGCCTGGGCCGTGACTTTACCACCATGGCGTAAACTACGTTTACGCCATGGTGGTTGGCGGACTTACCGCCCCATTCCGAGGTTGGCGGGGCGGTAAGTCCCCAATCCCCATTTACCCTTCCCCATTCCCATTTTTGCCCCATAGGGCATAATGGGAGTGGGGAAGGCGTTAATTACGCCACCGTAAATTACGGTGGCGTAATTAACTCCATGGTCCCTTAGCGCCATGGATTTTAACACCTGCTAAAAGCAGGTCTTAAATCCGCCATGGCGCTAAGGGACCTCGTACTCAGGCGGTAAGGGTCGGCGCTGTTTACGCCGCCGTAAAACCCTTACCGCCTGAGTCGTAATGAGGCCCTTAGTCAGATATGGCATGATGACAGTAGCACAAGCTACATGTAGATTCTGTACAGTGATACATGGCTTAAGATGGAACATGCTAAAAAATAAATCTGGGTTGTTTGTTTGCTATGGGTGATGAGGAACTGGTTTGGAAGTGTTGCTTGGCAGGGCATACTACATCCAATGTAGTCGCGGTGACTGGTTTCTTAAGATCTTTGCACAATTAACTATTTTGAGGGGCTTTCCTCCATTTAAACCAATATGCATGTTTTCTACATTGATTGTTCCAATTAGCAGCACTATTGGGCAGCACATGCATTGATGTTCTAGCCAGACTATATATTTCCTTCCTTTGCCACCTACCCAACCAGGCCCACATCTGCACCCTGCACTCCTTTCCTGTCCGGCTCCTCCCTTGCCCATCATGGTTGTTTACCATCAGGCCACTGAATTTTCAATGCTGCCACTGTTTCCTTCCCTGTGAGCACTGCTGTAGGAATGTTTTCTCCTGGACAGTAAATATTACTGAAAAGGGTGTTGGGACTGTGCCAGATACTGAGGCATGGCTAAGCAAACCACCAGGATGCTTGAGGCAGATAGTGGCCCATTGTTGTGCCCCTATGGAACATGCTGCTCATTTCTTAAGTGCCAGCAAACACTGGGGAAAGGCACACAATTCCATTCCTGTCACCAGAGTGCTGAAGGTAGATGAGTGCTGCAACAACACTGGAGTGTTCTCTCTTGTATCCTGATGGTGGCAGGATGTCATGTGGTGAACAGCTTTCTCTTTATTTCTCTTTTCTATTCCATATGGTGTCCCGACGCAATGGACAAGCAGTACCCTCACAAGAGCACTTTGAAAAGTAGACCTTCTAGGAGACCCGAGCACTGCTTGTCTCCAGGTAGAGCCCAGAGTTGCGAGCTGTCTGAATCTGTTCAGGAACTGTGAGACCACCATCAAAGGTATCAACTATGGATAGGACGAGAGGGGCCGAGGGCAGGCCCAGGTAAGATCCAGCTTAGCAAGGCAGTCCACTGCAGCACACTTCTCCTCTGTGTTCACCTTAAGGACCCTGTTGTATCACTGTCCTTCCCCCAAAACTCTACTCAGGCTCTACAAATCTTTGGCCACAGAAATATCTGTAGCCTCTGCCAAGTCCAAACCACTGTCTGTGTTACCCACAGGGGTGACACTTCCAGAAAGGACAGTCTTACAAGTGTCCAAGCATGTCCTTGTATGGACAATTCCAAACAGTGCCAATGTTATACCCAGGACCAGGATCAAACAGAGAAATAAATAAAACAGAGCCCTCATATTCGAATTACAAATACAGAGTATATCAACGTTAACATAGAATGACGTAGCATGACAAAAATAATCAGTGTAGTATAAATTAACAGTCAAACACTTAATAATGTCTCGGGAGAATAGCTCAGGGGCAAGGCGCTCGCCTTGGAAGATAGATGACGTGGAACAACACAGGTACGAGCCCCGAGTCCAGGTTTAGAAACCTCTGGGTATTGAGCGTGTTATAAATAACCAATTATAATTATAATTGTGCATTTGAGGCACTAGTAACGTTGGTAAAGTCAGTGCTGGGGAGGCCAATAGTGGTAGTGCAAGGGAGGTACTGTGAGTAGCTCTTATGTACACTCGGAACCCTGATGAACACTCCTCAGATTGCTCCCATTGCTGGAAACATCTAGCACCTCTCAGGACAGGAGCAGAACACAATATGAATGCTATATCCTCCTCCTCGGTAAGGACCCTTATAATGGGAACTCTGCCCGAAGAGCTATAAGATTGAGCCACTGTTTTTAATGAAGCAGAAAGAATTAGTGCTTAATCAAAAGTACCACCAGAACCGATAGCAATACAAAAACAAAGTTTGACACAAGAGGCCAACTCTATTTTGTAACCAGAACCAAATGAGGTCACCACAGTGCTTCCGAAGTGCTTAGGGCCAGCATATTGAGTTTTGAGACTCATTACGAGCATGGCAGTAGTTCTGTGATTTGTGTTACCTAAACCAGGTAAAGGTTTCCAACTTTTTTTCTTGGGGGATCAGACCTCAAAGGGAACTAACTCGAAACGAAAAACATAAAGGTAAGTCTGATTACCCCTCTGAGTCCCCCATGATGAGGATTTCCATGCACCTGGATACTCATTAGGATCCATAGCCTCCTGACATATCGGACAGGCGCCAGCATGGAACAAGCAGTGCGTGACTAGTTTACCCACTGCAACCTGGGCAATAAACATCCCGCTTTTTTGAACTGCGGTCTCTGTCATTGAATGGGGGAATTGCAGACCAGTGGCAGGTTATTATCTCTCCTCCCACGCGTTTGACAATCAGCGCCAAAGACGTTTTTGCAGCATTGGTGTTCTCAATGAAATTTGTACATCAGGTCTTCCTGGATTAATGTGAAAACTGTTCATAAATAACAAAAAATTGGTCATGCTGATCAACTCTGGGGTATAGAGTCTTTGTTGACCTTTTTGAAGAAATTCTGTCCTGAAAATGGCCTAAGAAAAGAAAGATTTAAAGACACTAGAGATAGTGTCCAAAACAAAAAATGGCCGGAACATGTCGACAGCTATCTGAAATACCCTTGTGGATTATTTGTGGGATTCTTATGCAAATAAAGTAGTTTGAAAAAATATACAAACCTTGTGTTGCTTGCACCCCTTGTCCCATTGGTGCTTCAAGCACTGTGTTCCTTTACATCTAAATACTTTTTTTTTTTACAGATTGTGAATTGTTTAACTGTGTTGTGTTTTTTGTGTGGCAATTGTTGCCCCTTTTTTTATTCATATATAATGTGTGACAATACAATTGAATCTATTTTTTGTAAGTACTGTTTCTGTGCCGGGTTCATGATGTCTTTTAGTAACAAGATGGTATTTGTTTAATTTATAATTGGTAGTCACTTTTGATACACTGGGGCAACAGAAAGTTCTGTGATTTGTCCACAGAAGTACTGGCAACATTGTTTGCCATTAACACAACTTAGACTAGTGGAGTTATATCAACATTATGAGTAGTGGTAAAGCAATGCTGTTTGTCATTTTTCTAGTCCTTAGTACCTCATGGGGATTTTTTTGAGATTTTCCACATGCGGTAATTCTGTTGTTTTAAAGTGGAGAATGTATCTCCAACTATATGCTGAAGTAAATCCACCACTTCATGTCTGAACTTGGAGTTTGGCAGTGCAGTAACATCGGCTGTAAATCTGTTACCACTAAAAAAGTGGCAGTAATGGAATTGCTGCCAACAACTGCCACACTGCAGAACTGATAATCAGACCGAAGTGCGTTTTAAGGGTGCAGCTACTAGGCATTATGTAAAGCAGCCTGGAAGAAGTCAAGTACCTACCTAGTCTTGGTTTTTTTCTCCCACTTTTTAATGGTCATTTTGTAAGGTTACCACAGTAAGCCAATGCTGTGTATTTGTTCCATCCGTGTGTGTGCTTGGTGGCCGTGATGCAAAGCTGAATGAATTCTATATTTCAGACATTGTAAAGTATATGCCCCTGCATATACCTCATGTGATATTAAACAGATTGTAATGTTTTGGGCTGACTGCACAAGCACAAAAATATCCAGACTCATCTTTAGGGAAAAAGGGCGCTTTAATGTGACAGGCCATGGCTTATAAAAAAACATGCTAACCTGTCTCCCTGGCCTTACAGACTAACAGATCAATTAACAATCCACAAAAACAACTAAATAAATAAACAATTCAAATTCATCACTTTCTGTCCCTTGCTCCCTCCCCTCCCCTCAATTCCTCTTAACCTTCATTCCCGCTTTCTCCAATCTTCTCCCCGAGGACATGCCCCTCCTTCTTCAATACCTCTTTGCCCTCTTTGTACCCCCGGGCTAGTCTGTTCGTGCAAACAGCACTACTGACCCTCCTTAACGTGATAAAAATCCTTCGGCTTCAACCAACCATCATTTAACCAACCTTGTCCCTGGCACCAGAAACCCCCCTCCCAGAGGTGTTCTTTCTGCCCCACCCCACCATAACCTTCCTCTTCAACTCCTGTTTACTTGTTCCTTCTCCTTCCCTTTCTCTCTTTTATTTATTTGTTTATTTATTTATTTCAAAATATTCCCCACGACAACCTTGCTCCTGGACATAAAATCCCAAACTGAGTGAACTGTTCTTCATTTCCTCTTCTTTTTGTAATTTACCATACATCCTTCCCTCCAACACTACCCTTTCACATTGCTCAACATGCCAACATTGCTTTTCTCTGCTCTTTCTTCTAACGATAGCAAATCTTCCTAACCCATCAAAGCCAGCTAACCCCTTCTGTAAATTACAACTAAAACACGCTCCAAATGCTATGGCCAACTTACTTCTCTACATAATCCAAATAGTCCTCATGCCCTTGATCCCCACGATTGAAACATTTTCTTGGGAGAAAACCCTATACCCAACTGCCCTAAAACCTTTATACCCCTACCTTAACAGACACCATGCATACATTGACTGGTCCCTTATAATTGTCTCCAGAGCAACACTTCCTGCTGCATCTGTGAAAGAAAAGACAAATTAAGCACCACACGTAATTGAACTCAGCTTCCTTACTGCACTCCTCTCCCTCCTCTATAATACCTAACCTGCCACTGTAAACCTCATATTACCTTTCGCCCCCAATAATTCCTTGCACTTCAGAAACCTTTCTCCTCCTCCCTATATGCCCTTTCTGACAAATCCCTCACCTCCCATACCTTTTCCCGTGCTGCTCATTCTCTCACACCCAACCCCTTACCACTTTTCCTGGTGTCCCATTCTCCCACCTGCCCAGATACCAAAATTTGTTCTTATTCTTTACGTGTCTGCCCCATGTTCTGTTTCTCAAACAGGGCACCAACGTCACTCCCCTAGCCACTAAATAACTTCCTTTCCCTCCTTGTTGATTGAGTTTATTAATTAATTATTCATTATTTTCATAACCACTTCTTTGCCCCAAACCTCCTGCAATTAAACAATCGTAAATCTCCACCACCACCCTTATTATGCACCACCCCTTATTAGGGTGATCAGATTTAAAAAGTTAAAAACCGGGACAGGACAGCTAACATAAAAGTAGGACTAACTCTCGAAAGTGGCTGTCAAGGCACTACACTTCAGTAGCGTTTGGAGGAAAAAGGGGCTTAAGTGTTACGGTTCAAAGAAACACATATTATAATTAATGTATCACAAACTAACACTATCTTAAGTTGCAGATGGGATGCGAGATGGGATCATGGGAACATAATCTTGAGACAGGGGGACACACCAGCAAAAACCGGGACAGTACCGGCAAAACTGGGATGTCTGGTCACCCTATCCATTATGGACCCTACACCACTAAACTTTGTTCGTCCCACCTCTCCCCCTCCAACCTGCACACCCCACATTTTACCAACACACTTTCTTCTACTTACGAACCCCCCCAGCCCATTCTCCTCCCTCGCCAACACCTCCACAGAGCCCTTACAGTTCCTTGTCAACACCTAGGCGCCTTTGACCATCTTTCATATTTTCCCCATTTTTTTAATGTTTCATAATTATTATTTATTTACTTGTTTCTTTATTTATAATTCTTTTTCTTTTGACACACACTCTCTTGCTCTTATACCACATGCCCATCTACTCCCGGCACTCTGACACCATCTGCCCATCAGCCCACTGCTAACACCCACTATTCGTTCTGACAACCTGAAACTCCTCCCATTCTCCCCTTGTTATTATTTCTCTTCATTTATTTTCTTTCCCTGCCCACTAAGAGCGCTAACTTGTGTGATGTAAATGCATTAAGTTTTCTAGCGGATATTGCCCCGGTCTTCTCTATCCATCATATGCTCGCCAGTCAAGTACCCCCCTACTAATGCCACAACCAACCCTTTTCTTTCCCATATTCACCACTACAACCACAAACTTTCTCCTCTCCTCTGCCAATCCATGTGACAAATTGTAACCCTAAACAAAACCCAACCTCATTTTGAATGGGGCCAGGATATTGAACAGCATCTCATGGCTATCCACCCACCAATGTACCATTGTATGGGTACTCCCCTGTATCCACCACGTCAATACCCATTTCCTCCCTGCTCCTTACCCTGCCCTTTCCTTATTGCTGCCCCACTGCACCGGGGGCATTCCTGCCCCCTTCGTCCATGCAGTTTAATCCCCAATGCAGTAACTCCACCTCCTCCTCATTTTATCAATGTACCCCTTTGTCCACCCTTGTCAATACTTGCTCCCTTGCTCTCTGCTACTCATCTCACATGCTGCCCCCCTTTCCCGACTACCATACACACATTCTCTCTCTGTGCCATTTAATTCCCACTGCGCACTACCCTCTGATACACCACATCCCTTCCTCTTGGCCACTGCGCACACAGGTTCACTCTTGCAAATGTTCCATCTCATCGATGTTTCCACCACTGCACCTGGGGCCGTCCGTGCACCCCGTACATGCAGTTCCATCTCAAATGCCATTCCCCCCCACTGCACCAGGGGCCAACCATGCACCCCTGTCCATGCTGTTGAAACCACACACCCTGCTACTTCATGTAGCATCACTGCCCACCTTATCCCCTTGTCCTTGTGTGCCGCTCTTCCTCAGCTCCTTCACCCAAGCGCAAATCGTCGTGCTTTGAAACAGTTGTTTATGGCCGCGTTATAAATAAATAGCCTGATTCATGGAATTATTTGCTTGAAAAATGCAAATTTGCGCGCCTTTATGCCCGAAAATCCCAATACTTCAAACAGTGATTTTCGGGGAGAAAGGCGCGCAAATCTGCGTTTTTCACGCAAATAATTCCATGAATCAGGCTGAGAATATCATATGATATAGCCCTTTTGCACCCCACCATTGTTGTACTTCATCATTTTGTTTGTGTACACTTTTTATCAACTTATTACTTTCCTGTGGTTTTTCCATCACTATACCCAACCCCATCAAAGCGACCAAACACCCTTCCTCACATACCACAGTTGGGGGTGGGGGGTGCCAGAGTCGTTTTTATTTCTTCATTTCCTTGACTGGCCACACACAAACTAAAATTATGGCAACAAAAATAGCAAATTACACATTGCAAATTGTGCCTTTTAACCCTAACGTAGATTTAAAATGCAATTTAAAAAAAGATGCTCTCATTTGTCATTACTGGTGCAGCCCCATAGCAATTGTTATTAAAATTGTTTCTTTGATATGTAGATATTACTGCTTACGAAATATAGTTACACATAACTAATGATAAAAACAAGTTTTTCATGAATGGTGTTTGCCTGATTCCACCACGTCTAACACTTCAGAGATCTAGAGATAGTGTCTATCATTCAAATGTTTGGTGCACACATCATCAATAGGCGATAGGCAGATTCAAACAAAGTCAGCCCTGCCTGGCTATAAGTAGCGGTTAGGCAGACTTCTGTGAAACACGCTGTTCAATCACTGTGCAATTGTAATGGCTATTAATGATTGAAATTAGTCATATATTAATATGAACACCATAGTTCAATACAAAAATAAAAATAAAAATTACTAAATCTACTATTATCTGAGGCATAATTTAGCATTCTTTAAGAAAATGCACTTTTTACATTATGCCTGTAAAATAATAATATCCAATTAATAAAAGAGACACAATTAACTAAACTTTCATCATCCAGGTCCAGTCCCATCTGGGGCTTTATTTAAGCAACATTATTCCTGCCTGGGGGGTCCACCGCGCCACGAAACCTGCACTTGGGAATATTGTTGCTGTTTGTACCAAAGGGCATGTGGATAGCTTTTTTTTGGAACTTATGAAACGACACAGTAAGTTGATGAATGAAACAGGGAAAGAAAATGGCCACCGGGAAAAAAGGTGAAATAGCGGTGAAGTGGTGTCTAGAGAGCAGCAGTGAGCAAAAGGTACGTGCCGTGGGAGGTGAAATGGCAGGGCAGTTGGAATTGGGGGTATGTTCTAAACATGGGTGGGTTCGGGATGAGTGGGGCGAGCTGGGGCAGGAAAGCGAAGAGGGGGAAATGATTATGGTGGTGGTGTGTCGAGTGCTCAGTTCATTTTTGAAAAGCCTGTGTTTAGAGTGAGCTGTTCGGCTCACACACCCACCTCAGGTGAGAATTAAGGGATAAAACCCTCTATGTAGGAGTTACATGTCTGGAACAGCCTGGGGTCCATACAACACCAGTACCTGGTGCTGTTACTGGATGGTCAAGCCCACGGAATCGGATGTTATTGCTATTAGCCCCCGGGTTTCTAACCAGGGTGCGTAGAGGAAGGAATTAGCTAGACATAATGGTCAACAGCAAGCACACAACCTGCTTTGAGCAGAGAAAGATATACTCTGCAAAACTGAAGGTTGATGGCTTGAATGTTTTCAATTAATTATAACCTCTGAAGCTACTCTGGGGAAAAACACCCAAACCACTGATTCATGAAATTACAGAAGAGGAAAGATCATATGCAAATCAGGCTTGGTCCCACATCAAAAGGTGCCATCCATCCCAAACTGATTGGTGACATACCCTCTGCAAGAGACTGCAAGCAACTCTAGACATATTTCAGACAAACTGCGCCTCAAAAGTGAGGTGTAGCTTGAGTCTCTAGGCACAGTAGGCTCAGGAAGCAAGATTGAGAGAGTGCTGCTAACCCACTCCTAGAAATGATTAACATCAGAAGAGATTCACTTTTAATGAACAAAAAGGCCAGAGGAGGCGAATATTTTAGATGAGATTGTGCAATGATAATATCACATCATGCCCATGTCTCACTGGAAATTGGTTTGCTATTAAAATCCTCGTGTTCTCAAAAAGGCATTGTGACCAGAGTATTAACTAGGGATGAGACCTTTTGCTCTGCACTTGTTATATGTATTTACTTTTTTGCCTGTTTAACTATTCAGGATGCTTTCAGGGGAATATAAAAGGCCGAAGATCCTTTGCAAACGTGAGCAGGAATATGTTAATTGTAAGACTCTGCAAATTCAAAAGGGATGAAGGGACCTTAAATGCGAGGTCAATTAAAAGTTAACAGATGGAGCCAATTGCTGACTCGTTAAAATACAATTTATATCCTAAATCAAGAGTAGCAAGGCCAAGAAGCCCTCTGAAGGATTGATGAAAATCACTATTCTAGGGGTGTAACTCCCCCAGCGACAAACACCATATTTCTTTTTCATGAATTCCAGGACCAAATAATCAGCTAAGTGATGGCTTGGGTTTTGAAAGAACATTATGGATGGATGAGATTATGGATGCTTTGACATCACTGAAGAAGAAATGGTCAGCAGGACCAGACTATCTAAGTGCTGCAAGCTTTCGTCACTGGGATGTGGACAAACATGTATACTGGAAGTTATTCTAACAGTATATGTTGACTGGATAGGGACAGGTGACTTCCTTTGTCTCCAAAAATGGTTTTATGACTGAGGAAGTAGGGTATGCGTGCTAGCTAAAAGGAATCCCCACATCACAGAATGCCAATTATTTGCAACATATCTATTGCAGCAACAAATGCCAGTCCAACTTCGACCTGCCAAGAGAATCTGGTTGGTTTTGATAAGAACATTTATATGATTATATTTACAGAGCTCACATATCTAGAATTACCTTGGCTCGGAAGCAAACCTCGATGGAGTCGGTGGTGGAGGTTCCAAGCTACAAAAAAGATATCATGAGCCTTTATTCTATACAAGCACTATAGTTGTTTGGAAATGTAGATGCCCTTTAGGCACCTAGGTGTCATTTAGAAAAAAACAGATATGTTCTGCTGTTAGTTTATTTACAATCTATATTCTGAACTTTTATAAAGCACAATCCTAGCTAGTGAGCAAGGGGATTAGGGGCATATGGGACACACTCTGGGGTTTACAAGTAGGGCACAGGGAAAGTAGAGGAGCTTTAATGGGTAGGTGGAGTAGGTAAGGATGGCTCTGTGGGGATGAAGAACTAGGGTTGAGTGGAGCGAGTAGCAGTGCTCTTTGAAGAGTAGGGTTGCCAGGTCCTTCTTTAAGTGTAGGATGGACAGGCTCAGCCTTACCTGCATAGAACACTTGTCCAAGAGATGGGGTGAATAGCAGAAAATGCTATTTTCTGCTATTCCCACAAGTGCTTTCGCAAAGTGTTTTCGCCCACTGTCTTGCTGTCCGTTGTGCTCCAAGGACTAGAGGTTGCCAATCTAAAGAAATCGGCATCGCTACAGCATCATGTGATCGCTGAAACCGAGCCGAGCCATTGGATTGAATTGAGCCCGCATCCCTCTCCCAGAATCCACAAAAGCAGGCGGCCGCGCATTTGCACACGCGCATTTGGACAAGTGCTTTCGCAAAGTGTTTTTGCCCACTGTCATGCTATCCGCTGTGTTCCAAGGACTAGAGGTTGCCGGTCTGAAGAAATCGGCGTTGCAGCATCATCATGTGACCGCTGAAGCCGAGCCATTGGATTGGTACAAGAACTGCCCCAGTGGCCCATAGAATGTCATAGACTGTCATCTGTTGCAAGAGAGACTAAAGTTAGTATTTCGGTCATATTTTCTCTACAGGATTGAGCCTGCCTCCCTCTAACAGAATCCACAAAAACAGGGCGCCTGCGCATTCACGCGTGCACATTCGCACAAGTGCTTTCGCAAAGTGTTTTCGGCCACTGTCTTGCTGTCTAGCCGTCACAAGGGAGTCGTAGGCTGACTCTACAAAACCCACGGTCTTTCCTGCTATCTGCTCACCTATTACATTGCAGGTTCTTTTTTACATATTTATTGCAAGATGGGTGCGAAGAGATTTACTTTAAAAACCGGCATGCCGCTTATCATTCCATTGCGACCACTCTCCGGAGAACAACAAAAAATGGTGGGAGGGATAGTGTCTAGTTCACGAGCAAAAAATGTACCCTATGCAGAGAGACACATAGGCCTTATGCCGCATCGCTCGATATCACTCACCTCTGACATTCATTTGTTTTATGCTAATGAGTCCACTGGAAAAAATGTAGCTAATATGGAAATTCAATCTGCCAAAGATCCAGTTCCAGTGGACTCGTTCGTCCCCCCTGATAGTATGGCAACTGTAATCCCGTCAATGACACATTGAAAGACCTGAATTTAAACAATGATGACTCACAGCCAACCGTTCTAGTCAATCCGCGGGTGGCAATATTGTCAGGAGAAGTCACAGACACTACACTGGTCTCTGCTTGCTTAGCAGGAGAATTGCATCCTAATGGAGCAAGACCATTACCTGCATGGGACAACTCTCCCAAAGTTATGGAGCCAATTCGTTGCTCAGTGGCAGCCCAGCAGAGGATGCAGCAAGCCTATGAACAACTGACACTGGCGGGGGAAGTTGACGAGGATGCACTGGACTTTATGGATGTGTCCAATAAATGCGGTCCACACTCCCAAGATATTCTATATATTTGCTCCAACACGGGGGATTTAATTCAATTACAAGAAGATAATACTTGTAATAATGTTTCCATACAACATGAACATGTATCACCTATTATGACATCATTACATAAAGACACGTCAAAAGAATTTATACCATCGGAGATACAAGATAAGGCCCATATTATTTTTTTTTTAATGAGTCCCTCTCTTTCATTCTCCCAACTCCGAGACAAACTATTTTTCAAGAGGCAGCACAGGAATCTGAGTTTTTCATACACAAAGGCCAACCAGCACGCTTTTCCTTTCCTGAAGCACCCGCTCTTAACAACACATTGGGAGCCATGAGTACAGCTTTATTAGCTGTAGCAAAATTATATGAAATAATGGAGAGCAAAATAAGTGGTCAGACTTCAATGTTAGAACTACCTATTAATAAAGTGAGTGATATTTAGATCTCCCTCAAATCTAGCATAACACCTGACTTGACACCACCCAAGAGTTACCCAGATGAGCAACACCCATCTAGAAAAAGTGGGGTCTGTCAAGATGATGGTGGTTCTAGTTGTCAGGGATATCCCATTCCCCTGACTGGCGAAGCGGTGGAGACCCAGGTGCCTCTATCACCATGTGTTAGTATAATTTCTAAAACAGGAAAGGTGCCCGAAATAATAGAGTTGCCATCTAGTGAATACCTAAGCACCGAATCTTCTAACTCGAATTCATCATCAGAGCCAGTGGCTACCATCAAACCCAATATGTTTGAGCTGTTTGCGTTTGTTGGAAGCAAGCAGGCAGGTCAAATAGATTTAGTAATAAAACCAGACGGTGGCCCTAAGAAATGTTGGAAGTCGGGTAAGAAACTTCGGCATTCCCAGCCTAAGGGAAGGGCCAGAAGGATTGTCAAAGCAGTTAGTCACTTTGTTAAACACCAAGACAATTTAATTACTAAGGCTTCCAGCACGGTTATAAAGAACTTCGCCTCATTTCCGATGGCATACAAACCCCTGGATGACCTAGTGGCTCTCTCTCGTGAGGCTATGCCTCACAGAGAAGTAAGAAACACCGAACAGGCATCTATCTCAGGACTTGCTGGCCAAGAGACCAACATCTCTTTTTTGCAGCACCATAAATACTGGGGCATTACCAACAACCGCGGCCAACTCAGTGACTGCAAATTCCGTGCATTTAAGCATTGACAGGGTCTGAGAAGAAATGTGTGCTTCGATTGATTCCTATTTAATAGAAAGGTCCATAGAACCAGCACAAATAAAGCCTCCTCAAATTGCATCCATAACATCAGCTCCCACACAGACAAATATAGCAAGTAGGCCAATCATAACAAACAAAGCGCAAAATGTGCCTTCTCATCTGTTGCACTCAATTTCACCATCCATCAATTTGATGTCTCAGGTTGGCACCTACCAGTTTGGTGACCTACCAATTCCAGCTCCATCCACTCAAAGCATTCCAATCCCTGCTCCTTTGCAGCCAGATCCCATCCTACCACCTAGTGTGGAGAAATCCATGTCGCGGGAGCTAAGGGACGTGATAAAGCTGTCTATTGATATCTATATTGCAGAAAATCAAGGCAGAACACAAGGGGAAGACCTTATTCATTGCTTAGCTTTCCCTGATGTGATCGCATTGCTACATGGTCCTCCTTGCACAGCTCAAGGTCATAGACAGCTGCAAGGAGCCGTTACAGCCCCTTCCATTCTGGTGAATTACCCACAGATAACCACTGTGAAGTCTTTTAATAATAATCAGACAGATATTGCGAATAATAATGGATGCAAAAATTATCATTGCCTATTGTTGAAATGTCGAGACTAGCCAGGTATGTATTAAATAGAGCAAGCATATTGAACATCTGTGCCGAAATCCCACTATTAAAGAACTTGATAACATCAGACATTGATTTAGTGGCATTTAGTAATAACCTCAATTTAGACGAGGCAAGGATTTATGTTCGATCAGGACTGGTTGCTAATATACTATGGCAAGCGAGAATGGATTTATTTAATCTGGGCTTTATCTTAACTCAAAATAATCGACCACTTCGACCCCAAGTCGAAAGCACAGTGATGAAAATCTATAAACCCACTCACAGAACAGGAATTGAACAAGTCCACCATTACACAAGCCAATCTCTAGAAACACAAACCTATAGGGGTAGATCATAACAATCTGTGATCAATGAAAATGTAAGCATCATCTCTTGGAATACAAGAGGTCACAGGCACATCATTAACTCATGGGAGTACGAACTGGGGACTCACAACATTATTATACTCCAGGATACCTGGTTCATGAGAGTCCCAGTATGGGATTCTCATACAATTGTTATTACATCTGCCACCAGACAATCACTAGGGTGCCCAAAAGGTGGACTCCTAATAGCAGTCAAAAAAGCCTCCGGAATAACTTGTGCCTCATGTCCCTCTCCGTTACCCTGCTTTCAAATAACAAAGTTATCCAAAGGTACCACAATAATTGCCATTGTTAATATCTAATGGAGCAAGCAGTCAGTTTCGGCAGAATTGTTTTTTGAAAACCTGATTCTAATTCTAGACACATTACTTCTAGACTCCATGATTTCACAAACCTTCCTCATGGGGGACCTAAACTTACATCTGCTCACTCATGCTAATTTAGAATTTACACATGACGAGTTGATCTGGTCCTCAATAATGAAAGAAAGGGGTTTTGTGATGTTGAATGGTGCAATAGAGGGCGATGTTCCATCCCAATATACATGGAGCAGAGGTCACCAACAATCCATTTTGGATTACATATTCTTAAATAGTAGTTTTTTGAAACATGTAATGTCACTAAAAGTAATTCCATCTGACCTAAGTGACCATAATATATAAAAAATGTGCTGCATGTTTCCGTCGAATCCTCAGACCATTCAACAAGTTGATCATTTGAGAAATGTAGTAGTAAATATTGGTGGTAATCGTTTGCGTTGGAACCGAACCAAGCTGATTCAATTCAGAACTTGCATTGGCAAGGCCTTCGAGTCTCCCCTCGTGAACGGCTCAGAGTGTTATTTGCAATTAATGCATACTTTCAAGGAATGTAAATTGCCAGATTTGAGTATTAAGATTGAACACTGCCATGTATTTGATCTAGAACTGCAACGTCGAAAAGCACAGCTAAGGAGTGAACTTCGCCATCTGAATCGCCAATCAAATATAGATAATGAATTGGCTAAAAACAGCTAAAGGGGGCATAGAAGGCCTAGTTGAAAGACCACAGATTTCTTTGGTATCAATATGACAGCGAATTGATGCTCAAGCAGATCCTATGTAAATCTACCTGTGGTATTTGGGCCTGCTTGAACAGTGCCACCTCCAGGATTCAAGGTGCAGTGCAAATTAGTGCGATACCCAAAGATGTGTGGCAAAAATATTTTTGAGACTTATATTGCTCCCCTTTTGGTGATTTTGAGTTAAGTATGTCTGTCCAAAATATGACTCACTCATTTCAAATAGAAGTGGAAGACATTATACCCTGTATTAATAACTTGAGCCGTTCTCGAGCGGTGGGGCCTGATGGCTTGCATAGTGGTATGCTGAAATATTATCTGCGAGAATGGGCCGATATAGTACATCACATTTTCAAGCATACATTTATGTTGGGCCATGTTCCCAAATCATGGAAACAGTCCTTGATCTTTACAATCTTTAAAAAGGGTAACATGGCCAACCCAAATTCATTTCGACCCATCACATTACTAGATTGCCCGGGCAAAATATTTGCACGCTTAATCTTAAAGGAATTTAATGCATGGTTGGACGCAAACAATTATTGCGATCCCTTTCAAACGGGATTTTTACCGGGCCTTGGAACAGGAGTAAATATTATTACATTAACTAGCATCAATCACCAATCACAGCAAGGTCGCCAACCACTATATACTGCGTTTATAGATTTTTGGATGGCATTTGATGCTGTACCACGGGAACTGTTGTATAAAAAATTAATGGATAAAGGGTGCCCATTGTACATCTTAAAATGGGTGATTGATCTATACTCAGAAACCTCTATTCAGGTTAAACAATCTACCGATGGCTTATTAACAGACCCAATCCACACTGCTCGTGGCTTAAAGCAAGGTTACCTATTGGCATCAGCCATGTTTAATTATTTCATTGCTGATATCAGTTGCTGTTTCTCCAACATTAGTGCGGACCCACAAATCAATGGAGTACAGGTGAAATTCCTCTTATATGCAGATGACATGGTTTTATTTTCTAAAACCCCAACGACCTCAGAGCTTTGCTTGGTGCTCTCGATAATTACACCCAGAAAAATTGCATCTCGATTAATGTAACAAAAACCAAGGTAATACAATTTGGAAGTGTTAAACATCGTAGCTCCAAGCACAAATATCTACTCCAAAAAGTATTCCTGACATCAGAGCCATCTTATATATATTTAGGCACTTTGGTATCCAATCAGCAAGGCAACTCTGATTTAGACCTGCATATTAAACACCAATTACAGACAGCCACCACGCAGGCCCGTTTGATCAAAGCCAAATTTTGTAAATTTTCCATCTCTCCAATCCTTGTTTATTATAAACAAATAGGGATCCCTGTAATTACATATGGGTCAGAAGCATTAGCTGGGAAATCGTATAATTATTGGGCAAGATTGGAAGGAGAGTACTGGAAGCAAGTGCATAATCTCACAAAATCTGAACCCATATGCTTAATAAGGCATGAGTTGGGCTTATTATCACTGTATGCGATACACAAATGGAAACTATGTGTCTTTTATCGTAAATGTATCTTGGCAGATTCGAAAACCGGCCTATTGCATCTCTTAGCAAACTATTTACTAAACTCGCTAGACTCATTTCCTCTATCTTGGCGAGGAAAAGCTGAGAATATTATCATCAACACGGGCCTTTCAGTGAAATTACTGTTAGAGAACCCGGACAAAGCCAAAACGTGTATCTGGGAATACCATTGGATTCACACGAGGCAAGCTTGCTTCAAATATCAAAAGTTTCTGGCTAATCCGTTTGCGTTAAAACGATATGACATAACTGAAAGCTATTTAATATGATTCCGTAATTCAGGCCAACTCGATGATTACTTACGCTTTTGACTGAATTTGTGGCCCACTGATGAAGTATTGCATTTAAGCAGACTAATTACAACAAGTAATCTACAATGTCGGTTTTGTAAATGAGTGCCTTAAAATTGTAACCATCTGTGTATGGAATGTGTTATGCTATTTCCCTTAAGAGTGATGCATTTTAAACCCTTATTTGAAGATGACCGTGATCTATCCATAGCCCGATTTTGGGAGTTATTGTGTCACACTACTAGAAAAAAGGTTAGATATGCAATCCCCAACCTTTTATACAGTTTGGAGTTCATGAAAAAAAAAGGTCTGATCACAAGCAAATTTTAAAATGTAACTGTCAAGACATCTTTAAGAAAGCGCAATCTGTGTTAATGATTTATGTTAATTGACACTCGCAGTTAGTTACCAAGGTAGAAAGAAGGGAGGGGGTCAATAACGAATGTATACATTTTGCAATGTTGATCATTTTTTAGATTGTTTGTCAATGATCATTGTACTTTTAATTTTGTAACATTTACATTATGTTTTTTGTTATGTATTAGCAAATATACCAAGTTTTATGTTGACAAATCAAGATTTGTCTTGATTAAAACAACCTAAAAAAAAATAAAAAAGCAGAAAATGCCATGTTTCCTGTTCTAATTTGAAGTGTCAGAAACAGAGCTTTATTCTTAAAGCAAGTTTCTGTGTCAGTGGTGTCTGTAGGTACTATAGCTCTGTGCAGGTTTCATGGCCTCATGTCACCCACAATTACAAAATACCAGTCGCTCAGACATCAAGTATGAAGAACCATTTCTAAAGTGAGAGAAATGTGTTTGGCTCAACCTTTACTGTGGGGAATTGAAAGTTGGCTCTGGATGCCGATGTCACCAATTGGTATCATTTGCAGACTAGAGTGATCTGTGACTTGAGGAAGGACTACTGCTACACATTTGAAAGAATCTGGATTATATGGTTTATTACAGATGATAAATCTTTTAATTTGGAGTAGAATAGGCTGGAATTACAGATGCAATTGTGTGTCGGGGTTTAGAGTGAGATAGAGGTCGCTTGAGCCATTTCTCTCAGACGCCACCACAACACATCACTTCAGGTGTCACGCAGTCGCAATTTAGAAGTTTCGGCGAGTGGTCGCCATTATATAATGGCCAAGTTTGATTTGATATGCTCATTCCAAATTGTACATTTATTTAGGTCTCACTGCTTTGGTTCCTTATTCTGCTTTCTTTTACTGGTTTTGTTCGACTGTTTGATCTTTTCTCTTTCATTATTCTTTCAAATTAAAAGAGATTGGATGGTGTCAGGCCTGTGAATTGTAGCTATCATTTTGTTGCAATGTCTGCGCTTCAACTTTGCTGTTATCAACATAGTTATTTAATTTTCGGTATATGTGTGTCGGCTCTGTCATGTCCATATACTGTACCCTGATGAACCAGTACTGAGCCTCAAGGTTAACCCAACACAAACATTTGAGCGGCAAATACCTCTGCCGTTGACCTCTTTGCACAGTTTCCAATACCAGCATGGTTGCTTAATCTGCCCATGCCAGCGATGAATGCCAGACGCTCTGACTCAGCTTGTCATCACAAATTGTGTGCTCTTTGGCAACACACTCTCTCCATTCTTCCCCTCTCGGCCAATTTGTGTTTTCCTAGTAAAACACCATTTGCCAAAGCATCTTTCCCCATATCTCCCATAAGTGCTGAAGATTGTCAAAAATAGGCTCATTTTTGATAATAAGCGGCCCGTAGTGCCACTATGCCATGTGTTATCCTGGCCGCTCATGCTACCCACATGTTTTTCACGCTAGTATGTTTGCTGTCTCTAACAGTGCATACTCTTCTTGAACTCAAGAATCATGGCAGCTCCTTGCAAGTCCCCGCAGATGCCTCTATGACTCCCAACACGGATGCTTTCATACGCACAGAAACCTACAGTGTGTACGGCAAGCTGTGTTCGTAATATTGGTTACCTTCCTAGCTCGAAGCTATCTCAACCTCCACAATGCTGCATGCTACCATAGCTCGAATAACAGTGCATGCATACGTGTATGTGCTTCTATCCTTGCATATTTGTGGCAAACTCTCCATGTCTGAATGTTCACCAATTGCAAATGGATTTTTTTCATGCTGCTTCATGGGATCCAACCTTTACACGTCATACAGTCTGCTTGATTGAAACTCAGGTCCTGCTCGCCCTGATGGGGGTCATCACGACCCCGGCAGTAAGGAGTTAACGGCACCAGTAAGGATGCCGGTGCCCTTAACCCCTTACCGATGCATTCCGCGGTTCCTAAGCGGGTCCCACTAAGGCTGGCTGGTAAAACCAGCCATCCTTAGTGTCAGCCACTAAGGGACCAGCGAGCTAATAACGGGCCTGTAATTTGCGGGACCGTTATTAGCTCCCTCCCCATTCCCATTGAGCCCTATGGAGGCTCGAATGGGAATGGGGAATGGTTTTCTGAATGGGGACTTTCCGGGTCCTCCAAGGTTGGAATGACCCAGTAAGTCCCAATTCATAGAACTCAGACCCGGACACCGGACACGTGTTTGGTGGCAGCCATGGTGCTAATAGCGCCATGGCTACCTCCAAACTCGTAATGACCCCCATTGAATACATTCTTCCCCCCTTTGATTGTAAAGCACTCTGTCCTTCCTGAAGCTAGGTCTGTGCTCAGTAAATATCCTAAAAATAAAATAATAATAATACATGTTCGCAACCTTTTCACCTTGGTTCCTGCTTCTTAAGTGACTTTCTTTAATAATACTTCATCCTCGCCTACTCCATCAGCAGATTTGGAGCACATAGCACACTGCTGGCGTGGTCCATATATACAATACATGGCCCTGAAGAAAGCTTGGCCCCATAATTAAGACCCCACTGAAGCCCAACCTTGTTCTGACCTTTTCAACTTTGTGACGACTTCCAAAATGTAATAATTTAAGAATTGATAGAAGGCAATCCAGCCAGGCCTGATATTCTAATCAATATGTGTATGAACCGAATCGTCCTTCTCTAGTGCTCCATGGCTTTTGCACTGGAAACGGTTTTGAATGTATGTATTTATATATGTATGTATGTACGTATGAGATTGAAAAGTAACATGTATTTTGTTATACTTGTTACTTTTCAATCTCATTAGGTGTAACATTTATCTATGCACTTGTGATATTGTGTCCGGATCGATCTTACTTTATGTAAGAATATTCCAGCCTATGATAATGTGATAATATATTTTTCTATGTTCTTGTCTATGGTATTCTGTTGTTTGATTTATTATTTGATTGATTCTTGTTTAATCTAATGAATTGGCATGTTCTAAATAGTTCTGCTCCTCGCTTGGCAACTTGCTGTACACTGCTCATTACTTGGGTCTGCTCAGATTCAAATTGTGTGCCATACTGTGAGCCATGAAAGCAGGAGACCTTGTGCCAAATTCTAACTTTCCAACTTGAATAAATTGTGTGATGTTGGTGAAATTACTATCGCCTAGATTGCGAGGTCGATGACCTTACGTTGAGGGAGGATAGCTCAAGGGTAACATGCTCGTCTTGGAAGCAAGACGACAACACGAAGCAACAAAGGTTGGATCCCTGGTCCGCGCTTAGAAACCTCTGGGTATTAAGTGCATTACAAAGAAGCTATCATATATATCTTGGGCAAATTATTTCATCTCATTAATCATCCGTTCCCTGACATATAAAAGGCATTCAGCAATAGTCAGGACATACAATAAATGTCACACTCCTGTATATTGAACTCTTCACAATAGAAATCACACATCCAGCAAGCGCTGTACCAATATTTCCACAAACTAATTTACCAAGTTATACATTGAACACTTCTATAAGCTCTACACACGCACACACACACGCACACTGTGTTCCTTTTGTACATATCGTTTTTTTCAATATATGTTTAAATTGGCCACTGAGATGTTTCTGAAAATCTGAAAAAGCACTAAAATAATTACAGATAATGAGACTTTACTATGTACATTTTTCACGGAGGCAAATGGTGTAATGGACGCCAAATTTAAATTACTAACTTTTCACTATTTTGTCAGTCTGGTCCTATTAAACATAAACATAACTAGTTCTTGAAATAAGTATAATAATAATAATAATAATAATAATAATAATAATAATAATAATAATAATAATAATAATCTCTAAAGGAAATTTCAATTGAAAACCTATGTTTGTAAATCTTATTTTTGAAAGAAGGCATGAGCAGTACAAGATTTAGGGAAGGTGCATTAATTACCCAATTAGTTGTTAAACATCTCTGATCAGAAAATGTCTGTTCTATATGAACAAAACGGGTCTCTAGTCCATGTGTTCCTCTACTGCCGAGTGACATTGTTTACCTTTTAGTAAATGATGGGCCCACCACTTAAGCGATACAGCCTGCTCAGTGTCTTAGCAATAAGACCTCAATTAGTGCAGCTCTTCTGCGCGGTTATCCTTGGTTAACACCGCTTCCTTGAGTCCAATGGCATTTAAATCAGTCACTGTGATGTTCATACCTTGATGGCCGCCTTTGCTGCTGCCGAATTTAAAGCACCTCGCATTACAGAGGCTTCCTCATTAAACAAATTGGGCCGGTTTAAGTTTGAACAAAATGGCTTTGTCAGTGTCGCATCATACTTAGTCACTGCTTTCTAAAATCTTGAGTATTATCTTTCAAAGACTTTCCCTACTGGCCAGTGTTAATTGGAGCCTTTTTCAAGTAGAAGAGTGTAAATAGCAATTCGAATCCCACCTAGGAAATTGTTGTTAGGGGGGGCTGACGTCTCTTTAAAAGATACCTTTTTTTTAACAAAATGGGTTGAAATGGTGCATTTTAAATCTAGGCCCCTGAGGCAGCTTGTCTATATAAATATACTTTTTTTTATAGATCCTGAAACACGCATTTCTTTATTTATCACATCGACAACAAGAACTCAACAACATTTCCATTATTTCACTACCTATTGTCTCCTACCTAATAGGCCAGGATACAAAAAAGGTAGCAGGTGCGCCCCTCTCTCGAAAGAAAATGGCATGATAACCTGTTCAGTGGTTATTAACCACTTTGAGAGTTCGCAGCCATCTGCTTTTTGCTCACTGTACCTTTCACAGATGTGAAATATCCATTTGCATATCAGTCTTTGTCCCGCCCACATGGGCAGTCCAGCACCGAAATGCTATGGCAATTCCTCTCTGAACAAGAGTACCAACAGCAACCCCATACACGTGTTTCAGCCCTGTTGGGCCTCATCAGTGAGGTGAAGCTATGCCTAATAGGCCAGGATAAAATGCAACCTGGAATATCAGCGCCACCATATACACCTGCCTTGATGTTGCCAGTTGTCTTTCAGCCATAGAGTGGAGAGCCATAATATTAGTCATATCATAATCAGTCAGAGTTTCTGGAACTCTTCCTAGAGTGCATCCAAGCCTCTATGACTAGCACACAGTCCCCCTGCTCCCTTAATTATGCATTCCATGCAGATATATGCCTTAGAAGCCTGCGAGACCACAACAAAACTAGAAATGGACTCTTCAGTAATGTTAATAATTGGGACATTTCGATCAGTGTTGTGTGAAATGTCAGGTTAGCTTAAACCCAGTAAAATATCAGCGGAAGTTGGGGAGTGATCTGAAATGATCTGAAAGTGTCTGAGGGCTGATCACACACTCGAAAAAGTGTCAAATGGTCAATTAGATGGACAGCCATACTGCCAAATAGGATGTATACTCCCTCTAGCAACCATGCAAGCTTCACCAAGCATTGACTAGCTCAAAGGTGTCCATGTGTTGGCATAGAATGGCGGCAACCTTGGCTAATCTGCAGGAGATATGGAGGAACATCTAGTGTTGTATTTAATATCATACTAAAAAGAATTTGCCCATGAACTCCTAGCCTTTGGAGCACAATTGTTGAACGAATTCAAGTGAATCATATAGTTCATAGCATACACATTTGATATAGTCAGCTAATAGCACTCAACACTCCAGCCACAAGAACATTTTGACTCTCAGGGCCGGATTAATAGATAAAGTCCAAAGTTGCTGCAAATTATTTTGCTCCTGAAACAATTTTGCGCCTACTTGCGCGCAAAAGTTATTTTGCACATTCCGCATATTCATTTATTTCAAAGCACAAAGTAACCCGAGGAGCAAAGAAAATTGAGTTGTGCCGGGAACGCCCAAAACACACCCCCACACGAACAAAAACCAGTGAAAAATAACCTTTGTGCATACCTTTTCTCCACCATTCAGCACCCCAGCGAAACTGTGTGCCATCCTCTCGTAACTCAAAGCAGAACCTAGGAAAGAGACAATCTGGGTTCCGCAAGGGACACGGAACAGAAACCGCCCTTCTAGACTTAAAACAGGAAATCACTAACATCCTCGACAAGGGTAAGCCTGCCCTCCTCCTCCTCCTCGACCTCTCAGCAGCGTTTGATTTGGTAGACCATACCACACTCACCAGTCATCTCAAGCATGCAGCCCACTTCACTAAGGACGCAGCATCATGGGTAACTTCCTTCCTAGAGGGCAGAGCTATGAAAGTATTCTCAAACATAGCCCATGCTGCACCTTCCATCATCCACTGCGGTGTCCCACAAGGCTCATGTACTGCCCCCACGCTCTATAACCTCTTTACCAAGCCTCTCTTCGATAAACTGGACGATCTGGGGATCACATACACAAATTACGCGGACGACACCCAGGTTCTACTTCCCCTTACAGGGCATTATCATCAAGACACCACCACCCTACAGCAAATCTACTCCACCATACAAGCGTGGATGGCTACTAACGGACTCTGTCTGAATGGAGACAAGACCGAAATCCTCATTCTAGGCCAAAAATCCACACTCTCCAACCTGGACCCACTCTATCTCAACTTCAATATAGATAACTGCATCATCCCAGTATTATCCTCAGTCAAAACTTGGGGTGCACATAGACGCGACCCTTTCCATGGACAAACAAGTTAGCGCCATAGTATCGGCCTCCGCACTGAGCAACAAACTCATCAATGCAATCAAACCATTCCTGACCAAGGACAACTGCCTCTCCATAGCTAGAGCAACCATAGGAGATTACTGTAATGTTCTCTTAGCCGGCCCCTCCAAAGAAACCTGTCCAGGCTCCAAACAACACAAAACCACGCCCTTAGAGCAGCCCTCACCATACCTAAAAGAGACCATATCACGCAAGCCAGGAAGTCAGTTCACTGGCTCCCAGTCAAGGACTGCATCTCATTCAAAATTCTTACTACCACTCATAAATGTATCTACCTCACAGCACCCTCATACCTATCGGACACACTACGCAGCTCTCAATCCACTAGACCGACCTGACAACAATACACCAACCAACTCACCATACCTCGCATCAATAGGACTAAAGCAGGAGGCATAGGCTTCCCCTTCCTCGCACCTAAACTGTGGAACTCTCTCCCCGCTGACCTCAGAGCGGAAACATCTCTCACCTCCTTCTGCAAAAAACGTAAAACTGCCCTCTTCAACTAACCATACATTCCCAGCCACTTCCTGTCCAATGTAGGTATGCATGTAAGGATATTTGCGTCCAATGTAACACTTACGGACCTGAACTGTATGTAACTAAGTATAAGCAACAATGTAACTAGCGCCACAATGCCTTCGGTCTGCTGTGCGCTTAACAAATTCGAATAAATAAATAAATAAATAATCCCTGTGCAGTCCCCACGTAAATCAAAGCAGCACCCCGAAAAAACTATGTACAGTCCCCACGCAACTCAAGGAAGCACCCCAGTGAAACTGTGGCCTGTACCCGTAGCTCAAAGCAGCACCCCAGTGAAACTGCAGTCTGACAACCCTACTTTCAAGGCACTGAAACTGCTGGCCTGCACCCCTAAGTCACAGCAGCCTCCTCAAATCCTGAGAGCACCCACCACCCCCACTGACCTCTTCCACAACCCTGAGACAGCCCCCTCAAGTCCTGATACCACCCTCACTCATCTCTGCCACAACCGCCAGTCAGCCCCCTCAAGTCCTGACACCTCACACCACCCTCACTGACCTCAGCCACATCCCCCAGACATTCCTCCTGCCAGTAAACCCACCTCCCCACACCTCCTTGACCTCTGCTACAACCCCCAGGCAGCCCCTTCAGGTCCTAACACCACCCACCACCCCCACTGACCTCTGTGATATCCCCCAGGCAGCCCTCTGCCAGGAAACACCCCTCCCTCCACCTCCTTGACCTAAGCCACAACCCCCAGACAGCCTTTTGCCAGTAGATCCTCCTCTCCACACCCCCTGACCTCTGCCACAAACCCCAGGTAGTCTCCTGAAGTCCTAACACCACCCACCACCCCCTTGACCTCCACCACATCCCTCAGGCAGCCCCCTCCAGTCCTGACACCCCCCACCACCCCGTCACTCCTGCCACTACCCCAGCCAGGCCCTGCTAGATTACACTCCTATCAGTCCAATGTTGAGCAACAACTTCCCTTAACTCTTCCGGCCTGCCTCCGACCTGAAGTGCACAGGCCGCATATCCTCCTTCAACCTGAACAACTGGGAGCACTGCTACAGAATCAAGGTCTGTAGCTCATCACAGGACTCCCTGGTACATCACAGTCAGTTGCACATCAACAGGGCAGCAGAATGTAGCACCAGCACCATGTACATGTAACATGTAATGCATTGTAATACAATGTTGCGTATCATTGTACCCATATGCCATTACAATGGCCTCAAAGCGCTGTAGGTGAATGCCCTTGGAGGACCCAAGTCGGAGACATCACAGATTGTACTGAGTCATACGTAATGTGTGTGTGTGCATAGTAGCCTGTACAAAGGGAGGAAGGCAGGTAGTCAGGTAGGTAGGCAGAGCTGGCAAAGTCCCTGCAAGTAACACAAGCCGAACAGGCATGTGGTTGGGTGATGTGAAGGCTGTCAGAGAGTGTGCGAGTCAAGGAGACAGCCAGACTGAAAAAATCAATCATGTGAAAATGCAGCATTTAAGTGGCAGAAGAGCAGCATGATATGAGAGCATGTTGTGTGGGATTGCAGATGTGTGTGGGTGGGTGGCTATGCTTTGGGAGGAATACAGCTACTGAATTACGAGTGCAAAAGTGATGAGTGTATTCCACATATACCACAGTGAGGCCCCAACCGACGTGACAGTCACAGAAGAAATGCACATCTAATAGAACATTGAAAAAGCAATTTGCACATGCACAGAGAGACTGCAACAAGAGTGTGATCAAGATTCAGAAACTTGTATTCAAACTATTTACACAACAATATCAAACTATGGGGAAGAGGAAAATGTCCAGATGAGGAACATGTCCTGCTGATTTGCCTCCTCAGTTTTGATTGGCCCCGCATTGACTGCCTCTGCACACTCCTCATCTGCTGCTGCCTGTCAGAGTGTAAGCTGCACATATACCCCCTCCAATGGGATGACACTTGTCAAGGGGGCACAGGCTGAAGTGCCAGCTGTCCAACCACTGCCTGTCTCTGTGTTAGGGCCTGTACAGGCACAGTGACCACCTCATGTGGCGTACTTGGGACTTCCACCAGAGGCAGGGATGTAGGCACTACCAGACAGGGCAGTGTGGGTGGGATTGGCGCACAGGGTCTGTGGTGGAATGTGGCATGGAAGGCTCCCGGGAAGATGGCTGGGGCACAGTGGAGGAAGTGGACGAGGGGGCAAGTGTATGTGCCAGTGCACAGAGACCACCTGAGAGCAGTGCTATTGCCAGCTGGTCTAGGCCTAGCAGAGGTGTAGCAGCTGAATCCATTTGATGTTGCAAGTGGGCAGTGAGCAGGTGCAAGGCATGGGAGGCATGGATGCCTATCTGGACACATCTGGTGAGTGGAATTTGTGTGTATCCTATGTATAGACAATAATGGTTGGCCTGCCCATATATGTGTTACAGTACAGTTGGCTGCAGTTGTCAGCCATCCATGGCCAATGCATGTTTGCTACCGTATACACTTCTGTCACTTGGCCTGCATCCTGCATCCTGGTTGTTGGCTGTGTGGTTTCCATGTGTGGCACATGTATGTGTCATAGTACACATCACTGCCTGCTAGCCTTCATGGCTGTGTCAGTACTTGTATTCAGGCCTCTTTATATCCAAATGTGTGTTGTGTGCAGGGCCGTATTATGCGCCCCCCTGACTGGCAGACATCACCCCGACCCACACCTTTGTGCCACACGTGAAAACATCCTCCACATCAATCAATCATTGCTAAACTCGTGGAGCCAGTTTCTTTGCATTGTACATCAAGTAGAAAAAGGATATGTTGTTGAAACGCATCAGTTACTGATGAAGTGCATGTTTGTTCTGTCACCTGCTGTTACAGAACGCCTTGTCAGAATGCATTTCCGAGCTGCCTGTACTCACACACTGTGGTGTAACCAGCCTGCCGGGGTACCCACAGACCACTGCCCTGTGTTACAGGCATTATGTTGAAACAACCTTGTTTGTATTTTGCAAGGAGCGACACTAGACCAAACATAGGTGTAAATTGGTGATAGAGAGTCATCATTCCAAGGTGGACAGTCTAGTTCTGTCTGAAGATATCCGATGAGAAAGGGAAAGGGGATGAATGGCACCAATGAGTGTACCTGTCTGTTGTGAATGGAATGAATGTGCAACAATGATCATTGAGCTCCATATTCCATTCATCAGTCTGTGATGGATGGTGTGTATGTGTGAATCAGTGATTACATGACAGACACATGGCTTGGTGCTCACATCACTGTTCACAACACTCACCTTAACTTAGCAATGTCTGTAAACATAACACATACATACGTGTCCAGACATGAAAATTAATTGTGTAATAGAATGTCATGGCAGCAGCATCGCCTACTCAAATGGGGCATGAGGGCCCAGTTGCTGCTTGTCTCAGGAGTATTGCAGATGAGGATGGGCTGGGCCTCAGTCTGAGCACCCCAGTGACTAATACAGGCTCATCTTCAGTGGATGATGTTCCTAGACAGGAACAGATCTTCTTAGTGCTGACCTGCAGCCAATGAATATCACGTTATGGCAGTCTGGTAAGGGTGTTTAGCCCAGTGGATGTTCAATTTGAGGGTACTCCTGTGATTGATTCATATGATTCAATGTGGGTACAGTATTGCACACTCATTGTAGCTGCATATGTCACAGTTCCCAGTGCACTATTGTGGTCAAAGAGGGTCACTGTAAATATAGTGCACAGCCAACACATGCAATGTAAAGTGTCACCTCATATTGTGTGAGCTGACAGTGCCCTTTACATGACACTGTCATGTGAAGTGTCCTGCCAGATCAAACAATGTATAGTGACACTGCTTATCATGAATTGCGCCCGGCAAACAGCAGGGGGATCACGCCCGTGTGAAATCTCATACAGGGTGCTGGTGGACCTCGGGTAGGCACTGATGCGACACATCAGACAGTAACACTCATATGTGTAATTTAATTTTGTGGCAGCACATGGCATTGGCAAGGAGGGTGGTGATTTCCCCAGCGCACTAATCATTGCTGCACACATATCACTGCATTGATTGTACATGGTCTACGGTCTGCACAGTGACACAAAAGATACTGCCTTCCTAATCAAGGTGCAAAGTCAGACATCTGGCAGTGGTTGGCATGTTGAGAGGGTGTAGAGTATATTGCTGGTGAGGGGATGTATGCACAACATGTCCCAATGCATCCGCTTGAGCACTTTGGCAAGGATACCACAGTGAACTTTCTCTGGCCTGCGCCATATGTAGCAATGAAGTGATATTCATGAACATTTTCCATGCATGAATTGACAGGTCATGGAAATGGAGTACATTGTATCTTTTCATGTGTGTCATGTTTCACATCTTGAGAGAATGTGCAGATTTGATCCGCTGGCCTTCAGGATTACAGTGACCCATGTGTAGTACATATCATTGGGTGTCTTGGATGAGTCACCAGTCATGCATAATCCCCAATTTCACAGCTCTTTCTACACTAAGGGCATGATCTGGACACGGGGGCAGGCCGCAGAATGTGTGTATGAAGAGCCTTTCAGTGGCAGTGTTCTAAATGTCCACTCCATTATTTGATACATGAGTATACATGTTCTTTTACCAGCAGTGTGCTCAGATGTCTGGGTCTGAACCATCCTGTGTCCACCCATGTGTGCCTTGAGCTATGCTCCCCACGAAGAAGCTCTCTCTGCTTGGGCCATGAAATGATGCAGCTTGTATGTGTGGCAATAGCATTCAACACACATGTGACTGTACACATTAACAGTGTCTTGCATGTGCATTGTCCAGTGGGTGAGACAATCATGACTCATACAGTGTCACAAAATGATGTGCAAGTTTACACAGCCCTTGCGGCTGGTGGAAATGAATGAGCAGCAATGTCGTGCATAGATGCATGAGGGCTTCTTCCAGATGGGACAATATGTGGATGGCCAACAGTTGCCTCTGTGTAGTCGATTACACGTGTGGACTATCAATGGAGCAGTGGCCGTGCAAACGTGTCTTTGTAGGTTCCATGTTACTGTCTCCTCACAAATGTCACGCAGCTTGCGGGGGCCAATATTGCAATTATGTTTGGGGCTCTCATGGCAGCACACATGCCTGCATGAAATTGGTGACCTCAGATGTGAAGGTCACACTTCCACATGTTTCCACATGAAAATGTCTATGTTGTGCATGAGATATCTGATGATGCACAGACCTCCAACCTTCCACTGAGGTGTTTGACCGCCACTCATGGCCGGGTGTATGTATGTACCCACGCACATGAGACCATGCCATGTTGCTCTGACTGCGCATGTCATTGAATGCCATTCATCTGTGACGTGGAGCTCACAGTGTGCCAAATCACAATGTGTGATGTATGTGTGTCGGCCATTTTGTCTCTGTCTGCAATGTAATGCACATATGCATGTTTGGCAAGGTACTCATTACTCAAAATGCTGCTGTCTGTCTATGTGCAGGTGATGATGCAACAGATGCAGAGGAGGAAGAGGAGGAGGTTGTAAATCAATCTTTCAGTGAAGGCTGTGGTGTTGTACGCCATGAACATCCACAGGTGCTACAGACAATACTCAGTTGAGTATATGAATCTTCTGACCCTTCTAACTCTGCAAGTTAATTTGCAGAACGAGGTGTGGAAGACACATTGAGGGAAATACAAGGTCCCCCAATGGGCAGGTCAGATGGTGCGGTTGAGTCTGAAGAGGTGAACTAAGCTTCACAGGTCCAGTCAGTGGTAGGCCCCACATCTGCAGTGTTTACGGCTGCAGGAACACCCTCACCTGAGCAGTGTTCAGATTCTGGAACTGATGTCCAATGGAGGATTGCAAACCTGCAGCCAGAGACAGGGCCCCCACTGCAATGGGCCTGGACCCCGGCATCTCACCACCACTGGACCCACACACGTGGTGGACGTGTGCATGCCAAGGAGACAGTTTGGGAGTAGCAGATGTTGCATGCAGCCATCCAGCAATGCGAAAAAAGCTGTATGACATTGCTGGGGAAATACATTGCATGGGCTGGGAAATGTAATGCATGGCCGAGAACATCTCCACACCAGCTGCCCAGGATGCACAGCATCTGGAATCTCAGGGACATCAGCATCAACTGTTTTCCAGCCTGGAGATGAAAATGCATGCTGAGATGCGGTCCTCAAGGCTCTCCCACAAACTTAGCGTGGAGGTCAACATCAAGGGCCGAAGTGCTGATCTTGAGTGTCTGCAGGACTGCCTACATGCAGATCCACTGGCACATAGAGAAGCCCTGAAGCAGGAGATGTTGGCATCTAGAGACTTCAATCACCATGGGATGCAGAGCTTCAGGGCTTCACTGCATGAGGAGCGTTTAGCCACAAGGACACCTTGATGTAGATGCTGTTCCAGCAACTTGATGTGTTACGTGTGAGCAGACATGCAGACTCTCTGGCCACTTAGTTTAGCGTGAGCTCACAGCCATTGGGATGCTGGTGCACGCATCTGTAGCTTGGGTGGCCCTAGCCAATGACGACCAGGCTTTGGCACTGCATGGACCGGATGCACCACCACCTGATGATCTACCATAGGATGGCAGTCCCAGTCCACCCGAGCCAACCCAACCACCTGTGCCATGATGTCCATGAGCCCATGGAGTGGGTTTTTATTTGTTTGTATGTTTACTTTTTTTATCCACTCATGTGGACATGGGTGATTTTTTTTTTACCCCCAGTCTAAGATGGACATTTTTTATTTTGATAAGTCTGTCTGGGAAAGTCTGATTTTTTTATTTTGTACACCCCTGTTTGGGATGGAAAAATTTAACTCATTATTTGTACCCCTATCCAGAATGGATGCACTTTATTGTTTTACCCTTGTCCTGGATGGACATGTTTTAATTTTTTCCATTTCAACCTTGAGAGATATGTTGTTGCCCTCTTGAGGACTTGAATAATTAACTGGACATGCAGACATGTGCAGTGGTGTCAACTGCCATGGTACACTTGACTGCAACAGGATCACACATCCAGGTGAAGATCAGTCTGATAATTGTGGAACATATGTGCAGACCACATGGTTTTCTGCTATAATATATATATATTAAAATGCAATGTACCCTGTTGTTGGAAGGATCCTGACTCATCCAGTGACTTGACAACATGAGAGGTCCACCCAGCACCCTTTCACCTCCCTAGTCCCCATACCCTCTACTGGGCATTGGCCCTTCATTCACAAATGAGGAGGTACAGTGTTTGGTGGATGTGATGAGGGAATCACACCAGGGCACCTCTGCCAGCAGGTAAGGTTGTGCACTGTTAGACATGTCAATGTCTGGTTAAGCGGTCACCATAATGTTGACATACAGCGACACACATAGACATTTCATGGGTCATGTGATTTTAGGATGGTGACTGTCAGTGCAGATGTGAGTTTTTCCACATGTATGTGTGGTTATGTCCCCTTGAACATCCATGGTTGTCCATTGGTTTTCTGGTTGCACTTCCACAAATAACAGCAAACTCAGGAGACTGTGTGGCACTAATCCCCCTTGAGCTATTGGCAGCGTTTGTCACATTCTATGACAGCATCTACATCTTCAAACTCTATTCCCTGGACATCTGGACTCTGCATTCTGATTGTTCACCTCTTGACTCGCTGACCATTCCCAAGTACTCTTCCGGCCACCCTTCCCGCTGTGTCTTCTAAGTGGTCTTGCAGCTGCACTCTCTGTCCACCCTACTCTTCAACCTGTGCCAGCACCCACTTCACACCCTTATCCACTCATATGACATGCTCTGCTACAACACGTCTTCCACACACATCCATTCACAGTTCACCAAGACCTCGGCTGCTTCACCTCATGGCCTTGCCTCAGGACACGCAGATCTGGCCATATGTCTCCTTGCACTACACAGAACAGGTTTGACACACTTGGACCATCTAGGTCTGTACGTGTTTGCATATGTTGACCCCTGACAGCCTTTACCTGTCTTCAACATACAAGTCACTTGTTTGTTGTTATGTTTCTGTATGGATCTGCGTGAAATGACCGAGTTTAAAAGTCTGACCACCAAAAGACTGATTTGTTTTTCTTTTTTCCTCATTTGTTCGCATATATATATATGTGGGGGAGACCCCCCACAGCCTCCCCACCTTATGCCTATACATTGTATATTACCTTTACCCCCCACCACATATATCTATGTGAACAAATGGGGTCGGACTTTTGGTGCTCGGGCCTTTTAACCTCGGTCATTTTGGCCTAACCCTTCTGTATGTTTACTACTCCTGAATGTATTGCATAACTTTTGTTTCTATAACTTGTTGTTCTAATCCAGCACTGTGAGTGACTGTACTGTATGTGTATGTATACAAACATGGACCAGTAGAATAGGGGATTGCACATCATATGCATTTATCTTTTACAAATAACATTAAATGCCACAGTCTCAATAAATTCGAATTTTTATTATTATCATACACAATTTAATAGCATAAAAAATTCTTTAATCAAAAATAATTTACAAAATTCAACTCATACACACTCATTCCTACCATTCACTCGCTCTCACTTTATCTTAAAGGAATACATATAACACATACATCTATGACCTCTTGGTCATAATCAACAATATATAATTTTCACACTGTGAATTTTCCTCCTATTTGTTGCTGTATGGTAAACTTTGCATAAAATTAATCACACAGGAATAATCATCTGTATAAGTATGTACATTGTGGGCACATGCATGTGGACCATCATCCACTCCACACAGCTTCTGTTCATCTGTCATACCTGAAAGTGTTTGCCGTACACCCTATGATCCCCTTCCTTCCTGGGCTTTGCTTGTCCAGGGTGTGTGGTCTGTCAGAGCTGGAGGCAACAGCTGGGGAGTGAAGACATGTCCATGAACTGTTGTGTCCAATGGGGGAGGGAGGTTGGTGGGTGGTGCTGAGTCTGGAGTGAGGGCGGCACAGTGATATTTTCGAGGATATTGCGTACATGGGCTTCTTTCTGTTTTACATGCCATGGTGTGTTTACAATGTTGTTTTTGTGATGAGTAGCTGAGGATTCCTCTTTTGCATGTGGCATTTGTATCCCAGTCTGCCCTCCACCCACACACCCTATTGTCCCTCTTCACCCCCAACCTGTGCTATTTTTCCATCAATGTGCCTTTCATGCACTCTGACCCTGCTGCCTTCTTTTCCTGTCGTCTCTGTTTTCCTCTCTTCACCCCTTCTTACTGCCCTTACCCACTCGTACAGTCCCCACCTCTACCCCCATCTCCCCACCAGCCATACTCCTCCTTGCTCCCCAATTCCTCTCGCTTGCTCTCTCTCTGCTCCTCAGATTCACATTCATCACTCTGTCTCCTCTCTACCTCTTGCCATCTTTCATCCTTCACAACACTTGTACTTCCAATCTCCAGACCTTCACCTCCTCACTTTGTGTCCCTTTCGCACCCCTGCATCCAAGGGTGACTCAGAGGCACAGGTGACACCTGATGGTGGGTGTGCACACCTTGTATGCCTGCAATCAATGGCCCAGATTTTGCCTGCAACCCAGGGCAGACTGACCCCTGTGTCCAAAGTGCATAACGTGCTGTGGTGGAAATGTGTTAGCTTCATTGACAGAGATTGCTATGTCAATAAGTTGTGATTTGTTGAGAATCATTGTTGCTCATGGTTTTTGATATGGATTTCCGGTTGTTGACACTGGGTGGACCATGGCTGTCAAGCTACCTTGTTCCATAGGGCACACATCAAGGCTGTCCTGTTTGTTTACTTTCATTCAATGCTTGTCTTTGCAAGCTAAGAATGTTGTTCCAGGTGACATGTGTGGATGCGAGACAGGTGTGTACCTTGTGCAGGTAGGTTCAAGGCACTCAGGGGGGCACAGGTTGCAGTGTAATTGATGGGAGGGAGGCTGTCACTGCATGGGGTATTTGTAATTGCGTTGGCCTGAGGTCAGCAGGTACAGCTGCATGTTTGCAGGACACACGGTAATGGGAGGCTGGTGAGTCATTGCTTGCAGTTTTTGCATGTGCCACATCTGCCACATGGCGTCCCATCCACTCAGCTTTTCAAGGCATGTCTACCCATGCTTCCAGTCCACTCCTGGCACTTCTTTTCTGTCTGGGGGTGCACTCCCCAGACAACTCCACACCCAGCACAGCATTGCAGGCCATGTGGGGGCTGCAATGTTTGTCCAACTGCAACAGGGTGGGGTTGCACCCCCAGACACCAGGCACACGCCATAATTATTATTATAATTATAAGTTATAATTGTTCTTTTATAGCGCGCTTAATACCAACAATTGGTTTCTAAGTGCGGGATCGGGATTCAAACCCGTGTTGCACTGCATTATCTTGCTTCTAAGACAAATGCATTGCACCTGAGCTATCCTTCCTCCCCGTAGGCCAGGTGTTGTTGTTTGTCATTGCAACATGTACCGTACACAGTACACCAGCAGCTATTTAGACACCTGTTGATGGCTGCTCAGTGCATCTCATCGCTCCCTCCAGTTCCCAGCTAATTGTTTCCTGTTCAGTCCAGCTCCTCTGAGATGTGCCTTCCTTTTGCCTGTTCCCTGCTCCGTTTTCTGTGCCAGTGTCATTGAGCTCCATTTCTCATTCCTTTCTCTTGTCTAATTGTGTGTTTTCTGCCTGCTGCCTCTGTGTCCTGCCTTCCTCTCTGACTGATGCCTGTTTGCCCAGCTGCCTTCTGACACCTTATGTCATCTTGGACATTCCATCATCGGCTCCCCTGCCAGTGTTTCCTGCACTGTCCTAATGCCACGTTCATCAGGGAAGCTAAATCATGGCATTGGGAGGGATTCCAACGATATTCTGGGTTTCCAACCTCTCAGTGATCTCAAGTTGGAAGTCCTCCCAGTGTCATTCTGACTACAGCTGGAACTGAAGGATCACAATGACCCCTCACCGAAACAATGGTTAAGTGGAACCTGGTCCTTCACAGCATTGCACTCACTGGGGCAGGCAGTGGAGGTGTTGTGGGTGGGGAAGGTATCACTGCGTGGGGTGTTTTATTTGCATTGGCCTGAGGTGATCAGGTCCCACTGCATGGGTGTGGGGACACATGGGTGATGGGAGACAGGAATGTCATTGTTTGCAGTTTTTGCATGGCACTCAGAGGGGTACAGGTTGCTTTGTCATTGGTGTATGGATGTGTTACCTGCTCTGACCTTGTATTGTTGCAAGAGAAGGTGGTTGCTGCTATTCAAGGGAACAGTGATGTGGGATGCCTGCATGCAGCACCTTAGCAGTGGCGGCTGTTTTGGGCACCTATGGTGGGGAGCATGGATGAATTACTGAGTTTAGCTGGAGAAGGCTCACAAGGGGAAATATGTGAGGTGAGATGTGCATTTTTCTTGAAGTGAGCTGGCAATCTTCTCAGTCTGTTTGACTATTTAGATGTAGATGTCCATTGTGAGGATAACTGTTGTCAGGTGAGGGGGTGACCACTCCACCTGTATATTGTTGTGAAATACACCTAGGGTGGCCAGGCCAGTCCTCAAAAGTGTTATTACTGCTTTCATGTTGTGCTGTGCCTTCCTACTTGTGTTCTCATGTGTGTTGTTGGGGTCTGCATGGACAAATGTTTGTTGGGGGCATGTGAAAGTGGCAGGAGAGTCATTGTGTTCTGTGCTTTGGTGTGAGTGCCATGGATACTGTTTCTTTCCACTTGCTATGACTGTGCCAGTGGTTGTTGCAGTGGATTTGATGGATAAGGATACACAAAATTTGCCTCTCCCAGACACACATTCTCAGGGTGTTGTTCTGGGCACGGCTTATCTGCCCCAATTCATCACTCAATGGAACCAGGTATGTGACTTCACTGTGAGTGCTCCACAGGGGCTGGTATTCATGTGACGTATGTTTCCACAAACTGATTTTGTGTAGCCTCTCTGTGTGCCCTTTGGCCGACCAAGCGCATGGGTGGTGCCTGTGACTGAGGGCGATGTCCCTCCTGCATCTCTGCTGGTATGCCACACCGTGTGGCAACTTTGTGCAAGTCAAAAGCTGCCACAATGATTTTGCACAATACTGGTGGGGCATATAGCAATACCCCACCAAAGTGGTCAAGGGAGCGTAAACATGAATTGAGCACCCCGAATGTACGCTCCACTATGCTCCTCGTGGCTGTATGGGCTACGTTGTACCATATCTCAACTCATGTGGCAGGATTCCTAAATGGCATTAGCAGAAATGTTGAGAGCGGGTAGGCACTATCCTCTGCAAATGTGTAAATGGTTGTTATTCGCATTGATTGTCATGGTCTGTTGTTCAGTGTGTCGCGTGACTGTATGCATGTGTGTGACAGTTGATACTCACTGAGGAGCCAGGTGTTGACAAAGGTTCTTAATACCAGGGACAGGTCAAGTGGAGACTGGTGGTAAATGAAGCTGTCGTGTGTGCTTCCAGGGAAATCGTTTTTTACATGCATGATGACTCCTTTTGCATGACAGATGACCTGCACATGCGTTATGTTATGTTATTTTGATTTAGACCGCATCTGCTACCACCCAGAGGCAGTCTCCAGGCACTCACATGGATCTGCAAGCAATAGGACAGTGTTGGTTAGTGAGGGTAGAGGGCTAGGATAGGTCCAGAAACAGGAGCAACTGGCATCTCTGGGTGTTGGGTTGCAGATGGGTTCTTTGTGTGCACTGGATTAGTGTATCCATAAGGGTGAAGCTCAATGCCCGGGTTGTTTGATGTATGTGAATGTCTGTTATTTTGGGGGTGTGTTTGTGTGTTTTATGTGTAAATTGGCTGGTATTTAAGGTTGTGGTTGAGTGCACTGGCTTGTGTATATGTAAGGGTTAGGCCCAGTGCCTGGGTTGACTGTTGAATGTGAATTTCTGTTATGTTGTGTGTTTATTTGTATGTGTGTGTTTTATGTGTACATTAGCTGGTGTTTAAGGTTATGTTGTGCACACTGGCTTATGTCCGTAGGGTTGTGGTCCAGTGCCTGGGATTATTGTTGTATGCAAGTGTTAGCTATGTTGGATGTGTGTTTGTTTGTAGTTTGGCTAGCCCATAGGAGTGCATAGTGCAAGGTATGTGCGTAGGAGTGAAGCAGGACTGGGGTTGGGGGGTAGTAAATTAGGTACTCTCAAAGATTTTATCAGTTGCTAATCTTGACAAATCTATCTAAATGTGACTCGTGGCTAATCTTCACAATTCTATGTAAATGTGAGGCAAGGCTAATCTTAAAAAATGTGTCTAAATGTGACGGATGGCTACTCTTCACAATTCTATATAAATGTGAGGCACGGTTAATCTTAACAAATCTATCTAAATTTGACTCATGGCTAATCTTCACAATTCTATGTTAATGTGAGGCAAGGCTAATCTTAAAAAATCTGTCTAAATGTGATGGGTGGCTACTCTTCACAATTCTATATAAATGTGAGGCAGTGTTAATCTTAACAAATCTATCTAAATTTGACTCATGGCTAATCTTCACAATTCTATGCAAATGTGAGGCAAGGCTAATCTGCACAAATCTATCTAAATGTGATGCATGGCTAATCTCAGAGACGTCTTTATGGGAGGGCAAAAGGGGCACTTGCCCAGGGCCCCCACCTTAGAGGGGGCCCCCACAAGGCTGCCTGATCTAAAGTAAGATTCCATTGTTCATCAGACTTAAATAGCACACGGCAGGAGATTTTATGGCATGCTCCTGAGGCGCTAAACCTATTGTCTGTCTGTTTTGACAAGTACATTCTGCCTTGATCAATTAATCATGTAATGCTTTCTGTGTTCACTGTGGAATACATAGTTTGTGTGTTCCGTACTGCACAACTTCTGTAGCATTCTTTCCTTCTTGTGGGAATTATGTTGATCATGTGCAAAAGCCAAAGTTGAAATCCATATTGATAAATTGAGTTCCACAATGGTTCAGACGTTAGCTCAGTGTGTTAAGCACGCATTGCAGAGATGTGTGTTCATATGAAAGATTAGAAGAGCACATTGCAGCAAGGCTGGCTGAACTTTCCTATGTCTGAAGTTTATAAACCTACCTGCATATGTACTTGGCTTTGCAGCATAAGAGGTGCTATTATCAGCAATGTTCCTGCACCAGATAGGGGTTGCTCTAAAAATTAACATGTCATTCGTATAATGAAGGTCTAGAAATTGGTTTGTTCAGATGGGGCGTTCTAAAACCTAGGCAATCCCCTCCAAAGATGAGCATAAACAATTAGTCCCAAAGGTGAATACAAGACTGTGGAACCAAAGTGTTCATGCTTGTATCCTGGCTTTGCCAGCAGACGATACAGTGATCCTGGTCAAATCATATATATCTTGCATCACTGTGCTGTCTTCTGTGAGGTTTGCCTTCTTGCGTGCTGGTGGCATCGTTTAGCTCATTACTTGATCTTTCTTCTTATGTAGGCCATTTGAGTGGAAGGGGTGGTAGACAGGAGAGAGCAGACCAGATAGTGTAGGCATTGGGCAAGCATATTTTAAGGTCTGTTTGTTTGACACAAACAACTTTTTGCTTTTTGTATAAAAGTCAAAGGTTTTTCTGCACATTTATGAATGACAATTTCACAAGCCATTGTTTTGGAAGTATTTAAAGCTTAAAAGTACAAAAGACATACCTAGATTAAATCTGTTAAATCACATAGATCGGTATGCTGGTACTTATATACTTCCCTTGATGATGGATAGAATGTAGCTAGAATCATTCCCATTTGCGTAACACCCTTCTGTAATATTTTGGTTTTAAAAATTGTCAGGTTTGGAAATGTGATTTGTGTACTTTGCAAGTCAGTTTTATAAAAATGAGATTGTTTTTGTAGATGGTAAGAGTTGGGAAAGAAAGTGTTCAAATGCAGAAATTGCAGAGTTGGCACAAATCCCAGCTTCACCCCTTAAGCAATATGTGATCCTGGGCATCTCATTTAATCTTGTATTGCATAACCTCTCAGTGTTGCCAGTCCCTAAACCTTTCAAAATTGTCAGCCCCTCAGTGTGATTCCCTTCTCAGGGTATGATCTTCATAAAAGCCTCACTCATGGTTTCACTGGCTATAGGGTTGCTTCCACTATAATAGTGAGCATTGATATACTGCACACCACAGGCACTTGTTCCCTTGATCTCTAATGGCTACGCTATTTGAAAACCATGTCCCACTTCTAATCTCAGTCTGTCTGGATAGAGGCACCTTCCTGGTAGCTTCTAATCTGCCTCCACTTTCCATGCTATGCTATGTGTAGCTTTCTCCTTCCTTACAATTGGTCTACTCTATCCATGCTTGAACACTTTTGCATTCGCTGAGGCAGCTAAATTGAGTTCTCTGCCTATTCTGGGTTACATGCACCGTTTAAATACAGTCCTGCATTAATACTACAGGCTGCGTACCTTCCCGGATGCTATTAATAAAAAATATCCTGTTTCTATACTAGAACAGAAGTAACCTCTTGTAGATTGCTAATGTTGGCCTTCACATGCTACTTGTTTATCAATCTCATTAGAGCAAGAATGAAGAGGGTAAGGGGACTTAAAGGAAGTAAACATGCTTATTTTGAATGCTGCGAGGCAGGGTTTTGCTCACGGTAGGGGGCGTGGCAGGGGTGCCACCAGATATACTTGATCAGTTAATTCTTTTTGTTTGATTGAGGGGGGGCCCCAAAGATATCCATGCCCAGGGCCCCAAAAAAGCTTAATATGGCCCTGGCTAATCTTCACAGTTCTATCTAAATTTGAGGCAGTGCTAATTTTCACAAATCTATCTAAATGTGACGCTTGGCTATTCTTCAAAAATCTGTCTATCATTGATGGAATGCCAATGCTTCCGGTTGTGGTAAATGTGCTCTGACAATTGGGGGGTGGGGGGCATAGCATAACAGGCATGCAATCAATGGCTCTGAGTACACATGGAAAGTGTGCTACAGCATAAAACTCTGGCACACTCTCTGCCTTGCCTGCAGTGTGCATGGAATGTATACATGCCTATGCACACATGCACTTGTTATGATGATGTTCAATACCTAGTGTAGACACTGGGATTGTGTGGCCAAGATAATGCTCCCACTATGACAGTGGTGCACTGAAAGAAGCCTTTGGTTATGAAATGTAGGCCTGTCATCAGCTTCCCTTTTTCTGATGTGAAGTTGCATGTTGAAATCCATGAATTCGGTTAGGTTTGCGCTTGACTGGGCGTGTGAATGTTTGCATGGCACATCTCTTCTTCTTCCTCATTTTCTGGTCAGAATGGGGAATATGCATGTTCCGCCCCCTATTTGTTTCTTTGCGTAGGCCCATCCCACACTTTGAGTGGTGTGCCGCGCAAAGTGCTCGACTGCGCGCCAAAGTCCCGAAAAGTCACGCAAAGTCCAATCCATGAATCGGTGAAGGGAGCTTTGCGTGATGAAAAGTGTGTAAAGTCCCTTTTCAGTGCACAAAAAATTCTGTGAATCAAGCCCTTGGGGTCTTTTACAATTTATATGCATTGGAAGTGCAGATTGTGATGTAGTAAGATCCTTACTCCTCTCGAGTGAGGGGTAAAGTTTGAGAACCATTAAGTGTTGCCTTTTAAAACCATAATGGACACTCTCAGTGAAGTGCATTATGTAGGAGGACCAACTTGGCATGATGAAGATTCAGAAATATCATTGCTTTGGCTCGGTTATGCACCCCTCGGACATTCCAGGAAGATTTTAACAAGTTCACCCACCATTGATTACACATAAGAGTAGCAGAGATTCCAAACCCCCGCTCATATTCATAGAGAATATGTAAACTGTATCAACAATGTTTTTCCAAAATGCCCCATAAACCTCTGAGGCTCAACCTTCGACTCTTTGCAAACCATGTCCCACACCCCCGCCCCACCCAAGAGAAATATTAGTAATCAAACATTTAAGCACAATAACACCTGAGAACGGGTGCATTGCTAAGACCCATGCATTTCATATGTCAAACATTGCTACCAACGACTTGAAACCTTCTTTGGATGACATTCTGAGATTAAAGGAAAATAAGCAACAGATCACAACAGGGTAAAATCCCAACTAACTAGCACAGCACATTGCCAGTCATATATCAGTGTGGCCAAAATTAGGAAAACGTAATAGTAACAGGTAGAAATTTGCATAATTATTTGCTAAGGCGAACAACGCTATTTTTGTATCTGAGTGTTTGCAAAGGAGCAGGCCTCATGGGGGAGGGTGGGGGGGAATGAAAAAATAAATTGGATTTCCCAATTTATATTATTTTCTTTTTGACAGGAATAGCACACTGAATTCCTTTATCATCAAGCATCTTTACATCATTGAAGGCTTTCGATGAGATCTGCACTGTGAATTAATACCCCAGGTTAATCAAGAACTTGGATGATTGATGTTGCAGATCTCCCCTGTCTCTTGCTTCAATAATATGTGACCTCTATCATGATTGTTAAACACTCATAGAAATATGGGCCAAACTGTGAGACCCAGAGCAGGTAGGGGACCAAGGAAGCATTGGGCTCTTTCAATCTAAAAATGAGAAGTGAAAACCCAGCTACCCAATAAACCTGGAAGAAGTGTTTCAAGAAATAGTTAATAAAATGTGCATATTATTCCTTCATGAGAGATTTTTGAGGTCATCATTTTTCACGTTTACCAGCTTTGGATCCTTTCTTAGAGCAGACAGAACTGAGTTTTCTAGTAGTATTCAGCCATTACTCCACTTCAGACAAATGTCTACATAGTTGTTCTATTTGGTGTTGTCAGGGTTCCACGTTAGATGTCATAATTTCCAACTTTGGTTGCTAGTTTCCATTGATGGTTGCAGTTGTTGAACTACCTTATATATTTTCAACATTGAAGCTGAGGTGGCCTGCTGCTGAAGTCCAAATTGAGTCCTTTTTGGTAAAGCGATCTAGGTTTGATTGGTGCTTTCTTCCTCTGGTTATTGTGGCTGTTGATGCAGGCGGTTTGTTAAGGGTGCAGAGCTCCGTGTTCCCGGGGGTTGGCTACAGCATAAGAAATTCAGATAAGTCACTATACAACATTTTATCAACCCATCAGGCATACCCCAAAAAGTGGCCATGCACTTAAAAGGCATTGGTGCACAGACCCATGGTTAGGAAGAAAATCATGAAGGTATGTTATTTCCCACACAAATCATATAAGAAAATTATAGAGTTTGGGGTAGTCGACCTGAATATCTGAATGCACTGTTCCTTAATTAAAGTTAAGACAACAGTATAGCATGATGAACAATTCAGCCATCAATCCCAATGTAGGCCCCTTACTGTTCAGTTTATGAAGTTGGGTGGTATTGTGGGTAGTATTTCTGAATGGGGAGCACTACAGTGAGGGGGAGGGGGGGCAAGAACTTGTAACAGTTTCCAATTGTAAAGGAAGTGACAATGAACCATAGGGGCCATGTGGCCCCAAATCGGCCTTGCAATATACTTTCTAGTTTCACAGCTATATGGTCTATGAGTGCAATGAGCATTACACTGTATGACAGAGTCCAGGCCCATATTAAACAGATGGAAATGGCAGATAGTGACCCGGGGTTACAGAGCGCTCACTGCTCCTGTGTAGATCAGTGTTTGATCCCTATGCTGACAAATGCCTGGCAAACAGAAAACATCAGGGCAAGTTCAGAACAACGTGGTTATAGTGTGCATGGTTGCACTGGAGGATGAAGGCTGCTTCCACCAGGCACCCCCGGTTAGCAGTCACCACCTGCACCCTCTAATCATGAGTGCCCAGCAAGTTATGCAGTCATCTGCAGGAGGCCAGTGTTGGATTTCAAATGAGGAAAGGCTTGGGAAGCCACTGCATTTCTGTCAGCAAAAGTATGCAGGAGGCCACCCTGTCCACCCAAATCTCACGGCAAATGCGCAGAGTAAATTGATATCTCAAACTCAGAGGTGGACATCTTTTAAGCCGCACTCCAGCACCCTGTGAAGCAAGATCTATGAAGCATTGTTTATAATCTTTGCAATCTGTTCTCAGGAATTGTTTGCCAGTGGTAAAGAAAATGTTTTCAGAATCTTTGAAAGGTAGGAAGGAGGTTGCACTTCAAGGTAGATGGCAAGCAGATTGAGGAGTAAGGATTCCTATAAATTACTGGGGACAGCCAAATATGTTAAGATATGATATCTCTGGCTCAAACTTACTTTTTATTTATAGTTAGACAGCATATAGAATACACCTTACCCTGGATAGGCTGCCCGATTTTAAGATTCAAAAAGGTACTTTGAGCATATTGTAGAGGAGCAAGTAGATGCTTTCTCACTTGTTCCTGCCCCCTCAGTGCTGTCATACTGGAACAGCAGGAGAAGAGCAGTAAACGGGACCCACTGTATTATTCCCATATCACATTGAGTGAATGACTGACTTTATGCACTCAGACAGCCTTATAGAATGTACCCTCGCACTGAAAGTGTGGAAGGACACCGGGTGGATGGATGCCACATGAAAGGATGTTAGAACGCACGTGTGGACATCATGGACGTGCGTTAAGAGAAATCTGACAAGGACGGAGTGATGTCATAAAGAAGATATATGAATTTATGCTGAAACGATATGAAAATACTTAATAATGATGTAACTGAAGCACCAAGTGAAACATATACCTAAAGCAAAGGTAATAATGGAAACAAAGAATATGAAATAACTTACTGACCAATAACTGTAAATACGCAGTAACGCAAAGTAGAAAGAAAACACATACAAACTTGCTATAGAGTGATATATAATGTGGCAAAGACGGCCATAATGGGAAAATGGATGTTGGCTCACGTTGAACTTAACCAAGCTACCTCAGATAGAGGCTGAGGCTGTAGAATCAGGAGATGCGGAAAAGCAGCTCCGTGTGCAGAGCCAGCAATGAGTCAAAGTCGGCCCAAAATTAAGGATGCTATTTTAAGGGATAAGCACAAAGGGAATTACATGGATAAACTCTGAATGTGGGACATTCTTCATAGATTGAATAAGAAAACATCTGTGAGAGCCAAACTGTTGGTCAATTAAAAGTATACAAAGTTCATATGAGAGAGAGTGAGCAAGTCTCTAGAGGCCAAGAGGAGCAATGACACCCTGCATAATTAAATCAAATAGCAGTAAATAGAAGGCTGAAATGGACACAATTGTGGTCTATTCACATGTGACTCAAAAGTCGAAAACAAAGGCTATTCATTAGAGCTTCAAGCCTAGATAGTGGTGAGCTCACACTCCCTTGAATGTTCCAGGAGAGGGAACAGGCAACAATGTCAACTACAAACGGAAGACTTTGACTTATGGCCTACCAATGAGAGTTGATGGACTAAATGGGAAAATGGTGAGTAGTCTGATGGGATTCAATCACTTAAGTTTCATTTCACTTACGTGCTGCTAAAGAGCTAAATGTCCAAGGTTCTGGGAGTATGCCATCCAATCATTGGAGTTGGGGGACAACCTAACATACAATGTTGTATAGACCAATCTACTGTTGTTTAGTCCACTATAATCAGTACTATATGTATTTAGAGGGAGTTCAAGGTAGCCAATGATGCACTTATCCTTATATGTTCTATAGGTAGACATGTTCCCGTAACCAATCATTTCCCTCGATAGGTTTTGTATTTTGCCACGTAGAATGGCGTCATTGATGGCGTGTATTGGGGTATAAGACCTCCATGTAATCAAGCTACTATGCGAGTGTATAAGCATCAGTATGATGCCTGTGAGTTCTCCCTGCTTTATTAAAGAAGATTAAAGTAGTACGAAGGGCGGATAAGCGCAGTCTCTGCCTAGGACTTCTGGAAGGAAGGGGTTAAGTGGATTCACCTGGCTGGCCTCTTCAAAAGCTTTCATTCACGGCGAAGCCGCGGCGAAGCGCAGATAAGGGCAGTCTCTGCAGTCTGTGCAGTGTGCTGCCAGCGTGTATTTATCCCAGCGCCCATGGTTGTGAAGAAGAGAAAAGTTGTTTAACCTTGCAGCAGTGGTTTGTACCCTGGATGTTGCAGTATAGGCAGCCTTCGGAGGTGAGGCATGATTGTTATGGGGTTGCAGCCCTAGCTGCCTTTTAATCATTTCTTGCTCCACCCCCGACCCTGCTTCCTGCCTCCTGCATACTGCATACTGCTTGGGCTTCTTGGGATTATTTTTTTTTTACATTCTGCCTTCGTTTGGCCTGCATCCTCCGTGCAATATGTGTACAGCCCCTTTGGCAGCATTTAGCCCGAAATAACCCTGCTCCTTGCTGCTGCCCGATCTGTGTGCATTTCACACGCTATCACACACGGCTCAATTCCATCAGAAGCACTGTGCGCGGGCCGTTAGGCGGGGGGCTATTTGACTGTTGAAGCCTTTCTCACCCGCCCTCTTCCCTTGGCCTATTTCAGTCTCGGGCTTGTGGACTTTCTGAAGTGAAGAGTCCGTTTGTTCTTCGGACTTACCCCTTTTGTGTTTCTGTGACTCCCACCGTGGTATCTTGGCACTAAGGACACTTGAAAAGTAATTATAAGGGTGACATTAAAGTAGCAGGAACTGACACTGTGTTTATACAGATTCCATCTTGAACCCTGACCCTGCTTATTAAGTTATTTTTGCTCTAATTACTGTCACATCCTGGCCACGGACGCTGCCTGCTATTTTTGACAATTGGAACTTGGCAGTTTCTACAGCCTGTGGCAGGTTGGAGGACGGGGGGGAGAGACGGACTGAGGCAGCTCCTCAAGCTGTCGGGCGTGCCCTGCCCTCACTGCCTGCTACCCTCACCTTTCCTCTGCGCCCTGCTTTGTTTTATCTTCAGGACTGGAACCGTGGGGCAGGGGGGGAGAGACGGACTAAGGGGGCTCCCTGAGCTGTCGGGCGTGCCCCATCCCTGTACCTGGAGGTGGTGATTTCTTTCTTACTTTTTCTGCTGGAAATGAAGTTGATTTATGTCCCATATTACATTATTTTTATCTCTTTTGATTTCGCCCTTCAGGGCTTCAGGGTTATTGATTGTTAGGTTAGATTGTTAGGGAGAGGGGCTGCGAGTGAGTATCTCCCCTCCCCTACCCTAGCCTTATGGCATAAATTGGCCCTGACTTGTGCTGTGTGTGCATATTTAGTGCTTTTTTTTATCTTCCCTTTCAGGGCTTTTTAAACCGTGCTTGTATTTTTTTACTATTTTTGTGTGGTTAATTCTACTCCCTCTGCATTTGCACTTTAAGCTACACGCTTAGTCTTCTTACTTATAGGGGTATTTAGGTCTATAGCTCTTAGGACTTTGAACTATGTCCAAAAGTAAGGCCAAAGCCCCTCCTTTGGTCCCTAACAAAACCAAAAAAAGCAAGCCCTGTTCTCTGGGTGTGCCGGGAACCCAGGATATCGTTGGCAATAATCCTAAATTGAAGCCTATAAAAAGAAAAGGCGCCCAGATTGACCATGGCCAATCCAGCTTAAATGAATACCTTAAGCAAATGGCAGGCAAACTGGAAGAGCGCATTCAACACACAGAAAGAGCCATCGAAGTTTCTAGCCTGCAATCTAGTGCACACGGTGACAAAAGACTGCCTTTATTACCCTCTCCAAATGCCTCACACCCCTGCCTCTCACAATGTCTTGAAAACTAAAAATAACCATCCCTTGGAAACTGACCTAACGGGTGGTGATTGCGTGGGGATTTATGGGGGCGGCCCAATACATAAGAAAGAAAAAGCAGCAGACCCTATGCGCAGTTTGGTGGATAGTGGTCAGAACCCTCATCCCGCTGCATCACTTAATGACTCTCTGGAGTCAGCCTCGAGTGATTTTAAAATCTTACGCGGTATTAGACAGAAAGCTAGCACCGGTCCTAGAAAAAATAGGGGCCCTTAAAAACTCCTTAAGCACAACCTTATGTATTATGGACAACCTATTAAGAGGTCTAAAAAAAGACATTAGGGAAATTAGTGAACTTGTTGTAGAACGCACAGGGCGAGTTGCTCCCGTGCCCACAGCAGATGCTCCTGCAACCCAACACCCAAACTCTTTAACTAACTTACACAGCGGTGAGACGGTGGTTCATAACCCTATAGTCACCACTCTACCAACTATGCCTCCAATACGGCATAATGCTGCACTTTTGGATCACAATTCTTTGAAGGGGCCTAACACTGGCCTGGGGGTTTCAGCCATCGGTACACACAAGATCTTAAAAGACAAATGTCCCCTCAGTGAGCAAGTCGTACTTAATCTTCCCCCAGAGGCTGTCCCTCTGGTGGGAGTCATTACGGGATTCCCTCCCCTGGCCTTCGGCCAGGTGGAATCCACCCTTTCTCTCTTAAATAAGACGGCACAATGGATCAAAACACATTTGGTATGAAGGTGAACCCTAGAGGCATCCTTATGGCTAGGAGGGTGTCCTGGGTGGGGAAGGAACCAAAATGGGCTGTGGGGGACTGTGTGGTGGTGTCTATGATCGCCCCAGACATGCTTAACTATGTAGTTGCCTCCATTAATCCAGAGTGGAGGGCCTGCAATTCTTTCTTACAAAACAGTGCCTTTTTTCCTTTGGGAGCATTTTACCCGGTAAACCACCCCCACTAGCACCACGTACCACCACCAAAACTTTGTACCCACGAGTAGCAAGGGATGGTTTTGGGGGAGGCAGTCAGATGATACCAATCACGCCAGTGGCCATGGTTGATCTTACAAATAGCTACAAGGTCCTGGGTGAAATTGAAGAACTAGATTGACCAGCTTTCATGGGGGAGGATGGTTATCTAAAGGCTCTATCTGAAATAGAGGGTGCATGGGGGCAAAACCATTTTCAAAATGAACGGGCGCCATTTCAAACAACCATGTCCTTCTTATCTTGGAATATAGCAGGCGCTGAGTCCAAGATCTCACAGAGGGAGATCATTGCCACTATGAGTGAATACGACATCATGTTCCTTCAGGAGACGTGGGCACTTTCTCCATTATGTTTAGATGGTTATGTCTCCCTATGTGTCCCAGCTGAAAAAGGTAGACGTGGACAATGTTTTGGTGGCCTGGCAATCTTGGTAAAGGCATCTCTAGCCTTAAAGCTGACGGTGAGAGAAACTAAGAATGGGTATGTGCAATGCATTACTGCACGTCCTCCCAGTGGCCGTCCTCTACTCATGGTCAATTTTTATAATAGTTCACATATTACGAACCAAGGGTGTTCAGGTGTGCTGAGAGACTTGATGGAAGCACACGGTAGTGACAATGAGAACCGGGGTCCTTTGTTAATACTGGCCGGTGATTTTAATGCGAAATTGGGTCTAGGGGAGCTGTCTACAAATGTAGACCCTGGAGAAGAATTTGCTTATGGGGTAGCCCCTGCACAAATGGAGGATGAAAGAATGTGCGCAAGGGGTTTACAGTTTTCTGAGTGGTTTTTTGAGTGGGGGTTCGGTCGTTAAACGGCCGTGTAGGCAATGACCGGCCCGGGAGGCCAACCTTTGTGGGCACACAGGGATCCTCCACGATTGACTATTTTGTCTTCACGTAAGAGTGTGGTACCTAATTAAGGAGTTTGAGGTCCTTGAGAATTTATGCAGTGACCACCACGCATTGCGGTTGGTTTTGGGAATTGTCTCACCGATGGTCTCAACGGTTAAGTTTTTACACTTGGACCATTGCAGTCTCAATCCCCTGTGTAAACGGAGAATAAAATGGGCTAAATTGGTCCCTGTGGACACACAGTCTTCCATATGCAAAGTGAACAGTGAGGAATTCATGCTTATTCTATCAAATGGACATCCCCCAGGTCGCATAATCTTAGCCTCACAGAAAATTTGGGATACTATGTCGAATATCTTCCAAAGGGATTTCAAAACGGGAAGAAAGAAATTGGAAACATGGTTTGACGGATCTTGTCGGTCAGCACAGAAAAACCTTAAAATTATCCTGGGTGCAAGAGATAGTACCCGGCGGGACATAATTGCCGCTAGGGCACATTATAAATGCGCCCTTGCCACTAGGAAGTCCAACCTAGATGAGCAAGCCTGGGAGGAACTACTCCAGGCTGTACAGTCATGAGATTCCAAAATATTTTGGGATTTTGTGGCAAATGGGCCCCCCTATAAAAGATTGAAAACATATAAGGAGAACACTGTAAGTGCCCTGGTATGGTCTGATCACTTTAGCTCCCTATACAAAGCTCCTCCTTCTTCTTGCTTTGATGGTCCACGTGGTTCTTCCTTGCGTTTTACAATTCAAGAGGTAGAGTTGGCCATAAGTAAGCAACTCCCCAATCGCGCTCCCTGGCCAGATGCTATCCCTGCTGATATTTTCTGTATGGAGGTGGACCTTTGGGCTCCTTTACTGACCAAGTCCTTTAACGCATATTTAGAACTGGGCACCTATCTGGCAACATGGGGTCAGGCTATCATCTTCCCCATTTTTAAGAAGGGTGATCCTGGTAGCCCTCTTTCTTATCGTCCAATTTCCCTCTTGGATCCCTCATTCAACATTTTTGGTAGGGTAGTTTTGGCACGGCACGAACAGTGGATTTCTGATTTAGGGTTCTCACAGAGACCCAATATGGTTTCCGTCCAGGACTGGGAACCAGAGACCAGGCTCTGAATTTATATTTGGTGGGTGCTTCATCAATATATGTTAGGGGCGAGCCACTATACTTGGCCTTCATGGACCTAAGCACCACATTTGATAAAGTGGTTACGGCGATGCTCTGGGCCGTGCTCAGGTCCATGGGCTGCCTAGAAGATCTGGTCAAGGTGCTCCAAATAATACATGAAAATACATCAGCTTTTGTGAGATTTGGTGACCAGGGACAGTGGACAGCTTTTTTCGAGACCTTTCTAGGTGTTCGCCAGGGTTGTGTTGTGGCACCGGTGCTTTTTGCATTGTATATAAACGGTGTATACCAGGCCCTCGTTAACTCTAATTAGACTTCATTAGAATAGGAGGTGTTCCCCTACCTGTCCTAGGCTACGCCGATGACATGGTACTTATAGCGCGTACCCCTATAGCCTTACAGCGCCTGGTGGATGTTTACACTGAATTTATGGCCACTCACAAACTCTCAGTGAACTCCCAAAAATCTTCCGTTATGGCTTGCAGGAGAACAGGCGTCAGATCCCTCAAGATGCGGAGGATATTGAGTGGTGGAGAACCCATACCCAGGGTTCCTAGTTTTGTATATTTTGGAATCAGCTTTACTGAGAACTGGCGAGGGTTTGGCCACGTGGACAAACAATGTACGAGGATGAGACAGGCCTTGGGTGGCATATCCCGTTTTCAAAATAACTGTCTAGGGCATCCACTCAAGCTTTTCCTTGAAGTCTACAGGGCACAAACAAAAACAGCCACTTACCCACAGTGGGGCTGCACTGTGGGGCATTGAAAAGATTCCAAGCATAAAAAAAGTTGAGAATAGTTTCTTAAAAAAACTACTTGGGTTTCCGCAGTCAGCGCCAAATTATGGCACCCATTTGGAACTAGGGTGCCCCCATATTGGTGATGAATGGTTACTGGCCCCCCCTTGCGCATTGGCTGGCATTATGGTCAAATCAGAAAGCCATTGTTTCACATAAAATCATAACTGCATTGGTAAGAAGTCCGGCTGCCAAGAAAATACTGTGGCTCATTTATATTGAGAAATGTGTGAATCAGTTAAACTGTGCTAGCCTCATCTGCCCTCCAGCCTTTTTGACTCCATGTGTTGTAAGGGCCCACAAGCAACTGTATAAATCCATCCTTGAGTCAAACAGACAGTCTGTTGCACTAGCACTTGTGCTAATAGAAGGCATGTTGTTTTAACTATCGCAGACACTATCCAGCCGTACTTGTTTTTTAGTAATAAACCTTATGACCGTTGGGCACTTACAAGAGCAAGATTTGACTGTTTATGGCTGGGGGCCTGTACAAAAAACTGGTCTCACAATGCTCAACCTCAGGCTTGTCCTTGCTGTCAGTACCCCTTGGAGGACCTTTTGCACTTTGTGTTGTTTTGTCCAACATATATGGACTTAAGGAGGAAAACACTTTTGCCACTAATGAGGTCAGCTGGATTGTCTCAAGCCAGACCAGCCCTTTGCTATTTACTCTCAGCTGCCATGTTGCCAGTGGCATGGGGCTCGGTGGACTATTTGAGAAAGGCCTGGCACAGGAGAACTAAAATCATCTCTCAAAATCTGACTGAATATTGACAATCTAATGACTATTCAGGCATTCCCTTGGAGGATATTAATCGCCATTCACACATGCACTATTAAAGTTCTGCCATTTTTTATCTAATGTGTTTCTTATTATGTCATGTATTTTGTATTGTATTTTATCTTGTATTGCTGTTTATGGAAATTTGTTTCCGAATAAACATATTGATGATGATAGTACTTTGCCATTTTCCTTGTGGCTGTCCGATAATTTGGTATGAGGTCAAATTTGTAATTCCATCCAGCACAAAAGGCGTTTTAAGGGGCATTTGGTAGCAGTGGAGATGTTTACGGTCTAGTCAACCTAGGCTAGATCCAGACCCCTGCACACTTGTCTGCTCCCACCATTAGCCAGAAGAATGTAGAGCTTCCTGTGAAGATGGGTGTGCAGTCACGTGCAAGAAGATTTGGTCGGCATGCCTCCCTTTGACAAAACTCCTGTCCAGTCCCCACAGGTGCCCTGTGGATGGAAGGCAAACTGGTCAATTGAGGGAGAGTCGATCCCGGAGGACTTGAACTGAGTCATGGATGTAAGTAGAACAACAAAGGTAGCAAAAATAGGGGGGAGGGATTGTGTTGTAAAGATTAGGTGTAAAAAGTAACTGGATTTTTTGGGGAGATTATAAATTCCTGGTTCCAATGGAAAAGAACGGTACACACTAAAATAAAGGCTGTTAAGGATTCCTGAGGTAAGGCCCGCAGAAGAGTGTGTATCAAACTCTAAAATTGAGTGAAACAGAGAAGGGATACATTTACTAAGATAGTAAAGGGAGTCCTACACAGTCAAATTGAAAAAGTGCACATGTGTGGGGTTATACAAATGTCAATATAAATCTTTTGTTGTGTCCAGACTAATAAATATAGAACAACAGTAAAAAATGAAAAAGATTGGTGAAAATTTGGACCAAGATATTGATGTCATTCAGGAAGGGAAAAATCAAAGGATATTAATATATAAGTAAAGAAGAGACTCTTAAAATACTAATAATAAAAGAACAAGATAATAAAACCTTATAGAAAGTGCAAACAAAGGAGCGAACAGAATATCATCGTATAGATTTTTAAAACAAGATTAAAAAGTAGGCTTAAAAAAGGAAGGTTGTGATCAGTGCGCAGATCCCAAAATTCCAATTGTGGAGTCCATTAAGCTTAATACAGAAATAGGCTCAAAATCCAATTTATTGTTCATTAAGCAGCCACTGGCTGCTTACCATCCCCAGTCTGTCTTATCTCAAGATCAAAAAGTAGGCAGTTAATATATTTCCTGATTGGGATTATAAATATTGATTGATGATGCCTGCGCAAATTGGCCGACATGGTATATTTGATAAAATAAAGAATCTAATAAAATAACAGGTAAGTATTGACGATCAAAATCAATCTGTCATAATGGGGAACACAACCCTTTTATATTTGTGTAGGACATTAGTGGGATCTACAGCGAAGATAAGGAAATATTATTTGGAATGGGTTTGAGGCACGACCAATAAGACACTCATGATGTGGCCTCAGGAGGGTTCACTGTCAAAAACTGTATTATGCATATGACGACATACTTGCATGTGACATATAAGGGAAAATAGTTGAAGAAAAGGCTGCACATTTTAGAGCTATGGAAAATGTATCAGAGTGAGAACGAACATCCAGCTGTCACGATGCGACTCCCTAAAGTGCCGACGGGGCAGCTGCGCACAGAAGGTCCGGTTCCGCGGTGGTGCGGGTTACATTTGTCATCTGTACCTGCGCCTGCACGCGGACTGCACTTACCTTCTGCCACCAGCCCGGCCCAGCGACCTGCAGCCTCCTGCTTGTCGTGGCGCTTCTGGCCTCGATGGGTTTGGAGGCGACCATGCAAGTTACGATCCCGATGAGGTCCTGCCCTTTACGGCCGCTCACGTGACCTCTCATGCGTACTCTTTACTAACGCAGCAGTCATGCACAGCGGTCACGTGACACTGAGCCATAAGAAAGGGCGATCATGTGACCAGGAAACAATGGTCACGTGATCAGGAAATCATTGAATATATGGAGCATTATTCATTCTGTCAGTGCTTCTCAGCATATCAGACGGCGATTGGCGACCTCTGTATTCTAAACCACATTATCTTTTGATCCCTGGATTTTGACCTCATTTTTTGGTTCTGGATTGTTCTTTGGAATTGCCCCTATCGGATTTGGTACCCAATTGGACTGCTTACCTGAACTGCTGTGACATTGGAACTTGGTCACTGGATTGTTTTTGTTCTCTATCCTTCTGCCTTGGCAATTTTTGGACCTAAGTATCAAGCCCCAAACGCTTTGTCAATTCTTGCTCAAGCACCAGCTGTATCTGCAACATCACGGTGGGCCCTGATTACAAAGAGGTGTTTCACATCTCATATTTTGCCACATCTTCAACATCCTCAGGGGGAACAGTTAGGTTTAGAGTGGTAACCGGTCAACCCCACGGTTAGGTGCCTTTTTGTCTTTCCATAATATACAGTCCTGTTATCATACCTTGCATACTTAACCCTGTATTTTCCTTGCAGCCATCTGGGACCCAGTGTTTCCTAATCCTACCACCTGTGGCCCCAATAACCGGTCAGCGAGTGATTATATTCTTCTCTGACTGGTACTTGGGGACGGAGGTATTCTAATCCATGTGGACCTCAGATCTTGACAGACTGAGGAGCCATCCCACTGGATTATGGATACCTCCGCTGGGGACCCGGTGGCTCCTCTCGTAGACGCTATCACAGTCCTTAGGGCGGACATGGTGGCCGCCACAACTGCAATCCACCAATGTTTATATGCCATACAACGTGAAAGACATGCTTTGCACCCAGACGAAGAGTTTGGGGATGCCCCTACTCAACCAGATCCCCCTGCGGCAGCAGCAGCTTTGGCCCCGGTATACGTACCTATCACTTTTCTGTTAGCATTACCAGAAAAACTCCAGGGAGATCCACGCAAATTGTGCACCTTCTTGAATCAATGCAAACTACATTTTCTATGCCACCCACAAGCGTTTCCTGACTCTACCACAAAAGCTGCTTTCACCCTGTCGCATTTGAGCGGTATCGCAGCCACCTGGGCAAACCCATTGTTGGAGGGGGGCAGTCCCGTTCTATATGATTTTGATCGGTTAATAGCCGAAATGACCCGAGTGTTTGATACACGTCACAAAGCCCAGACTCGTGATCTAGAATTGCTTGAGTTAACACAAGAGAAAACCACGTTAATTGAATACATAACACGCTTTAATCATCTCTCGGTAGAAACTGCTTGGCCTGAAGACAAGAGATCAGTTGTGTTCTATAGAGATCTCAATGACCAAATGAAAGATGCCCTTGTGGTGGTTCCCGCGCTACTTACCCAGTATCCTGATTTAGTAGACCTAGCTCTTCAGGTAGATGCCAGACACAATGAACGAAAAACCGAAACAAACATAACCACCACCCTATTCACTTCAGGCTCAGCAAACACGGAATCACCTAGTGAACCCATGCAGATAGGAGGTATCCGCAGTCCTATCATACCAGCGGAGCGAGAACACCGTAGGCAGGTTAATGCATGTTTTTACTGCGGCATCAATGGACACTTTGTGATGGAATGCCCTAGAAGACCTAAACTGAAGCCAGCAGGTTTTCAGAAGGCTCGTCCCTAGGACAGGGGGCAAGGACGAGCCTATCGGGATATTCTCTCATACCCCCTACACTACCCAAACCCACCAGGCCTTTGTATCTACATGCAACCTTGTTTTTCACGGACAACATCAAACACCAGGTACATCTAGTTGTTGACTCCGGGGCTACCGGTAATTATGCAGACATATCCCTGGCTGCTTCCCTCAATTTACACTTGCAAAATAAGAGACACCACAAACTGGTGCAGGCCGTAGACGGTTCACTTCTTGTGTCTGGTCCCATTAGGCAACAAACAGCCCCCTTAACATGCTTCTACAGGACACACACACCAAGAGTCTATTACCTTCGATTTAATCACCACCCCCGAATATGGCCTTATCCTTGGTATTCCATGGTTACGTACCCATAATCCTGTTATCGATTGGACCCAGGAGTATGTTGCTTTTGAGTCGTTGTTTTGCCAGGAACATTGTCTCTTGGCCCCGGAGGCATTTACCACACCTGCCCAAGCCCTGGGGCTTTAGCCCGATTGTCCATACATGAGCCACATGAAATGGAGACCGACACTCCCGAACATGTGGTGGGTCTGGTCATTACCAATATACCACCCGAATACCACGATATGAAGGAAGTGTTCCACAAGGGCTCTGCAGAACACCTCCACCCACATCTCCCATATGATTGCCCCATTGATTTAGTCACGGGGGCCGCAATACCATGTGGGAATATATGCTCTCTTTCCCCGTCAGAGGAGGTGATCCTGAAGGAGTATCTCCAACACTCTCTCCTGTTGGGACACATAAGACCATCTCAGTCCCCCGCTGTCAGCCTCGATATTATCTTTTTGCTTTTACAGATGGCGCCTGAATAGGGACCCTCAAGATTGATGCCAGCTCGTTGAAGGTTGACGCGGCTATCGGACCGGGATAGGACGGTGTAAAGGGGGCCCTTTTCCTGAATGAGAAGCGACACCTCAGCAGTGCTGCACGGCCCGATCCCTGGACGGTGAGCACGCGGTCCGAGTCGGCATCTTGACGAGGGTCCATATATCGAGGTGGGCAGATTTGCCGAAATCACCAAACATGAGGTAAACTTTGTTAGAAAATTTTGAAATCCGATCGGACCTCCTTAGGATTTGATCAGATTAGTTGTGACCCGATTCTTAAGTATCCTGATCATTTGTTTTGGCGTATTACACTTGCAAGTGCAATTATCGACCAGGTAACACCAGTATTCTGATATGCCTGGGAAATTGTCTGCCTGCATCAGGGCATTATTCCGCAAGGACAGACAATCTTTGGAATGTAGCCGTCCGGCGCCACAGGAGCGGTCGCCAGCGTGTACTATGTACTGCAAGCACGGCATTGGTAGTATAGTATTTAATGATATTTGGCACAGACAAACTAGACATGCTTCGGAACTTCAGTGGCCAATCAATGGTAGTTTTGAAATCTCTCATATTGAATACTTAGAATCTATATTATTGAAGAAAAAGGCTAGACCTGCAGCATTTGACGTATTACAGAATTGGAAGAAAGAAGCTTTACAGCAGCTCAAGAGTAGAGAAAAACATGCGCGTCACCATAAGACGAACGCCGAAAAAGCGTTGTTATATGATCAAATTAAACAGTCTGAGTCAGTTAGGAATATAGATAGGGCTTTCTCACTTGGTATCCAGAAGATCTATCCTTCTAAAGACTTTCATGTTTCTGACAAACTTTTTGATAAATTGTTAAATGAACGAAGGCCTGGTGCCACTGCGCCACCTCCGTATGTTCCTCTTCCTGCTGTTGTTCCTCCTCCTGCTCCTCCTGCTCCTCCTATTGTTCCTCTTCCTCCAGCAGTTGGTCCTCCTTTTGTTGCTGCTCCTCCACCTTTACCTGTTGTACCAGTGATACCACCCCCGTTGAACTTGCCTACTCTCCCTCTTCCAAGCGATTCTACACCACTTGTAGTAGACCGGGGAGCAGGATCGAGGGTCGTCACTCGCAATACTGTGTCACTAAAGAAAAAGCATGAGTTAACTGCGTGGGCTGAGCATTGCATGGAGAAGGGTGATCGAGCTTATGTTTTTGCCACACTCTCTAATATAGACAGTTTTCCTGAGAAAAACGTTTTTATTGAGGGATTAGGGATTCATTTATGTGTAATGTAGGACAGACTAAATGATACAGATCTTCCACAAGGATAGAGGGATCTAAATATTTTGGCGTTTTCTAGAGACACTGTGAAGAAAGTGCAAGAGCATGTTGAGAGGGTACTTGAGTATAGAAGGGAGCTGGAAAGGTTACAGAATGAAGATGAAGATGGAGATAGTTTGGGTACTGTGTTCGTACAAAAACGGTTCCTTCCTTGTCGTAAATCGATAACTGAGGACGCACGGATTTGCACGAAAGACGCCATTAGCTGGATCTCAGACACATCGATAACTCCCGTTGAAGTATATGACACGTATAGTCAGTATACGCCAGAAATGCAGAGGAAAGTGATACAGGTAATGGTAGAATACCTACAGGATGAGTGTGTAAAAAGAAAGATTTGTTGTCCTGCAGAATTATTGAGTATTTACAAGAGAGCTTTTTTGTTTGACACTTCTTCGGCTGCTTTAGCGCTCGATTTGGCTCTGTTGCTTAGTAAGCGTTCGGAGTTGCCTACTTCTCAGTTGCCTATGAGAGATGTCCCTCCGACACTTGTCCCAAAAGTTGAGCTTCCAGCAGACATCGGAACGGGTGCGCAGGCCTATGAAATTTCTGCACACTATGTATTACAGTTTGTTCATGTCCCATTCTCGAGACAGGAAGTGAACACCATTAAACAATCCATTCCCGACATTAGGAAGAATCCGAAAGGGTTCTACAAAGAAATAGAGTGTGTTTTGCAATCATCGGTATTCACCTTAAGTGATATCGACTTGTTATTTCCTGTACTCCTGCCTGTCAACTTGTGGAAACGGATTAGAACTGTGGATGATGTGCTAGGGTTAGGTGATACATGGACTAACATAGTTAGGCTCGATGGAGAAAGGCCAGCTGGTGAAAGACCGCCTCAGGTGATACTAACTTTGTCTGACATAATAGTTACAAAATTGAAAACTATAATTCCCGAAAAGAGAATTATTTGGGACAAGCTTACTGCCTGTGTCCAAGGGAAGTCTGAGGGTGCTACCGAGTTCTTCAATTAGTTCGAACAGGTATTTTCAGATTTCAGTGGACAAGACTTAGTCACAGAGTCTGGGAAAAGATTATTCGTAGACAAATTTGTGCGTGGATTGCTGCCTGAAATCCAGTCGCAAATTATGGCTTCAGAGAGCGCTTGGCAAGCGAAGTCTCAATCACAAGTACTGCACATGGCTCAGTACTATGACAATCGTGTCAATAATGAAAAAGAAAGGGCCGAGAAGAGAAAAGGAGACTTAAAGACGAAAGTATTATTACAGAAAATTGTTAGAGGCCCTAGAGGGGGTAATTCACAATTTAGAGGTCAGTATGTTCCACAGGGTAATGTGCCCTTGGGTCCTGTAAACATTAACCAGTGTGCTTATTGTAGGCAAGAGGATCATTGGCGTGCACAATGCCCGATCCTCCGACAGAGGTCAAAGAACACATTTGGGAGCATGGGTAGACGATCCAGAGGTCGCCCGGGTGTAGGGGGCCCTGGTAGAGGTCAGTTTTCACAGGATTCACAGTAACTTTTTTCACAGGACAATCAGGCATTAAGTGTGGATAATAGGAACATTTTTGACCATCCTTCTGCCGCTTACCTCTCTGAAGAACTTCCTTTTGACGACATTCTGTTTCGCTAAGATTGCCCAAAGCAGGGTTTGGAACCAACGCCTATTCCCGTTAATCAGAAAGGTCCCTATGTTGAAATGTTAGTGGGACATAGGAAACATCTATTCTTGATAGATAGTGGGACATAGGAAACATCTATTCTTGATAGATACAGGGGCTCAGAAGTGTTGCATTGATCATTCTCGAGTTCCAAACATTCCACTGTCAGGGCAAACTAACGTTTCTGTAGGGTTTTCTGCCACACCAGTTATTTGTCCAATTTCTTCGCCGGTACTTATCTCTTTGGGTCCCTTTACAGACCATTGTCCATTCCTTTTGACTTCGAATTGTGGAGAGAATTTGTTGGGGTTGAATCGGTTGAAGGAATTAAATGCGGTAATTCATTGTTCTCTTGATGGAGTGCGTTTGACGATTTCACCACAGCAACTTTCTGTCTCTCAATTCTTGACCAGACCTTTGCCGCCGGAATTTAGTGATGTTCCGGAGTGTTTATGGGCAATAGACGACAAAGATGTTGGTGTTTTACAAATCGAACCTGTTAAAATTGTCTTGAAACATGGAGTAAAGTTGCCACGTATTCCACTGTACAAGATCTCGGTTGACGGTGAACAAGCTTTGAAATGCATCGTCTCTGATTTTGTGCATCGAGGGGTGATTGAGGAAATTGCAGGTATTTTGTGCAATAGTCCGATTTTGCCCGTGTACAAAAAAGGCGATAAAGCAATTCCTTTTCGTTTCATAATTGATCTACGTGCCATCAATAAGATCGTCGCCGCACAATTTCCAATTGTGCCTCATGCGACGACGATATTAACTATGATCCTGGCTTCAGCTACCTACTTTAGAGTTGTGGATCTAAAGAATGCTTTCTTTAGTATTCCTACACACAAAGACAGTAGATACTTGTTTGCGTTCACATTAGGGGGACGTTTGTTTACCTTTACCCGTGCACCGCAAGGTTACACGGAAAGTCCGAGCATTTATAGTAGGAAAGAGCAGCTCGATACCCTTGAGTTGCCCTCTACTTGTACATTGCTTCAATATGTTGATGACTTGCTTTTAGCTGCTGACTCAGAGAGCGCTTGTAAAGAGGGTACTGTATTGTTGCTTATTCACCTGGCTAACCATGGACACAAAGCTTTGCTTAAGAAATTTCAATATTGTTGTCAGGAGGTCGCCTATTTAGGCTACCTCCTGTCAAAGGAGGGAAGAAATTGACACCTGAACGGATAAAACACATTTCTAGCATGTCTGTCCCAAATACACAGAAGGAAGTTATAGCATTGATATGTATGGCTTCTTACTGTAGGCAGTGGATCCCCAACTTTTCACTAGTGATTAAGCCGATGTTGGCTCTGACGAAGAAGGGCATTTCTTCGCCATTGCCGGGGGACATGGAGCACCAGCGTGCATTTGATTTGCTCAAGACTGCACTGTGCTCGCCACCAGTTTTGGGCACACCAAATTATGAAAAGGCCTTTGTGTTGTATGTGCATGAATGTGATTGCTGCGCTTTCGCTGTATTAACGCAGGAACATGGAGGGAAGAATAGGCCATGCGGCTACTTTTCTTCCGCCCTTGATCCTGTAGCATGCGCTTTGCCAAGATGTTTGCGAGCTGTCGCTGCTGCTGTTGCGTCTGTAAAACAGAGCAAGGGAATGGTCCTAGGCTATACTTTAACCCTAATGGTACCTCACTCTGTAGATGTTCTACTGAACAGAACTCGATACACCTCACTTCCGCAAGGTTAACGAGATATGAATTGGTCTTGTTTGCACCACACATACAAATTAAGAGGTGTTGTGTTCTTAATCCGGCTGAACTCTTACCATTTCCGCAAGGTACTGCTTGCAGTGATGAAGAGTCACATGATTGCCTTTACACTACTGAACAAGAGATAAAGGGTAGAATCAATCTGAAAGATACTCCTTTGAACAAGCCACAAGGGGAGCTGTTTTGCGATGGCTCCTGCTTCAAACTTCTGGATGGTACATCCACAGCTGCTTATGCAATCACTACATTGAGCACGGTCGTGGAAACCAAGAGAATCATGCATAACTCCGCGCAGGCGCAGAGATTATAGCATTGACCCGAGATTGTGAAATTTCCGAAGGGCTTACAGTAAATATATACACTGACAGTCAGTATGCCTTTGGGGTGGTTCACAACTTTGGGAGACTTTGGTCAGAAAGAGGGTTCTTGACTTCACATGGTACGAAAATCCAGCATGGCTCCTTGATAGTACGGCTACTCTCAGCGCTTGCACTCCCTACTCAGTTAGCTATCGTAAAATGTGCAGCGCATCAGAAGATTGTAGATGATGTAGGAAAAGGGAACGCTTTTGCTGATCAGATAGCTAAACAGACTGCCACTGATCTCTCTTTAGACATGTATATTTCAAGGAATGCCACAAATACCTGTACTATGGATGATGGATGAGGGTATTGATTCCATAAGGGATATCCAAGCCAACGTCACATTAGAAGAGTCTAAGAAATGGGCTGAGGGCTTGGGGAAACTTGATGATGATGGGTGTTGGGTGGACAGAGTTGAAGGGAAGTGGCTACTTCCCGTCGTGTACATTATGATGATGGTTGTTATGGCTCATGGTCCCACACACAAATGTGCTCGTAAAATCACTAAAATGTTGGGAAAAGTATGGGTAAATGATAAAATCTCTAAAGTAGCTGAACACTTTGTTTAGGAATGCATGATTTGTTTGCAGCACAAAGTGGGAAAGGGCACATCAACCCATAGGGGTAGTTTTGGTCCACCTTCTGTTCCCTTCGAGATCATCCATTTTGATTTTATTGAGATGGAATGTTGCAATAATCTAAAGTATGTGCTAGTCGTCATCTGTGCTTTTAGCAAATGGGTTGAGGCTTTTCCTGTCAAAGACGCCACAGCCATGACTACTACAAAGACTATGTTAAAGGAATACTTCCCGAGATTCGGGTTACCAAGAGTCATCTGGTCGGACAATGGTCCACACTTTATCGCTGCTGTAATTCTGCAAGATATGCGCGGGATTACAGATCGATAAACGGTTCCATTCGACACGCTCAGAGTGCTGGACTAGTAGAAAGACACAACGGCATCATCAAAAACAAGCTCGCTAAAACTTGTGCCGGCACCAAACTAAAATGGCGGATGCCTTACCGATCATGTTGTTATCAATGCGAACAACCCCTCAAACTAAGACTGGGCTCTCTCCCTTTGAGGTGGTTATGGGGAGGCCTGCTAATATTTGGAATGTTCCGAAGTGTCGATCTTTGCGAGATGTTGAAAATGTACTTCTTTCAGATTATTGTAGCCAGTTGACTAAAAACTTGTATTTCATTTATCACCAGGTGCGAGAGGCTTTACCTGTATGATACGAGGGTTCCAGTCACAGCATATGACCTGGAGAGTGGATCCTCGTAAAGTCCTTTGAGCGATCTTCTTGCCTCGCACCTCATTGGCGGGGCCCCTTCCAAGTCCTGCTGGTCACACAGACTGCGGTGCGGGTGGCAGGCTGGAGAAATTGGATCCACGCGACACACACCAAGAAGATTCCACACCCAGTGCCACACGATACAGAAGAAACAGAACCCCTCATCAGTACTGTAACCAACGACCACGAAACAGTAACCAACATCGAGAGTGCATCGGAGATTCTCCCTCAGCCCGTGGGACCTGGGGAAACAGCCATTTTGCCTCCACACTCTCCAACAGTTTTGTATCCGGAAACTGTTCCGGATCTTGCATCTAATTCGACTCTGATTCGTCGCTTCCAGTGGGAAGTGATGACACATTGTTCACGGATCAATCAGTACCAGGGATCACAAGGTACGATCTGCGTCCAAGAAAATAGATTTACTGCACGGTTCAGCTGTGTGTTCAGAGAAGAAAAAGTCATCAAGGGCTTGCCTTTTTGGCCCGATCAATTGTTCGTAAAGGGATTCTGTTGGCTAGGGTGTGTGGAAGGACTAAGAAAACGCTCAGCCTGGAGGTCACCAGCTAATAGCACTGGTGCATTTGTTTGAAGATTACAATGCCTGCAACCGCTCCCGCTCGTATGGAAAAGGGAAAAGACTGTGTGATCAGCTATGGAAATGAACATTTAAATGTTTGGGCCCCGAAAACGTATTGTTGTCTTGTGATAATGTCAATTGGTTTTACAATAGTCATTGTTTTAGGTTTCTGGTATCTAGAAGAAGTACATCAGCTCGAGAATTTGTTGCCTACTGAAAATGTACCTACTGTTTCTACTCCTTTCGTGCATCTGCACACTCTATCCCCTAGAGACTCTCAGCACAGACAGAGATATCATAATAATACACTATTACTCATCATGAATGCTACACATGCCATTTTTAATAAATCTAATTGCTGGGTCTGTTCACATTTACCGCAATACTGGGATAAGGGGCTAGGTTGGTACATTCATCCTCTACCTTTGACAACTGCATGCTATGCTTCTCTTAGAGCACTATTCTTTGGTCACTGGAACGATAGCATCTCAGGGAACTTTGATGGGACTAATTTGAAACAGTTTGAAAAACGTGTTCTGACTCCCTTGGGATGTGCGCTCATTGCAAATAGGAGTAAGCTTAACGTTGCTTCTATTAGGCCTTCCGATAGACTGTCCCGTCCTTTTCAATCTTTGATCTCTTTCAAGATGGCTCCTATAGGCAATAAGGATGCCACGCCTCCTTCCTATACTGTCACCCATAGCCCTGATTCAGTTTCTTTCTGCATAAAGAGGAATGGTACTTAGTCAATGGGTGATTTTAAAGGTTACGCCAATGTTGCAAATTTGACTGGTGAGGACAGACCTTTGTATGTAGGCGAACCTGTCTACTTTGTTTGCGGTAATGTAGCATTTCCATGGCTACCCAGGGATTGGCAGGGAACTTGTTATTTAGAGATTCTGTTACCCAGGGTATTCATAGCCAGTACTGTAGAAATGTCAAAGGCTTGTCCGCAGCAGGACGAGAATGGTGACACTTCAGCACAAGTTCTAGGCGATGTAGCGAAATCCTTTGTGCCATTTTGGGGGCAAATAATGAACTCTGAAGGTATCAGGAGACTAGCGAGAGTACTGGAGAGGACCATAAACCGGACCACTGACATACTCTATAATATGACTCTAGAACAGAAAGATGTCATCCTGGATGAACGTAGAGGGGTATGTAAATTAGTGGGGTCTGCTTGCTGTGTTTTCGTGCCAGATTCCTCCCCAACTATCTTCTAGGCAATACAGAATCTGCATGTCCTAAGTTCAGAAGTGCATGTTCCCAAGGGAAACTGGGATCTTAGCGCTTTGTTCTGGGACTTCTTGAGATCCTGGGGTTGGGAGCTACTTTCGGTCTTGCTGATCATTCTAGGAGTTGTGCTGTTTCTTTGTTGTTTTATACAATGTCTTCCTGGTATATGTTCGATGCTAGGGGGATGTTGCGCATAGTTGATTGGTACATTAGGACGCAAGGTATATGCCCCAGACAAGAACTCCAATGAATATGTGTTGAAAGAAATCTTAGTAACTGATCTTATGGCAATTGATATCTCTGATAATGATTCATGATGTATGGACATTGAGATGTGGAGTTACTCGTAAAGTGACTAGAAGTAGTATAGCGCTTGGCTTAGGCCAAAAGGAGGGTTTGTCGAACAGAAAATCATATTGTGCCGCCTTTATTGTATATATTGGCCTAAGCCCAGTCGCTCTGCAAAGAAATCCGCGCTTCAAGGTTCTGACCTTAGATCGATTTAGCCGCCATTTTAGGTTCATCTGCCATTTTGATTCTCGCTCCAAAGTCACCTTGTGTTCTAAAATGGTGGACAGTGTTCTTCTGTTAGTAACATGGCCGTCTTGACCTCTGTATGCATGTGAATGCTTAAACTGCCTGTAGGCCAAATGTTAGGGTCATGTACTGAGACCTTGTCCTTCGTTTACCTGTGGATAAAGGATTACCTGTGCCAACAATACTAATCCGTGAACATATATTAAGCACAATGTTGTGTAAATACTAAACGTGAACACTTGTTGAACTGCATTGTTTTAAAATATGTACTAAGGCTTATGTTAGATCCAAGAATATACTGTTGCTATTGTGACTTGTTGAACATGTAAACTGAAGGTGATCCATATGCATATAGCTGGGCGAGTCAGAGTTGAACTTGGCACGAACCCTAGATTGGGAATTATTAATGTACAGAGGGGCTGAACATCTTGTTACAAAACTGTATAAAAGGTACGAATATTCTGATGTACAGTCCCACTCACTTCACACACTGAACAGGGCTGGTATTCGCTGTGTTGTACTGAGGGCCTGATAGCTATCTGTTAGTTTGTCCTTTGAAAACTGTTCAGTTGTAGAATAAAGATCTGTGTATCTTTGTAAACCCGTGTTGGTGTATTTCCTTTTGGGGTACTCAGCCTCGATATTCTCTTTTTGCTTTTACAGATCAGTTGACACATGCAACTGTCTTTACCAAGTTAGATCTAAGAGGACCTTATAACCTCATAGGCATCCGAAAGGGGGTTGAATGTAAAACGCCCCTTTGTACTTGATACGGTCTCTTTGACTATACGGTCATGCCGTTTGGACTGTGCAACACGTCAGCAACCTTTCAGAGGTTTATGAATGAGATATTCCATGACATTATTGATACTTATGTCGTGGTATACCTAGATGACATTCTGGTGTTCTCACAGTCTCTACAGGAACACATAACTCATGTTAGGGAGGTCTTAAACCGGCTTCGTTCTCACAGTCTTTAAGCCAAGCCGGAAAAATGTCTGTTTCAAGCTCAAGAAGTAGATTTCCTAGGTTTTCATATCACCCCTGGAGGCCTAACTATGAATACCACTAAAGTATGTGCCGTCGTCGACCGGCCAGTACCAAAAAATGTCAAGGAGTTACAATCCTTTCTTGGTTTCGCCAATTTTTACAGGTAATTCATTGCGGGGTCTCAGCCATCGCTGCACCACTGACTCAGCTCACTAGTCCTCATGTCCCCTTTGGTTGCACAACCCTACAACAGGATGCTTTTGTGACCCTTAAAACAGCCTTTACCACTGCCCCTAACTTACAACATCCCAATCCTGAACTTCCCTATGTTCTGGAGGCCGATGCCTCATCTTTTGCTTTAGGGGCTGTGTTGTCTCATCATGTCTCATGGTGTATTACATCCAGTGGCCTTCGATTCACGAAAATTCACTTCTGCAGAAAACCACTACACCGTAACCGAAAAAGAACTCCTGGCGTTGAGAGACGCCTTTCAGGTCTGGAGGCATCACTTACTCGGGGCCAAGCATCAGGCTGTTATATATACAGATCACCGCAACCTCCAAGACCTGGCTACGTTCAAGTGCAGCAACAGCAGACAAGTCCGCTGGCACCTGTTCTTTTCGGCCTATGACTTTGTCATTAAACATCGCCTGGGCAGCGCAGATGGCAAAGAAAATGCTCTTTCCCGTATACCAGGGGGTATGTCCTTTCTGGTTTTTACTGAAACAGTGCTAGAGTGTAAACATGTAATATGCTTATGTACACCTTCCACAGATCTATTGTCCCTGATGCGGCAGTGGGCTGCCACACACCCTGAACATCTATGGGACTGGGAGATCGTCATGCATGACAGTTTGCCATTCATTCAGGATAAGCTCTACCTGCCCACACTTGACACACAGGCGTTGGCTCTTGAATGGTCCCATGATGCAATCATTAATGGGCATCCCGGCCAAACCCGAACAGTGGCTCTCTTTCGTCGTTGGTGCTGGTTGCCCACAATGCGAGACACAGTTTCTTACGTGGCTTCTTGTTCTGTGTGTGCACAATGCAAGAACAGAAAGAGTCGACCTCAGGGATTGTTGCAGCCTTTACCGCTCCCACCAAAACCATGGTGCATCATCACTATGGATTTTGTTACTGATATGCCCAGGGTGAAGGGGTTCGACACTATATGGGTTGTGGTTGATTCTTTTACTAAGTTGGCACGATGTGTTCTGTGCTCCAGCATTCCTACAGCCCCTGTCTTAGCTGACTTGTTTTTCCGTCATGTTTTTTGTCATTTTGGTCTGCCTTCCGCTGTGGTATCAGATCGGGGTTCTCAGTTCACTTCCCATTTTTGGCGATCCCTTACAAAACTACTTGGCATAGATTCCCGTTACTCCTCATCATATCATCCTGAGACAGATGGGCAGACCGAACGAGTTAATCAAACCATGGAGCAATACCTACATTGTCTTTTGTTACAGTACCAACACTCCTGGTACCACGTCTTACACGTAGCTGAATTCGCCTACAACAACGCACCACATTCATCCACAGGTCATTCCCCCTTGTACTCGTCATGTGGTCAACACCCCCACATCCTGCCCTTCCCGGACCTTACCCCCACACAATCACCCGCAGTCTCCAAACGTATGAGAAACCTGACACTTGTTCATAATCAAACCCTAGTCCACTGAAGGGAAGCACAAGAGTCTATGTGACAGGCGGCCAATAGAAAACGTACAGTAGCTCCTATTTACACCGTAGGGGATAGAGTTTGGCTCTCCACACGACACCTACTATACGGGTTGCCGGAAACTGCTGCCTCGCTTTATTGGTCCTTTTCGGGTGACAAGAGTCATCAATCCTGTGACTTACCATGTTTCCCTACCTAGTACCTGGCGAATACATCCTGTGTTCCATATCTCCCTCCTCATGCCCTGCCCTTCTTCCATGCAGATAATACTGCCTCCATCTCCTGTGCTGAAGAGTTCCTCTCTAGAATACGAGGTCACTGGTATCCTGGGGTCATGAGCCTTTAATACTTGGTTGATTGGTTGGGTTACGGCCCAGAGGAACGTTCCTGAGAACTTGCTAGCGAGGTCCATGCCTCACTCCTTGTCTCTCGCTTTCACAGGGATCATCCTCATAGCCCACGTGAACGTGGGCCTTTGGGGGGGGACTCTGTCACAATGCGACTCCCTAAAGTGGCGACGGGGCAGCAGCACACAGGAGGTCCGGTTCCGCAGTGGCGTGGGTTGCATTTGTCATCTGTAGCCGCGCCTGCATGCTGACCGCACTTACCTTCTGCCACCAGCCCAGCTCAGAGACCTGCAGCCTCCTGCTTGTCGTGGCGCTTCTGGCCTCCATGGCTTTGGAGGCGACCATGGCGGTTACGATCCCGATAAGGTCCTGCCCATTTTCCAGGTGGTCACGTGACCTCTCATGCGTATCCTTTACTCACGCAGCAGTCATGCACAGCGGTCACGTGATACTGGGCCGTAAGAAAGGGCGATCATGTGACCAGGAAACAATGGTCACGTGATCAAGAAATCATTGAATATAAGGAGCATGATTCATTCGGTCAGTGCTTCTCAGCTGTTCAGACGGCGATTTGTGACCTCTGTATTCGAAACCATGTTACCTTTTGATCCCTGGATGTTGACCTTGTTTTTTGGCTCTGGATTGTTCTTTGGATTTGCCCCTATCAGATTTGGTACCTGATTGGACTGGTTATCTGAACTGCGGTGACATTGGAACTTGCTCACTGGATTGTTTTTGTTCTCTATCCTTCTGCCTTGGCAATCTTTGGACCTAAGTATCCAGCACCAATGGCTTTGTCATTTATTGTTCAAGCACCAGCTGCATCTGCAACATCACGTTGAACCTGATTACATAGAGGTGTTTCACATCTCATATTTTGCCACATCTTCAAAATCCTCAGGGGGAACAGTTAGGTTTAGAGTGGTAACCGGTTAACCCCATGGGTAGGTGCCTTTTTGTCTTTCCATAATATACAGTCCTGTTCTCATACCTTGCATACTTAACCCTGTATTTTCCTTGCAGCCATCCGGGACCCGGTGTTTCCTGTTCCTACCACCTGTGGCCCCAATAACCGGTCAGTGTGTGATTATATTCTTCTCTGACTGGTACTTGGGGACGGAGGTATTCTAATCCATGTGGACCTCAGATCTTGACACCAGCCTATAGAGAGGGGATTCTCAATCAGCATGAAGGGGAAGATAAAACGCCTTTGGCTCCCATTTCCCCTCCTGAAGAGCAGATTGTAGATACAGAGGAGAAGGGATTTTACCCTTTAAAGGAATTAAAAGCAGCAGGGGAGTATGTTAATCCAACGCAGCAGTGATAATGCGGAAGAGAGCAAGAGCAGAGAACGCAAAGACATATCATCATGCAATGAAAGTAAACAGACAGACAAATGGATTTAGAGGAAGGAGTAGAAAAACAGGAAGAAATAAAGGTTGAAGCTAAGGGAATAACAATAGTTACAGTACAATAGTGTACAGTAGTACAGAATGAATGGATGGGAGGACAAATATTGCCTAAGATAAATGATAAAGGCAATGATGGGGTTTGAGAAAGAGAGGAGAGAGATGAGCAGGAAAAGAAAGAGAAGAGGAAAGGGCATATAAAGAGGAGAGGGATAAAGAATGCAAGCGAAGGGAAGAGCGAAGAAAACATGAGGTAAGAAAAGAAAAGGAGAGATTAGAAGAAAAGAGATGAGAAGCGACAGAAGCCAAAAGACTGAAAGTACGTAGATTGCAAAGAAGTTCAGAAGAAGATGAATTAAGGGAGAAGAGGAGAAGAGAAAAAAAGTAACAGAAGTAGGGGATTGAATGACAATGGAAAATAATATTTATGGCACAGGAGCACAGTGCCGATTGAAGCACGAGAATGATTGGATGAAGAGAGAGGGTCAACAGCCCCGCAGAGAGCTGCAAGGAATGCAGAGATCAGCATGGTCTGATGGGCAGGGCACAGATGATATAGTGCAAAGGCTTCGGAATATATACAGGCAAATAAGGGATAAAGACGGCATAGAACTCAAGAGACTATAGAAGGGTCTCTATCAAGGGAAACTGAAGATAGATTAGATGACATTATGATGTATGAGTATGGAGCACTGTCTTTTAATATACTAGATCTTGATGATGCAGAAAAGGACAACATCCATAAGAGTTGAGACAGGAGATGCAGCCAGGAAAGGAAAATAATGCAGGATATCCCACAGACCAGAGTGGGTACAATTTGTGGCCATGAGGAAGAGGGAATGGGCCTAGAGGAGTAGGATGAGGTGGATTTCAAAACCCTCAGGCAAGAGAAGGATTTAATGGCAGACAGCAGCAACTATGTTGGAATTGCGGAAGAATAGGGCACATAGCTAAGACATGCAGAAGCAGAGGAGGCATGCAACAGAATTAGCAAGATCCAAGAGGGGGGATGGGTTATGCTCCACAATATAATACAGAACGATAGGAGTATTATGCCAAAGATCACACGCAAGCAGAGACATATGCACCGCAACCTCAACAAATGCAGCCAGTACCGCTCCAAATTCAATCACTGCAAGGGCAACCACAGCAGATACCCATGCAAGTACAACAGGCACAAGCACAGCAAGTGCAGATACAGGCTATGGTACCACAATGGAATATGACCCCCAAAAGCCCAACAAGCACCTGCACCCAAAGTATGGAATGTGACTGTGATAGGAGGAAATCCTTTCACAGGCACAGGGGTAATTGTATACCCACAATAGGACAGCCCACAGAGTGACCTGATGTGTTCAGTACTATCAGTGACACCAGACCCCCAAGAGGAACCAAGGGTCAGGGAAACAACAGGAGGCAAGACATTCTCATTTCTAGTAGACACTGGAGCCACTCATTCCTGTGTCCGCGAGGGAAAAAACCCAATGACATGTACTGCCTTAAAGGCTCAGGGATTCTCTGAGGTGATGAGTTTAGTTCCTTTTACAGACAAACTGCCAATTTCTATAGGAGAACACAATATGTCAATGCCATTATTATGCTCTAGGCAGACGGGAGTTCAAATATTGGGACATGACTTCATGACTAAGCTTAACATGACGATATCCTTTACCAAAAAAAGGGATAGAGTGTTCTACTCAAGGTATACACTATATGAATGTGGGAGAGTTTATATCATTCTTTACAAGCCAGAAGGCATTACAAAGAGTACCCTTATATCCAGAGGTATTTTGTATGATGTGACTATCTTATTATCATGGTTTCTCAGATTGATAGGTAAAATATTGAGAATACCTGATGAATTTCTGTTCAGAGTAGAGATTCCCATGGACGATGAAGAAGGACAGATCATTCCCTTAGAGTTAGATGCAGCAGCGGTCAGAGAAGAAAGGGTGATGCTTCATGGCTCAGATGATGAAGGAAGAGGATGGAGGACAGTGATAGCCCTCAGTGAAGGATATAGGCTGACAGATTTGACCGACGTAGAATTGTTTAGGAATGACTTCTCTGAGGATGAACTAGTCTTTTTTTATAAGTATCACTTATTGGATCAAGGTGAAGAACATAGAAATACCACAGAGAATGGTGTTGGTAAAAAGAAGGCCACCATTCTTTCAGAAAGACTTAGAAAAAGTTCCAGAGATGTTATGGACTACAATCCCACATGATATGGATCTACTAAAAGAGATAGGTGCAGTTAAAAGTAAATTAAAACTAGGAGCTGTTTTACCAGAGGCAAAGCAATATCCCATATCCGGAGAAGCGGATGAAGGTATCTTTGAGACGATTTCTGCTTTAATAAAGCAAGACAAATTGGTGCGTTCAGATTAATGGTGTAACACAGCCATGTACCCTGTGAAGAAATCAAAGGCGGGGTCATGGAGATTTATACTGGACCTTTGCCTCTAAACAATATAGCCGAAGCTAGGTTTCATTTAGTTCCAAATCCTGCGACAATACTGTGTAACATCCCATCTACGGCTAAATATTTCACAGTTGTCTATTTGAAGAATGCATTTTTCTCGATTCCTCTTTATGAAGACTCACAAGATTTAACTTCCTTTTCGTATAGAAATATGCATCTGAAACCTACTTGATTGCCCCAGGGGTACTATGAGTCTTCTTCAATCTTTAACAGGGTCCTCCAGATGGACCTTGGAAATGGCCAACTTGAACGTGTAATCATTCTATACGTGGATGGAATTTTAGTGTGTAGTGAGAAAGAAGAAAGATGTAGAGAAGATTCACTTAAATTTATGGCTATATTCTCAGAGAAAGGATATAAGGTAGAAAAGGAGAAATTACAATATTGTCAGGAAGAAGTCTTGTACATAGGACAATTGATCTGTCACGAAGGGAGAAAAGTGACACCTGAAAGAGAACAAGCAATCATGAAACCCATAGCACCTAAAACAGTGAGGGAAATGCAACAGTTTCTATCCTTATGTAATTATTGCAGTGCCTGGGTTTTTGACTGTAGTGTATACATTTGATCACATTTAAAAAGACTTAAAGAAGCACAGGTAAACAAGAGTGCAATAGTGCAATTACATGGACAGATAAGATAACTGAAGGGTTTGAAGAATTAAAAAAGGCCATCAGTACAGCCCCTATTTTGGTGATCCCAGATTACAATGAAGAGCTTTATTTATTCTCTGATTGAAATGGAGAAGTCATGACAGCAGTCCTTACACAGGAGATGGCATTAAGACATGGACACAAATTATTGGCATATTATAGTGGGATTTTGGATCCACGTATGAAGGGACATTACCCCTGTGAGGAATCTTTAGCTTCTGTTGCATTCATTATTTGTAGAGCATGCATTATTTGCGATTTTAGAGAAGCCCAAAAGCACATTGACCATACAAAGAGCATCAGGGTAAAAGGTGATTATTGCCAACCTCACATTATAATTGTTAGATTTAAGACAGTAAATCGTGCAACGTTTATAACAGAACTAAAAGAGCAGTGGTAGTGAAACTGAAAAGAAAGGTGATTTTGAGGTAGTGGCAAGTATGAGATTGTCTTTGAATTATGTAGCGCAGGCTGCAAAATTAGTGGTGCTCATTGAAGTACTGGAGAGATTTGAGCATGAGGAACTGACAGTGTACTCTGACTCCACCTATGTGACCTCAACTGTACTAACAGGTCTGTCAAGCTGGAAAAGAAGGGGCTTGCTCCATGCAGACGGCGCTCTAGTGCAAATCATGCAGCCCTATTGGATAGGTGTATAGAAGCATTAAGTCTCACATTGACCCTAGTAGTCTTAAAATACTCAGTGCATTCCAAAATAACAGATTTAGATTTATTCTCCCACAGAAACAAAGCCACAGACGAAGAGTCTTAAAAAGCAGCCTATTATGCACCCACATCTAGTTTCGAAATAGATGATGTTAAACAGATGATTGGACAATGCATGTTAGCAAAGGTGGGCTTTAACATGCTGTCTATTGTCTAGTTAATTGATATACAGGGTTGAGCTCCACAAGAAGAACAGGATTTATGGAGAAAGCAGGGGTGTTCTTTATCCCCCACTGAGGCAATTTGGAGACAGGATAACACTGGAAACCAGTTATGCCTCTAGCATAATTGAAGTAGCACTGGAGCAGTGTCACTATCCAGCACAGATGACTCGAGAGAGTCGTGCTGCTATAATTGCAGAAGAATGGTTCTTACCCAATCTATTAGAGCATGTGGCAAAGTTAATTGTAAATTGTATCGTGTGCCAGAAATTTACTGCAGGGCATACTTTGCGAACAGTAAGAGGAGCAATCCCTAGAAAAAAATGGCACCTTTCAACATTTAAATATAGCTTATGTAGATATGCTGCAGATATCCAACAGCTACAGATATATGCTGGTTGTAAAATATCCCTTTTCTGGATGAATCGAGGCAGGTCCATGCATACACCCTGATGCCCCGTGCGCTGCCAAGTTTCTTGTACATGAGGTGTTATCCAGGTTGGGGGTGTGCAAGGTTTTGCAGACTGACAATGGATCGCACTTTGTAAATGAGTTATTTGAACAGATAGTTCTTCTATCAGGTATAAAACATATGTTTTCTTCTGCTTATCACCCCCAAGTAAATGGTGTATGTGAGATTTTAAATGGATTGTTAAAAGAACGCAGAGCCAAGTTGAAAATGACTCTGAAAAAGGGGTGGCTACATTGCCTGTCCCTTGCTTTAGATGCCCTAAGAACTAAGACTCTATTTTGATTTTAAAGGAATGTTGAGGAAAACCATGAAGATATAAATATGTATCCTGATAATGTGATACATTTAAAAAATAACCTATGGTACCAAAGCATGAAAAAGTGGGAAGAAGAATGCCAGATGAAACCTGTTATGTGTGTTCCCTTATGCCTTATGCTTTGGGAACATCTATGATGTTCATAGGTATCAGTGAAAAAGGCACATTGCCTGATTCACCTTGCAATTTGCCAGACAACAGGACAGTTTCAAAGCAGAACAGTATTCATAGTATGGGTAAATATGAAGATGTCCCAAAAAGTAGATGATTATGTGCAAGATATAAAATCAAGAGAAAATCAAGAAACAAAGCACCAAATAATAAAATATGATCATTCTGGAATAAATGCAGAAGGAATAAAGACAGAGAAAATAAGATGCTCCAATATGAAGACAAGGTTGGTGAGGGAAGATGAAAAGCTGGGAAAGAGGCCAGCTATGAATTAAAGGAACAGTGCTCACTCCTGAAGGATGGGCTGAAGGATTGGTTGTGTGCAAAACACTAGCAATAACTGGACAATGAGAAGCAGTTGTGATGAACGCTGATAAAGAATGCAAGGACCAATGGCCTAAGACTGCAAGATTGTTAAAATGGGTCGATGATGAGGGGGGACCCTTGCAAATACTACCCCTGAATGGCATTGTTATGTTTCAGGAACAATGGTAAAATCAAAGTAGGAGAAAACCTCAAGTATGGTTGTGTTTTTTACATCCCAGGCATGAAGGAAGGAACAGCAGTTCTGATAGACCACTACTGGGCCTTTAGATTAAGAGCATATGTGAAACTTCTTCAAAAATAAGGAGGAGTGTGTTCATTGGTACCGATAACTATAACAGCCTTGGAATTACCACAAAGTGACTTACAGATAATACATTTCCCGAAAATTGATTCACATCTGAGGAAGAGAAGGTTGTTTAGCAAGCACTGTCAAAAGACAGAGAATTACTTTTCAGCAAAATCAGTAGAAGCATACTATGACATTACAGATGAACATAAACTGTTCAGTAGAACAACAGTGATATTTACATCTATTCTCATCCCAGGAATTCAGACTCTGGTGAATATCAAGTGGTTACAAATCGCCAGACGGGAGCTGCTGCAAACAATAAACACCACAATAAACTAATTTAATACAATTCAGAAGAAATGAGAGCGATCAGGCTTTTGGCCCCCAGAACAGGTATGTCCTGGACTTAATTACAGCAATGAAGGGCTGTGTGCCAGGAATGGACCTTCTTGCTGTACATTTATACCTTCTCATGATGAATAGAAAGGGACCTTGAGTGAAGCTATAACAATGTTGTCAATTCTTCACACAAAGCTGGTGGAAGAAGTTGATGGAATTGAGGATGATTACTTGTTTACATCACTGTTTTCATGGATTTCAACCTGGTTGGCAAATGCTTTTAAAATGCATGGAGCAATACTAGTGTTTGTATTGCTAGGATTCTGTCTCATAAGGGTCATCATGAGACAATGAGAGAAGATAGCCAAAAAAGCTATTAGGATGAAGATAATGATTGACATAGAAGCTAGAATGGGTGATCATATGCAAAAGGAAGCCAGTACCCATGAGAATATATAGAAAAATACCCAGGCACCTGCAGGAACCAAAGGATAATAAGAAATGTGTAGGATGTTGAATATTTTGTTCACCATCTGGGGAGTGCTGTCATATGACCTAAAGTGTGGATGAACATATAAAGCATACAGGACACCTGAGCGGTGTGACAAAGATTTGGATTCCAAAAAGGATCAGGATGAAGAGGAAATGAAGACAATGGAAGGGGAGTTTTTGGTCGATCAGAGGTGGGAATGTAGAGGAGCAAGAAGATGCATTCTCACTAGTTCCTGCCCCCTCAACGCCGCGATACTGGAACAGCAGGAGAACAGCAGTAAATGGGACCCCCTGTATTGTTCCCATACCAAATTGAGTACAAGAGAAACGTCATGCACTCAGGGAGCCATATAGAAAGTACCCTTGCGCTGAAAGTGCAGAAGGATGCCGTGTGGAAGGGTACCACATGAAAGAATGTCAGAACGCACCTGTGGACATCATGGACATGCAGTAAGTGTAATCTGATGAGGACAGAGTGATATCATAAAGAAGATATATGAATTTATGCTGAAACGATATGAAAATACTTAAGAGTGATGATGTAACTGAAGCACCAAGAGAAACATGTACCTAAAGCTAAAGTAATCATGGAAACAAAGAAGATGAAGTAATTTACTGACCAATAACTGTAAATACGCAATAACGCGAGGTAGAAAGAAAACATATAGAAATTTGCTATACTGGAATATATAATGTGGCAAGGATGGCCATAATGGGAAAATGGATGTTGGCTCACGTTGAACTTAACCAAGCTACCTCAGAGACAGACCGAGGCTGTAGAATCAGGAGATGCAGAAAAACAGCTCTGTGTGCAGAGCCGGCGATGAGTCAAGGTTGGCCTAGAATTAAGGATGCTATAAGTATAAACACAAAGCACAAATGAAGTTACATGGATAAGCTCTGAATGTGGGACATTCTTCATAGATTGAATAAGAAGAAAACATCTGTGGGAGCCAAACTGTTGGTCAATTAAAAGTATACAACGTTCATATGAGATAGAGTAAGAAAGTCTCTAGAGGCCAAGAGGAGCAAAAGCACCCTGCATAGTTAAATCCAATATCAGTAAATCGAAGGCTGAAAAAGACAAATTTGTGGTCTTTTCACACGTGACTCAGTAGTCGAAAGCAAAGGCTATTCATTAGAGCCTTAAGATAAGATAGTGGTGTGCTCACACTCCTTTGAATGTTCCAGGACAGTGAACAGGCAACAAGGTCAACTACAAATGGGAGAATTTGACTTATGGCCTACCAATGAGAGATCATGGACTAAATGGGAACATGGGGAGTAGTCTGACAGTATTCAAACACCTAAGTTTTGTTTCACAGGTGTGCTGCTAAAGAGCTAAAAGTCCAAGGTTGGGATAGTATGCCAACCAATCAGTGGGGTTGAGGGGCAACCTAACATACAATGTTGTATAGAACAATCCACTGTTGTTTAGTCCACTATAATCAGTACCATAGGTATTTTGAGGCAGTTCAAGGCGTGCCCTACAGCGAAGGGGTAGCCAATGATGCACTAATCCTTATATGTTCTATATGTAGACATGTTGCCTTAACCAATCCTTTCCCTCAATAGGTTTTATGTTTTGCCACGTAGAAAGAAGTTATTGTTGAAGCATATTGGGGTATAAGACCTCCATGTAATCAAGCTACTATGTGAGTGTACAAGCATCTGTCCGATGCCTATGAGTTCTTCCTGCTTTATTAAAGAAGAATAAAGTAGCACTTTGCCATATTCCTTGGGTCTGTCTGATTATTTGGTCTGAGATAAATATTTGTAATTCCATCTAGCACAAAAGACGCTTCAAGGTGCTAGAGCACAATATATTTTGCCACTGCCCTGGAATAAAAACATACTGGCAAGTTAAGGAAAATGGCATCAGAAATTATAGTAGGGCAAGAATATTCTAATCAAAGAGATTGCCGGATGGTAAGATAGCATAACTGTGCATTCTACTCCAATATTTTTTTCTCATTCATTTGCTGTTTGATACTAATATCACTGATTGCACATGTCTGGAATAAGATAGATTGGGACTTTATCCCCCAATAGAAATTTAAAATCCGCAAATACAATGTTGGCAAAATATTTATTAGGAATGCCTGAACAGAAAGGGAGTGTTTGAATTAAAAGAAGTGCTATTTTTGGGGATTGCTAGAAAATGTTCAGGCCACAGGAATGAGCCATCACATTTGGGTATTCTTAAGGCGGAGTGGGAAGATTATTAAAATACATAGTTTAACAAAGATGCCATGTCATCATCATCATCAAAACTTGTATTTGTTTATATAAAAAAACTTAAAGTAACAAATATACATTAAACATAGAATTCTCAGTAAAATTAAAAATGTGATTCTTGGGTGCCTAAAATAAAAGGCACTTAATATTGAGATTAAACAAGATAAGATAATAAAATCTCTGGACAGATCAGAGCGTTACTCGCAGCCTCAGAACATGTTTGTACAATAAAACGTCAGACCTTGGGACATTCCTTGAAGGATGAGTTACAATACATGGGTACGTAAGGTATGACACATGATGTAGAGGTTAAAACAGTGAAAACATAAATAAAACTCAGAGCAGAGCAGAGCATTGCTTGCAGCCTCAAACCACGTTCTTACAACCAATCGTCAGACCTTAAAACATTCAGAGCCCTATTTCTCTGCAACCAGGCCATGTGTAAATAATGTGCTGTTGCGAAGACAACACAAGTTGACATTGGTTGTCTGAGGAACTATACTGTTTCCTCTATGGAGCGGACTCCCACAGCCCTCAGGACTGGTCTCAAGTATAGTTTCCTTGGAGGTATTGTGCTAGGGCAAAGTAATAAGAAATGGGTCAAGGTTTCAGATATGCCCCACACATGGGACATTCCACCCTGTCCTCTGCATTCTTCCATAATTTTGTAAATGAGGCTACAGGGAGTATTCCCAGTCTCATCCGTAAGTACAAAGATCTTTCAAATGCAGGGTTGTTTAGTTCTAAATACCTCTGAAATCCCTGTTCCAAGCCCAATTCAATGTATTCTCTCCCAGTCTTAAGAATCTGGGCTTTTGCTACTAACTGGGCCCTTGATCTGTCTTTCATAGATTTTTTCAAATCCCTAACAGATTGGTTGGAACAGGCAGTATGATTTTCCCAAAGCTCGCCCACATCAAGTGCATACAGGGTATTCTTAACACGAAGCGCCCAGCCTAGCTTTTTTCATTCTTCTAATGCCAGTAAATACATCAGTGCTTCCCAATAGCCCTCCAGCCCCACATTTTGCCATAGTTTGCTTGTGCAGGACAGGTCTGAGGGCCAGCTGGGTCTAAACTGGTGTAACGTCAAATTCAAAATATGCCAAGACCAATGAGGCGCTTTCAGGAAGTTTCAGCAATTATTTCAAAAACATACGTTTGCAGATATTCAGTTTCCCTAAAACAAGATGCCCCCATATTTCTCAGCCATAGAGTGCTGTAGGAGGGCCTGATGTTTATAAAGTTAGAGTGCTGGAGACACTGATCTGCTTGCATGTCATATATGAAAGGCTCCTATTGCCCCACTATATATCCCCAGCATTATACCCAACGTTTTCACCTCAGCGATCCAACCACCGTTCGCGTGGAACCGGACTCCCAGGTAGTCAAATAATCCAACTTGCTACAGCGGAAGACCATTCACCTAGATAGTCAGGAGGCTGCTTTTAACACATTTTGGTTTGAAAACCATTACTTTTGTTTTCTCATTGTTAAGCTCTGATGCCAGCTGTTTACTCTTTGTCCAAAAGAAATCCAATGTTTGTTTCCCACCCCTGGATCATAGTAGAGAGTATGACCACATTGTCTGCTTTGAAAAGAGCATGATATTTCTTGCTAGACATTTTAGGGCAGTCCTGGCATTCTTTCATCAAGGTGTCTATAATTTCCTGTATGTATATATTAAAAAGAAGTAGAGCCAGGACACATCCCTGTCTGACTCCTTTATTAACCTTAAACAAATCGGTCTCCTCACCTCCAAGGCCATGTCAAACTGTTGCTGGAGAGTTGGAATAGAGCATCCTGACTATCTACACCAAAGGAGGGGGAGCTTTTCTTCTTTATAAATAATTACATAGAACTTCTCTAGAGATGTAATCAAACGCTGTGAGAAGATCTAAAAACACGGAATATAATTTCCGTTTTTTAAGTACAACATGCTTCTGGATCAGCAGGTGCAACATAAAACACCGGTCAATCGTCCGCACGAGTTAAGATTGTGTTTGCAAATATTTTGGCATTCAGGTTTACTTGTTTTGTAACTTCAGGGTCACCTGATTGGTCACTGCAGGGGTCCTCCAGTATTGCATGTTTCTCCAGCTAATTCTGTGGACCAAGACCCTCTTGTGCATAATCTTGTCCTGCTGATCCTCTCTTAACAAAATAATTCCCTCTGTTGTGTGGTGTGCCACTGTGGCTCAAGCACCTAATTTCCATAGTCATTTTAATTTGCATTACTGTTTTTTTCTGTGTATAATAACGTTTGATAATTTTTATGTCAACATGTTTCTGAACTGTATGGAGAACAGCAGCTTTTCTGCAGGAGACTGCCCGTTATTATTTAAGGATATTCCATTATGTTTTGCACTCAATCTTTTACTTTTAGGTTTTTGTTTCCTTAATTTTTGCAGTTTGTATATAACATTATTTTGCTGTTTGTACAATGTCTAAACCTAGATCATACTTTTGCATTTTATATTATTTTTGGCATATGATTTTGAAGGTTTAAGTAGTACTCTCCTCCTTCAATCCTTATCTAAAACCTCTGCCAAGTATTGCTCTCTCCATCTCTCACAGATTCTCTAACTGCTACAACATCAACTATCCACCTTCTCTTCCAGGTCCGACAGGAAAAAGCACAAGAAAGAAATCCTGAGTACAAACCCTGGACATCCCACTGCAGACACCTATGTCAGTGATTTATCTAGAGAGGTTTTCACTGATATCCTTTTCTCTGTCCCCTCTCCTGATCTGTGGACCCCCCATCTAATCTGCACTCTCTCTCCCTGCTCTCACTCTTCTATTAACAGTGGCACCAAGTGGGAAGTCCTCTTTGCTGGCTTCGCATCCACTTGTTGCTTTCCTAATGTCTATCACACTGGAGTCATTCTGGTTCAGGGCTCACAACCCAAACTCCTTCTCTTTGACCGCATCCTGCCTTCTCTCATTAACTTCCTTCCTTCGCCTGCATCTTCCCTGTCGGCTCTCTCTTCTCCTCCTCTGAATGGTACCACGCCCCTGTACCCCACCTCAGAAAACCTTCAAAAGCACCTCCACCTGGTGACTCTTGACGCCAGCTCAGCCAACAAGCACTCCTCTGACATCTGTCACCTTCTAACCGCTCTTACCGAGACTTGGTTCAATGCCAGCTCAGTCATTGCCTTTGACTCCCTCCTCCACGATGGCTTCATGATCATCTCCAAGCCTCGACCTCTCCGCATTGGTGGGGGAGTTGCCTTAATCTTCCCTGAGTGGGTTGCTGCTTCCATCCTACCTACCTTTCCTCTTTTGAAAGCCTGGTTTGCAGATTGGTCACCTCTCCGACCTACACTTTGACCATTGCCACCATTTACCGGCCTCCACGTGCCATCTCCCTATTCCTCTCTGAATGGGCTGACTTCTGATCTTCTCTACTTTCTTCAACTTCTAACTGGGTCCTTCTGGGGGACTTCAACATTCGATTGGACTCTTCTAGCAGCCACTCTATTGACTGATCTCTGCTCCTCACTCTCCCTCCTCAGTCTCCCCTCAAGGCCAACCCACACTGCCAGACACACTGTGGATGGCCTCATACACTCAGACCTCTCTCTCTCCTCCTCATCTGTCACCCCTCTCTCCTCGTCTGACCACTCTCTCCTCTCTTCCCATCTGGGTCCCATTGGGCCCCTGAACACCCCCCTAAAGTCACACCTACCTCGTTCACTAACACCTGCCTGATGAAACGAGTGACTGTGGCTGCCTTCGCCTCCACCATCATTCCTCTCACCCCTACCTCTGATTTTACCTCTGACGCTGCCCTCACCAACCTTCATCGTTCAAATCACCAACACTCTTGACATTCTTGCCCCAGTCATGAGGATCCATCTGAAACCTGCCTCAAAGCGTAACACTTGGTAGGACACCAAACTTGCAGCCCTGAAATGAAAGTGCACGGTAGCAGAAAGGAAGTGGCTAACCTTAGGCTCATCCTCTGACAAACTGCCCTGCTGCCTGCTCCAAAGGCAATACAGACCCGCCATCCATGCAAAGAAAAGAGCCCACATTGAGGCACGAGTCTCTGGCTCATCTAATAACTCGGCTGAAGTTTTCAAAATCTGCAGGGAACTAGCCAACCCTTCTTCAGTCTCCTCCTCTCCTTCTCCTTCCCAGGGCCTCTACAATGCACTGGCCTCTCACTTTGTCACCAAAACTCAAGATATTCTGAACTCCCTTTCTACACTCCCTCCACACCCTTCCCCCCCTCCTCCTTCTTCCTTTTCCTCCTTCTCTGCTGTCACACCTGAGGAAGTTACCAGAGCTGCCTGCTCCATGAAGGTATCTTCTAAACAGGTCTCCCCCTACTCATCCAGGGCCATCAAGGATAACATTGGCTCTCTTGCTCCTGCTCTCGCTGATTTCTGCAATCACTCTTCACCATTGGATATTTCCCCTCCCCCTCAAGCACGCCCTGGTGCACACACTCCTGAAAGAACCTACCTCTGACCCTGTCTGCCCTGCCAACTTTGACCCTACCTCCATCACCCCTTTCCTGGAAAAGATTCTTGAGAAGCTGGCCGTGCCCCAACTTAACTCCCACACTGAACTTGTTGGTGGCCTCCACGACCATCAATCTGGATTCTGAGCATCCAGAGGCATGGAAGCTGCTCTTCTGAACACCAGTGAAGAACTGCTCACATCTCTGGACTCAAACTCCCCAGCTGTCCTTAACCTTCTTGATCTCTCCTTTGCATTTGACAGAGTTAACCATTCCATCCTCATACAAAGGCTCCACGTTACACTCGGTATCTCGCAACGGTCACTTGAATTCCTGTCCTCTTTCCTCACTAACTGCTCCTCCCAAGTCATCCTGGGCCCCTTCTCCTCTACTACTTCCGTCTCCACCTGTGGTGTCCCCCCAGGGCTCCAAACTCTCCCTCTGGCTCTTTAACATCTACCTTGCTCTCCTTGCATGCCTCATCTCCTCCTTCTCCTTCAACTTCCAGTGTTACACAAATGACACACCACCCTTCTTCAAACTCCCTGCTGACTCTCTTGCACTCTCCATCATCTCTGACTGCCTATCTGCCATCCAGTCCTGGTGTGCCTCCAATGATCTCTGCCTCAACACCTGTAAAACTGAGATTCTTCCCATTGGGACCCCTGCTCCCTCTTTCTTCTGTTCACTCTGGCCTTCCTCCCTAGGCTCTCCCTTGCTCCTTCAACTGAAGCCGGAAGCCTTGGAGTCATCTTCAACTCCTCTCTCTCCTTCTTCCCTCACAATCAGGATGTTGCCAAGAAGTCCAACTATCAGCTCTTCCTTCTCAAATTAATTCTACCTTCCCCCACTTTCCCACAGAGGCTCAAAGTGACTAACGCCCTAGTTCTCTCTAGATGTGACTACTGTAATAGCCTCCTCCTGAATCTTCCTTCATCCACTCTGCGACCCCTTCATCTTCTCGAGAATAGAGCAGCGAGACTTATCCTTGGCCTTAAGCCCAAGGATGGCATTTCTCCTGCACTAAAAAGTCTTCACTGTATCCCGGTTGCTGCACAGATTAAGTTCAAATCCCTCTTCGTCATCCACAAGGCTGTCTGGGCCCGGGAACCACTCTATCCTCAACTCTATTTCACTCAATACTCTCCCATTAGACCACTCCGCTCCTCTTGCACCAATTCTTTGTGTGTACAGCGGTTTGTTAAAAAGAGGGCAGGTGGCCACTCACTTTCTTCTATGGGCTCCCTCCTTTGGAATAGCTTCCCCCACCCCCTGCGCCTTGTGCAGGATGTTTGAAAATTCCGGAAGCTCTTTAAGACTTTCCTCTTCTCCTCCTCCTTCCCTCCTTCTCTCCTCTTCCAATCCCTCAGTTGCTGAATTGGTGTCCTATGCATCTTTGGGCCCTTAACCTCCCACACCAATCTTCCCAGCTCCCCACACCAATATTCCCAGCTCCTTTCTTCCATAGCAGTTTGCATCTGCACACCCTCTGCACACCCTCTGCCCTGGAGACTGTCACTTACACCACCAGCGGCCCAGGTCATGTAGCACTCCACATTCCTAGGACTTTGTCCATGACTTTACCAAGCTCGGACCCCCCAGCAATTACCCCCTCTTCCCTCTCCTTTCTGCACTTGCATGTTTGGAATACTCACAAGAAATAGTAGGTCTGTCCTTTTCCATCTTCCCCCTCTGCTCTTAATATTGTTTGTCAATGTATTTCCCTGCCTCCCTGCCCTGTGGGCGCTTTGAAACAGTGTGTTCGTATTGTATAAGCGCCAAACAAGCAAACAATAAATAAATAAATAAGTAACGTAATTGTGAATGGTTAAGCTGACAGGATAGGTCAGCAAGATAAGGCTCTGACATCTATGTTCAACCAGCAAGAAACATATTTGATTCACATTTCTGCTTTAGTCTAAATATAAAAAGGAACAAGGCAGTGTATTTAGAGAGCAGGCAGATCTTCGAAAGGCCTGTGTGAGGAGGTATCCTGCAAGAACTCGGGGCTTAGAGATAGATCTTGCAAGAACATGCACAGGGAGCGTGAAGCAGAGATAAGAAGCACCAGACGCGGAGTGGGCAAGGAGGCAGACAGGCGTGCCCCAGCGCTCCTCCTGAGGTTAGGTCTGAAGTCTCCATTGCGCAGCCAGACACCTTGCTGCTGCTCATTCACCATACAGAGTGTAATTTGATGGCTGGAAAATGAAGCCTCATGGGAGCTCTTGTAAATAGTTGAGACATTGAGGCAGAGACTAATACTTCAGTGCAGTGAAGCCAACTGCACTGACCTTTCAAAGACTAAACTGTGAGTACAGGAAATTCTCCATATTATGCAAGATGCTTAATAAACCACCTTATCTTCATCCTGGTGTCCTGTGTTCATTGGACCACCACAGCCTGTTAAGATTGGGGACCAATCCCAAACCAAAGAGGCCCACTCCACAGGAGGGAAAAGGGCTCAGTGAGTTGCAACGTATGGACACAGTGCATGTACTGCGGGTTCATTTTTGCATGGCACTGTCCTGGAGCCCCTGTTAGAAAGGAAACCGAGCGGAATAGAAGTAAACCGACCAAAAGGCCCCTTAGTCTGCGCACCTGGTCTAGAGGGAGTCCTTTATGTCACCTGTCTCTTCTTCACAGCTTGGAAGAGAGATATTTCTTCCATAAAGATGGCATATATCACCATATGCTGGCATGGAGTCACCAATATAACTTTGTAATACTGAGTAGGGTGGCACAACTAAGGGGAAGATAAAGCAATTTTTTGTTCACTTTTTTTTTTACTGGATCTCATACACAAATACATGCATTTATTTAATGTTAGTAACATGCTACTTGCTACGAGTGGCTTCTAATCTAGTTGGTTAACCAAGGTTGTATGCCTATGAATAATGTGTTTGCAACATGTTTACTGCATGAAAAAAATACACAGTAGATGATCCTCCCTGCCCCACCCCCCGCTTTTGCATCGGGAGCTAGGTTTGTGTTCTGTATTCCATACTCAACTGTCAGTAAAAGAGGAACGGAAACAATTTAGTCCATGTTTGTGTGCTTCAAAATGCAGGAACTAGGTGCCTTGGTTCACTTAATTTCTACATAAGGTTGAGCTAATTATATAAAAAATAGCAAGGATAGTGGTGCTAATACATTTGAAGAACAGTATATAATATTTCGAAAATACTAAAAATATAAAAATCACAGCGGAAGGCCAAAGGAAACTGAGAAAGAGCGCAGTCTGGCTAAAAAAGGTCTACACGTGGCCATTCGAATTTAGGATTTGTATGTAAAATCATGCAAGATGCAAGTTTTTGATACCTTTTATTGGACTAGCTGTAAATGCTATGCAAAGATGAACAAAAGCATTAACTTTCGAGGTCCCACAGATAACTTTTTCAGATGATGCAGTTTGAAGTCATGTGTGAAAGGAAAGCTACAACACAGTCCTGATCACGACTTGGCCGTTACCGCCGGCGGCATTACCGCCGGTGGTAATAGCCCTACCGCCGAACCACCCAGCGCTAATAGCGCCGGATCACGAGTTCGGCGGTAAAGTAATTCCCCATTCCCCATTGAGCCCGTTCGGGAATGCCCCATTCCCCATTGGGCTCAATGGGGAATTTTCGCTTTCTTACCGCCGGCGGATTTCCCGCCGGCGGTAATAGCGCAAATTTTCGGCGGATTTCCCCCCAGCTTAGAGCTGGGGCGAAATCCGCCAAAGCCCTGATTCGGCGAACCCTTAAATCCGGCGGTATTAGCGCTACCGCCGGATTTAAGGGTTACCGCCGAAGTCGTGATCAGGCCCACAGTTTGTTCTCAAAATTAAGAGAAAACGGCATTTTACACTTCATTGGCTGAAGGAAGAGTATGCCGGGAACGTGGGTCTAGATTAGAAACTGGTGTTTCATCTAAAAGAGCATAAAAGCTTCTTTAAACGGGCAACACATAACAATTTGTAAACAGTTCACATTTCTATCTACAATGTAACATACAAAACGAAAAACACCTCCTTTTTAATGTAAAGGGTAAGTTAGGCCCAGGCAGAACTAAAGTGGGCCCTGGTAGTTTCCTAAAATTACTGATGTTATTTTAAAAGGCACTTTCAAATGAGAGATTGAAAAGCAGATCATTAAGAAAGAGGGTCAGGTTTGCATTTTCCTCATGAAAAGTTAAAAAATGTGTTCTCCAGCGTCAGTACATTGTAGTGATTTCAATGCAGCTGCTACGAGTTTCTGGCTATTATAATGCGACATTACAAAATATGGTCTTGAGGTAACTGGTGCAGAGTCCAGTGTTACCACAGTTTGCCCCAAGCTTTACAATGGTTTTCCTGCTTTCATACAGTGTTGCAAATGCATAACACAGTGCCTATTTTTGAACGCTGCACCGTCTCTTGTTATCAGCTTGTCTCATGCTCAGTACCGAGTGCCACCGACTTCGGCTTAGACGCCCAAGGTTTCCTTTGTCAGTTTCATGTGCCCCTCACTCCTTGGAACCATGTGTATGTAGAAATATCCATCTGACATGCCAACCAATGCTCTGGGCTTTTTGCAAGACATCCTGAGGACCAAAAACCCTGCAATTATTTATAGCCTATCAGGTCAAGTCCTTTGGGATAGCATTAAATCCTAGAAAGGCTTAGACTCATCAGGCATTTCCCAGACTGTAGACCTCGCTTACAGTCCAGGAAATACACTCTTCAGTTCGGTAATGGGTATTCCTCCCTCCGCACCTGCTCCAACCGTGGGCTTCAGCAAGCATTGGCTCAAATATGTCCTTGCAACCATGATATTGCTCATTCCTATGCCTCCTGCTTGCCTTGCAATATTCCCAAAGCATGGCTAAATGAAAAATGCAACCAATCGGGTTGCATTGTTTAAAACATGGAATGCTGCATTTTGTGAAATGGGTTAGCATCACTACATGTGCATTTCCTTCCATCATGAGGCCACTGGCTGGAGGGACAGGGTCTCTGAAACTTGCGCACCCGCAATCCTATTTACTGATGATTTATTTATGCACTTGGAATGCAACTGTGAAGTCATTTTTAATATGATCCACTCCACTGGGAGCTATTTGCATAAATAAGACTACTCTTAAATCTGACAGACCGAGATATTAGAAAGCATTATCCCGGGAAAGTAGAGGGGTTTCTCTCATTTATGCTCGGGGGAACTTCCGCTTGGACTCCCGCCTCCCCTTTATTGAAACATCAACGAGACAAGATCATTTACGAGGAATCTAAAATGGGTGCTTTTTTTTGTAAAGTAATGTCGATTACTATGCTGAAAAATAAGACATTTGAACAGCATAAAAAAGCCTGACAAAAAGTGTTTGGAAGCAATCTAAAATAACTGAAACAGTGTTTAATGATGCCTGGATCCCCTCGGTAACAAATACGTCAACTGTGTTGCAGCGTTAGAGAAAGGGTTAACACAAAATTGCCCTATGAGTAGATATTCATTTGTCAATCCCTTCTAAAAGTTCCATGTACTTGTTTTTTAAACTCATCTCAATTTCCCATGTCCCAGAAAAGCTCATACTGTAGCCAGTCCCAGAGAAGGTATTTAAACCTTGGGGATCTGAAAGACACCCCTGTGCCACTGCACTGAAGGTGCTGTGTGACACACAAGAAAAAGATGATGCCTATGGAGTTGTTTTAAAACTCCATATCCAAAGAACAAAAAAGTAAAACACATATCAGAATACATGAAAGAGTGGGAAAAAAGGCTCACACTCTTTCCAGGTAAAAATTAAAATCCAAGAAATCCAGCAAAATTGATGGGGGGGTCTCAAAAGGTAAGGGAAATTAGCACATTCTTGAGAATTCTCCCTAACAACCTCCGGCCAAGAGTCAAGAGCTGAAGGGAACTCAGGCACCCCACCAGCAAAAAACAGCGGTATTACCGGTGCTTGTACTACCGACAATCCCCCATGGAGTCCAATGGGACTCCATGAATGGGGATTTACCGTTATTCCAGCCGCTTGTAATCTGCCAGTAAATCCAGAAGATCAAGTGGCGGGAATGGTAATTCCATTCGGTGGTATCCCGCCAGATCTACCAGCAGGATACCACCATACTTTTAATGAGGCTGAGCATGTCCCATGCTAATTTGTAACTGGCACTAGGGAAGCTTATGGCACTCTACAAAGACACTCAACAGGATGGGGAGGGCGCTGGTAAGAATCTGGTTGCAGTGAAGGATTCCCCTTTCCCTTCAAAGACTATGTGGCCAGGTGTGCTTAGTCAGAATTTGCACATGTGCACATGCTCACAGCCTTCAAGGGGGTCTTTGGTAACCCCGTCAGGGTGATTTCAGTCTGTGATTGTGTGAATGTATGTATTTATTTATCGTTTGATTGTTAAACGCTTATACAGTAAGAACATACTGTTTCAAAGCGCCCACAGGGCAGGGAGGGAAGGAGAGTGGGAAATGCATTAAGCATTACAATATAATATTTAAGAGCATAGGGATGGTATGAGCCTACTATGCCTTGTGAGTAATTCAGAATGTGCAGTGCAGAAAGAAATTTGCAATAGGGGGTAAGTTCTGGGGAATCTGAGCCCAATGGGTGGACCATTTGACGAAGTGCTAGAATTTTGAGTGCTAAAAGGTCTGGGCCAAGGGAGGTGTAAGTACAAGTCTCCAGGATGGAGGGTATGCAGATGCAACGAGCTATGGATAGGCAGGGGCTGGGAGGAATTGGTGTGGGAGGTCAGGGCCCTGACGATACATAAGGGCCAAGTACACCGATTCAGCAACTGTGAGATTAGCAGAGGAGAGAAGGAGGGAAGGAGGAGGAAAAGAGGAAAGTCTTAAAGAGCTTCCGGAATTTGAGAAGATCCTGCTCAAGACGCAGGGGGAGGAGGAGGCTTTTCCAGAGGAGGGAGACCGCAGAGGAATGTGAACGACCCCCCGCCCTCTGCTTAGCAAAATGCTTTACACACAAAGGGTTGGTGCTAGAGGAGCAAATTGGTCTAGGAGGAGAGTATTTAGAGAGATAAAGTTGAAGATAGTGTGGTCCCCGGGCCCAGACAGCCTTGTCGATGATGCAGAGCGATTTGAATTTAAGCTGTGCAGCAACCGGGAGCCAGTGAAGAGGTTGGGGCTCACCTTCACTCCTTCCTGAATGGCAGGCAACACTCAGCACCTCCTAACAGAAGAGAGGCAAGGCAGGCAATTGTTTACTTTTGGCTATTAGGTGGTGTTTTTTGCCCTTTATGAGCCAAAACTATTGCATAAGAGTACAGGGAGTGAGAAGTAACATATGAGGAGGGACACAAAGCTTGGAAGTGTTGCCCACCCATTGACTGCCCATGCCCATGCTAATCCCTATGGCCATTCACACCCAATTCCTGCCCCTCAGCGCTCAACACGCCTTCTCATGGGAACTCTTTGAGCTCACTTTAATCAAGCCTTGCCATAAAACTTTGCACTCAAAGTGCCTGCCAGTGATTTTTCAAAGCAGTCTTCTGAGTGTCAATGGGCCTCATTACGACCCTGGCGGCCACAGTATGAATGGTGCTGGTAATGTACTGCACCATTCATACCAGGCCGCCACATTACGAATTTGCTCGCGGGTGGCGGTATGCATGTCTGGTCTGGCCAGACGCGCATACCGGCACCCGCGAGCAGGCCAGGATGCTTACAACGGACCCGTCATTAACGGGTCCGTTGTTAGCATCCTCCCCATTCCCATTGAGTCCTAATGGGAATGGGGATGTCCCAGGTCCGGGTCCCGAAAAAGGGAATTACCAGGCCCGCAAAAGTCAGAATGGCCCGGTAATTCCCTTTTTTCGGGACCCAGACACGAATTTGGAGGTAGCCATCCCGGTAATGATGGCATGGCTACCTCCATACTCATAATGAGGCCCAATTCCTTAACTGGAGCTGGAAACACAGTAGGGGTGTAATAAGAATGTCTTACCCAGGTCTGCCTTCAGTCACTCTATTCATAAGCACTATGTGTGTCCTTCACTGAAGTCCTGTTAAAAACAAGCATGGGCACAGCCAACACTTTTGCCTTGTGTATAAGTATTAGGCATTTGCCTGGCACTGCTATGTACTCGGACCATTTTGCACCTGCTACCGTCAATAACCAGTTAATAACACTGTGGCAGTGCCTGGCAAGTGCAGTTCCCATGCCTACACAAACACCCAAACTGTTGGCATTGCCAATGCTTGTTTTGGTCATGGTTCAGCACTCTGCAGCGTTTTTAGATTATTTGCGTGTACAGGCACGTCAAAGTTGCCCATGCAGCCCCCATGCATCGTCTTCTGTAACATTCAAATGACACAGTCTAAAAGTCAAACGGTCCTCAAGGCATTTTGAGCAGGGAGCCCCCTTTCTGTACCATGGCTCACTGTGTTGACCTTTTTATCTAACGTGATGGCACTCTAGAACTCTTAGCATATGAAAGCAGTGTGCTGGATACTGTTGGGGCCTCCTTTAGTCTCAGGAGGGTCCATGAGTTTTCTTCAGTGAGGAGGATAAAGTAAGTGCATTATATGCCATCATATACATTTTCTCCGCTCTCAAGCACACTGCTGCTACGCTCAGCCCCTTATAAAACACCAAAAAGAAATAAATGCAGGTGAGTTTCTTGATTGTGTTATATTCAATAATGATTCCAAATTTCACCCAGAGTCTACAGATTGTTCTAACTATAATTTTACATTATATTATGGTGTTATGTTTCTGTAGTTCATTGAATGCGCAAACTACTGACCCATGCCTTCTTAGCACTATGAATCTGTTTCCAAACAGGTCGGGGGCAACAACATCGGGAGGAGGTAAATGTTCATTTTTTGGCAAAAGTCCAGCTGGCTGGAAGTGTGTTAAGTGTTCCCTAGTGTGAGTCTGAAAATGGTCGAGAGCGCCTGTGCATGATCATAGCGCCTAAGGGCCTAAGGCTGATTAGAGAATGTTCCTGTTTAGTAATCTGTGGTGACATGCATTAATCCAGGTAATGTAAATACGGTTGTGTTTGTCCAGAGGTGCTAAATTCTACGGATTAATAGTGGGCATGGTGGTGGTGTACGGCATCTGGTGACATGGATCATTCAGTGATAACATGGCGTTTTTACATAGCCCTAGTTTTAAGATCCCTTCCACTTCTGAGCGCTGTAATAATAGGTGTTATTATTGCCCAATGTAATGGCAATCTATGTTGTCAACTTTTCAAGGATGATGGGCTGGGTCAGCCCTGCGTGGGCGTTAACATGTGGCTGCAGATCGCACAGGAATGTCTGCGGTCAGTGGGCCTCATTACGACTAAGGCACTATGGTGGTAGCTGCGCCGGTAATTACCGGCACGGCTGCCACCGGATTTGTTTTTTTTCCGGCACCCAGCAATGAGCAATTACCGGGGCATTCCGGTCCTGCCGGACACGGTAATTGCCCATTGCCGGGTGCCGGTATTAATCACTAGCCATTCCCATTTGAGCCCCTTAGGGCTCAATGGGAATGGGGAGGCTGGTAGTGCCGGCACTGTCAATAACGTGCCGGCGCTACCAGGTAGGCATGCTCGCAGGTGCCTTTCCGCACGGCAGGTCGGACCTGCCGGGCTGACAGGCACCCGCGGGCAGACCTCGTAGTTTGCCGGTCCGGTAACTACGGTACCGGCAAGTTTACCGGTACCGTACTTACCGGACCAGCAAACTTATAATGAGGCCCAGTGTTTCATTTTATGAACGCCCCTATCATGTGCATCTTATTTTGTATTGTTTTTAATGCACATTTAATGTGTGATCCCATATTTAAAAACAAGCATTGTCAATGCCAACAGTTTGGGTTTTTGTGTAGGCATGGGAAAGACAATTGCCATGTTAAGCCGTAGTGGGGTATGGTGTGAGTAGCTAGGCTTCTAATAGCAGTGGCTGACAAAAGCTTAAAACGTATGCCCAAGCCAAAAATCTTGGCATTGCCAATGCTGTATTACATAGGGCTTCAGTGGCTTTGCCAATGCTTATTAACAGGACTTCAGAGTGCTTATAAATCGAGTGGCTGAAGGCAGACCTTGTAAGACATTTTTATTACACAAGTAGCATGTTTACAACTCCAATTAAGGCCCTGATTCATGGAATTATTTGCGTGTAAAACTTTGATTTGCGTGCCATTCTGCGCACAAATCCCTGTTTGACGAATGGGGATTTGCGGGCAGAATGGCCCGCAAATCCCTGTTTTGCACGCAAATAATTCCCTGAATCAGGGCCTAAGTCATTAACTCTCAGCAGAGTGCGTTGAACAACCATTGGCAGGCACTTTGAATGCAAAGCCTGATGGTAAGGATTTATTAAAGCAAGCTCAAAGAGTTCCTGTGAGGAGGTGCTTTGGGTGGGAATGGCCATAGGGACTAGCATGGCCATGGGCAGGAAATGGGTGGGCACATAACCAAAGAACACCTACTCGGGGTCCCTCCTCACATGTCATTCCTCTCTATTTGTACTCCAATGCAATAGTTTCGGCTCATAGGTGTCACAAGCGACACACACCCAAACTAATAACAACATAAAACCACATTTGGATTATGCCACCTGGGACAATTTACCATCACCAGGTGCAACATTCCCCTCTGCAGTTTAGCACACCTGGGCCAAAATAACACAGAAATGGAAATTCATACATCAATCTTAATTGGCACCACCCAGTTAAATAAATAAATAACGACGAGCTTGGTAACCCAATCTCCAAACTTCTGGAGGTCGGGTTCTAGGTAGCACAGGAGAGCCTGAGAGTTTCATGTGGACGACCCTTGATTGTGTCGAGGCTACCCGTGTGTATTGTATAAAGGAGGGTAAGTCCCAATTTTTTGGTAAAGGGGGATTGAGCTGAAAACGGGACTTGGTTCTTACAGAGGGAACAAAGGGACACAAGCTCAATTACCCCTCTTTTTGTCCGCCTCGCAGTAGGGCAGGGACAGAGGGATTTTTGGATAGATATATTTCTTGTCTATCTGAGAGTCGCATAAAAATATTTCATTATTCAGAGGGTAGTCACAGTAAAAAACATATTTTAATAGTATAATTTATACACTTTTGTAGGTGGTTGGTGCTGTCCACCAGGCACCTCCAGACTTAGAAAACAATACATACAACTAAAAAGTCCAAACTAACACATACATATTCTGCTTGTGGTGTCTAGGTTAGTAGAGTGACAATTCTAATGATGCACTTTGTCAATTTTAATTTGTTGACTTTCGAAAAATGGGGAAACTAAGACATTCAATGTACAGCATGCAATTTTAAACGCTGCAAGAAAACACAGTTGTTTCAGTGTTAGGATGTCTACATTGAATGTCTTAGACAAGAAATATATCTATCCAAAAATCCCTCTGTCCCTGCCCTACTGCGAGGCGGACAAAAAGAGGGGTAATTGAGCTTGTGTCCCTTTGTTCCCTCTACCCGTGTGTATACCTTTGGCGGAGGCCCTGAGGTTTAAGGGGGCCGACCTCAGACATGTAGTCGCGCGCACTTACAAATGACGACTACATCTGGTTGCACTACCCCCTGGCTGCACTTTTTGAAACATGAATTTGCCTTTTTGGCTTTTAGTGAGTTCTCGTGCCTGGAAACACTTGTGTACAGGCGCGTTCAAAAATGGTTTATCACCAGGGGTGTTGCTAGGTCTGGAAAAGATCCGGGCTATGCTAATTTTGGGACTGTCGGGACTGGGGGCTAGCTATCCTTTTTGATTCTAATCCCTGACCTTTATCCGGGGCTACAACCAAAAGACCCAGGACTATGCCCCCCTCAGCCCCTCCCCAGCAACGCCTCTGCTTATCATATGATATCATTATGATACGTGTTTGCAGCTGTGCCAGTCCAATACTTTGTTTGGCATGCTCTTTTGAACAACAAACTGTGCAGCGTCATAATAGCGAATGTGTTCAGAACTCAGTGCAACATTACTTTGTTGTTCATGATGTGTGTGATTGCATGGATAATGTGTGTAATTGGTTTCCAGAATCTCGTAAGTGGGGTCTCTTATTTAATGTAAGGGTCGGTCGTCCCCCATTGGCCTCTGTAGCCCAGAGAAGGAATTTAAAGACATATGTGTACGCTTTGTCCGCATGCATTTGAGATGCGAGTTCAGATGGCGGTTATTTAATACACTTTTCTTTTTTTTTTAGCAGATTTTAAAACATGTAAGGAAAGGGTTCCTCAAACCAATATTAGAAGCAGGCAACCTAAGGACTGTAAGCGCCACTGCTGCTCAGAGGCTCCTGCTGCCCCTCCCAGCTCGGAATGTGCCTCTTGCTGTGCATGCTTTTAACGAGAATGCTTCGTAATTTAGGAGGAATATAATTGTTTAACGCCTTGATGTTTAGTATTTTTATCTGATTTTGTAATGTTAGCTTGCTTTTATGATTTTTTTTAATTTTTCGAAATCAAGTGAACACTTCACCATGGCCTGATTCACAAAGCGTTTTCCAATGGGACTGCGCCTTTAACAAAAGCTTCTGTGAATCACATACGTGTCATGTTTACAATGAAGCGTGTGGGCTAAAGGAGTACTCAGTACATTTGGTAAATAATGGCTTCGGATCAGCATGATGAACTCCTACAGAGAAAGAAAGAATTGTTAAAATGACTTCAGGTTGTAATCGTTTGCTAACAAATCAAGCCGTTTCCTAACAAGTCAAGCCTACAGAATGCTTTTTAGTCCTCAAATTATTAGTCAAAACAATTCTTTAGAATTTAAACTAACATGAACAAAGTGTCAAGGAGTACTGCGTTGTAACTAATCCAATAGTAACTAATTACTTGGAGGTCTGTCGCTCCGTGTCTGCCACGACGACAGAGGCCTGGAAAGCAAACCAACGAAGAGGAGAAACACGCGAAATGAGACGGCCGGGGAAAACAAAGCGCGAGCCGCAGCCTCTGCCCAGCCATGTATAACCAAATAAGATTTTCCTGAATAAAATATTATGACCGCTCTTACTGAGCGGTGCCCTTTGTGTGATGCGCCCGCTGCAAATCATTTGGAATGCAGCGCGCAAGGCGCTCATTTTTCGCGGGTTCCCTCGGAACGACAAGAGAGAATAATTTCTCCGAGAGGCCGCGTTTGAGCACGGACTCAAATAACAGATGAACCCACTGATGTGTATGTTTGCGATAATTTGGTTTAGCATCCCCGCCATAATAAGCATTTGGTCGCTAGCCGGCTCAGTGTGCAGCCTTTCGTTTTGCATTTGCATACGCAGGGCTGCGGCCCGCGTCCCATAACGCTCCGAGCAGCAGAGGCAAAGCCTCCTTTCAGAAGCAAATTCATAAGCGCGCTCATGCATACCTTTTCAAGTTATGAGGTGTCTGCGGATGGGCTGGTGCCGCCTTGACGCATTTCTGACAGGCTAGGTTAAGGGACTGACTCTACTCTGTCTTCACTTTGCCCTGCCTCTGACAGAGCGCGGAGAAGTTGTTGGCCGGCCCCGGGCCTATTTCGACCTCCATATCTCCTCAGAGTGACAACACTTGCCAGAGGCCACTCCACCGGTCAATTAAGATACCTTTTTTAAGACTCTCAGATCAATTCATATCACCAGCTCTTCCTCCCAAACGCGTCTCAGCGACACACAGCTGCAATGCCTGGCTGTCAGGCTTTAAGAGCGTAAAGCGTGGTGGCTATTTGCAGAGCAAGATCAATACGCGCTGCACTCAGTTCAGACATTGCCTCCGTTGTGAAGATGGAAGAAAAACGAGAATTTTAACCTGACTTAAGATGGTAGTACTTGTGTTCAAGTGACGCAAAATCTTATATATAAGGACAATACCTGACATGTTGTGTTATTTGGCATTTATATAGTGCTCTGTATATCATTGGTATGACTTCAAAGCACTGGTGGGTTGAACGCCCTCGGGGACCGTAGTCCAGGTCAGTCGATAGAGTAAGGTGTCATAGGATGCTTGGGGGCACCCATTACGTGCTCAGCTGATGCGATTGCCTGATGGTAGCTGCATCCTAGCATTAGGTGTGGTGGTATTTGATGTCAGTTGAATGTGTTCAGTCTGGAGGATGGACACCAAGACTTGGTTCTGGCTGCATTATGCATGTGTAGTATGCTTATGTGTGCAGCTAGGCCGATTTTCTCTGGGATATAGCTGCGTTTTATCAGAATGTTGAGGTGTTCAGGAAGTACTGTTGGAATGTGAGCAGCTAGGATGAAATTGATAGAGTGGTGTAGCTGCGCTCTAATTGTGTATTGGTGTAGAGTAGAGAGTGAGCATAGTGATAGGAGAGGTCAGTGTCTGGGTGGAGGTTTGATTAATCGAGCGTGCTATTTCGGATTCCAAGTGGATGTTTGCGAGAGTTGCGTTCAGACTCAACTTATTAGTGACTAAATAGTCGCATTCAGTGGCGTCATTGCTCAGGATCTTTTTGAGCATTTGTCATCACATTGCAGGGTCTCAGCAGACTTAGATGGTCTCAATCGGCATTATGGAAAGAGCCAGGTTGGCATTACCAACATAAGATGTAATTACTTGGGCATAAGAACCTGCATCTTCCATGTGATGGTAAACAAACAGGTGAGCATGCGAGACTGCACCATGCTTGAGACGACTAAGGGCCTGATTTAAAAACATGTTTGAACATGGGTAAGTCCCATTGAAAACATTTTTGTAAATCAGGGTCTTACTCTGTATTATGAGGCAATCTGTAGCATAGAATGCCAGTACATTGAATAGTTAACAAGTTGAGCACTGCTTCTGACATGGGCAAGCATGCACTTTGCTAGTTGGATTCCAGGTACGACTGACTTAGCCCTTGATCTTTCTGGCCTCGTTAAAATAAGCATCATTCAATTTGGTAATATTAACTTAGAAGCAGGAAAAATGTGATGCAAAGAAATATATAAAAACATTATAGTATTATTTGAGCATTTGCGGCTGCACTCGGCTTATGTTATGTTGATTTATACCATGCAATGTTACCACCCAACGGCTGTCTCCATGCGCTCACGTGGCTCTGCAAGAAAGAGGACAGGGTTGTTAAGTGAGGGAAGAATGATAGCATGGGTCCAGATCTAGGAGAAACTGGCGTCTTTGTGTGTTGGCTTGCAGATGGTAGGTTGCGTGCACTGGCATTTTCTATCCGCACGGGTAAGGTGCCATGGCTGGGATATTTTCTGTGTGGCTGTTTGTTGTGTTGGGGTGTGTCTGTGTGTTTTATGGGTAGGTTTCTGGTATTTAGGGTTGTGCGCACTGGCTTGTTGTATCCATACGGGTAAGGTCCAATGCCTGGGATGTTTTCTATGTGACTGTATGTTATGTTGCGGTGTGTATGTGTTTTTTTATGTGTAGATTGGTGGGTGTTTAAAGTTGTGCACACTGGCTTGTTGTGTCCATACGGGTAAGGTCAAGTGTCCGGGTTTGTTTGTTGTATGAGTGTGTTGCTTGTGTTGGGTGTGTGCTGGGTTACATGTTGGCTAGCCCAGTGGGCATGTATAGTGTTTGAGTGGTGTATTTGAGGAAGTAGAAGTGGGGTGGTTAGTGCTTTGTCTAATCGTTACATTCTTCTATGTAGCTAATCTACACAGTCCTATCTGTTGTGACAAATGTCTAATCTCCATAATTCTATCTAAATGTGACCCATAGCTAAACTTCACAATTCTATCTAAATGTGATGAATGGTTAATCTTCTCAGTTCTATCTGAATGGGGCACGTGGCCGATCTTCACAAGGCTATCCAAGTTTGGCGCATGGCTTAACTTCATAATTCTCTTAAGTGTGATGCATGGTTAATCTTCACATTTCACTCCGTGACTCATGGTTAATATTCTCAATTCTATCTGAATGGGACGCGTGGCTAATATTCACAATTCTATGTCAAGACCAGAGGCTCGTATTATGGTCAAATCTACTCTTTACTTCTCGAGCAGCTTCATTACAAAAACACTCTTAAACACACAATACAAGGAAAACAATATCCATGAAAAACCAGTCCTTTTGTAGTTTAAACTTGGTAGGGTGAGAATACGTCCATGTGACCCTGCCATCCAATCCCAGTCCATCGGAAGCTATACCACTCCTGACTGTCTAACTCTCTTCCTTTTTCTTTGTTGCTCTAGCAGCAAATAACTGGCATTCTATTTTGCCTCATATGATATGATATGATATGATATATCATTTATAACGTGCCTGTACACAAGTGTTTCTAGGCGCTAGTCTATAACTTTAAGTGTGAATCAGTGTGTGTGTGTGTTATTGCTTAGACGTTATATTTGTCAGAGCACCCACATTGTTAGCAGAGTGAGATGGAACATTTCCACATTCAGGGACGATTAGCGCAACAAGGCCTTTTGACTCTGGTGCTCCAGTTATTGGCAGCAGGGGCAGGTTTCATGGAAGCCGCAGGCAAGAACGACGGGACCTAAGGTTCTGGAGCCTGTCTGCACACTTCGTGAGCCATCACACCGGAAGGCAAATTCTGACCGGCACCAGAAGCCTGGCACCGTAATAGCTCTGCGCTTACAGTGCAAGCCGGCTATAAATAACAGAACGCTCTAACAGACTTGCATTGCAATCTGCAGCACCACCTGATGGCCATCTTGTTACAAAAAATCTCCTCAGATTATGAGTTTTGCTCATCCGAAGCGCAGCGTCAGCTCCAATTAGCCATAAGGCAGGGCACCTACGGACACAGTCCTGAGAAAAGCTGCTTCCAAGCTGCTCAGAACTCCTTTTCCTGCATCATCAAACACATCATTATCTGACGGGAGTAGGCCCAAATTCACCTGTTACATGAGTCCAGTGCCTGCAAACAGCATAATGAGGCGTAGAGAGCACAGCTCTTCAGCCGAGTCGGACGGGCCAAACTGCAGCCATAGGCTGCACCCTTCCATGGGGAGGGTGGTGCAGAAAGCGGTCTGTGCCAATTTAGGGCCAATCAGCAAGCTGCTGGCCATAATGGATTACTTTATTGCCTTATTGCAAGGCATGCAGGAGCTTAGAGAGTTTCAGAGAGAAGGGGGAAGACCCAAAGCCCACAGGGCCAGGAGTGCACAGTCATCCTTAAAGAAGGTTTTTGGGTCTGGAGTTTTTGGCAGGGCTGGCACAGGCAGGGGCCGCTCTGCCAGCAATTCCTCCATCTACAGGGTCCCTCCCAGAGAAGCTGGCGAGACCAGGAAGACCGGAAGCCAAACCCCTTCTTCCCGTCCACGGGGAGAGAAAGAGGCTGGAGGCATGGTGGGAAGCAGCAACTAGCCCATTCAGGTGAGAATACTTACTACACCGCGTGACGACCTTGCAAGCGCGATTCTCCCGGCAGTCGAGGGCAGAGTGGCAGTGAAATGGTTAGAAATTACCAAAGATGCATGGGTGCTGCAAGAGGTACAAGGTTTTTGCTTAGAGTTTTATGAGCAGCCCACACAAGCGCGGTTCGCCAGGCCCATATCTGGGATTGCTTTAAGCAGCTTGGATGATTCTTCCAACAAATAGATCGACATCTTCCTTCTCAACTTCAGAAACGGCTTGTTCTTCTTCACTTGGGGGTGTTTGATGGATGGTAAAACACCTCACGTTTTGTAATTGTAATTGATTATTTATAACACGCTTAAACCCATAGGTTTCTTAGCACAGACTCAGGGATCGAACCTGTGTTGTTCGGTGTCATCTTGTTTCCAAGGCAAGCACGCTGCTCCTGAGCTGTCCTCCCAGCCATTTGGATGCTATTGTCTAGTGTACTTCTGCCACCAGCAGGATAGGTGAGTGCAGGGTTGCAAATGGACAGGTGCCTCGCCAAGAGGGTGGAAGATGCAGGTATGCTTGTTGACCGCATATCAGTACATGTCCATCAATGCCACTGTTCCTTTTGCAAGATCTGGAATGAATAATGTCTTATTGCACTTAGTGTTAGTTCCTACTGGAACAGTCTCACCAAAAGTTGAATCCTCGTCACCTGATTCTCTTGTAGCAGACGTAGAGGAAAGCCGTTCTGATTTAGCGGCTGTGTACCCTCTTCAGGAATATTTTCGCCCTTCATAGAGAAAGGGTCTACCTGAGAGTAAGCCGTTATGCCCAGCATAAGGATCCATTGTAGCCCAACATGGGGAAAATGACGATATGGCAGAAAAAAACCAAAGACGACACTGCACTGTGCAGTCCTCATTCCGGCTCGTATATTACTGAAGCTATATTACTGAAGCTAGCTGTATCTAATGGGATATGTTTCATATAGCTCCACAAATGTTATGTGGAGCATGGCAAAAGGATGGAAAGATCCAATGTGGAAGACCTGGCTCACCAGTCTGTGGGACGGAGGTTGCGAGCAGAGAGGGAGGAAAGAAACACTCCCAGAACAGGAGGGCGGAGAGAGAGTCCAAGAGAAAGAAGAAGGAGGAGCGGGTAAATCCGAGTGCAGCGGAAGAAGCAGCGAGGAGTTAAGAAAGGATAAGTGCTGGCCGAAGCAAGCACTGGACTGGCAAAGAGAGAGCAATCAAGAATGGAAACTAGCATCTTACGTGGGGCAAAAAGCATAAGGGTTGCAACGCAAAGACCTGCATTGTCCGGACTGGATAAATGCTGCCTTCTCCCATCTGATATGACCAATACTCCATCCAATTTTCAACATAGGCTGGGGCATGCATTGTGGGGCACTGTTCTCCTTTGCACACCTCTCTTCATCTTTGTCCATTAGTACAAAGTGTACATTGTGCCCCGGGAACAGACTTCGACCCAACACAGCGCTAAGTGCAATAGACACTGAGCCTCTAGGGGTGATAGTTCCTGAGGTACTAACATTTTGTGTACTCCCGACTCATGGGAGATGATAGCAGACATAATAACTCCTGATGTACCTCTGTTTCCCCACTGAGTTCATATAATGTTTGTGCCCTCCCCGACTTATACGTGCAAGAAAATAAAACAGACACACCCCGGGCGGGGAATAAGGCAAGGAGAGCAGGCTGCGAGAGTCCAAGGAAAAGTTTATCTAGGTCTCTGAGAGCGCTCTGGCAAAATTAATGTTACAGTACATTATATAGGTACAATGACACGTCTAACATATGATGCTACGTTGGACCCAGATTGGTCAGCTAGGGTGGTGTCTTAGGTGTGGTCATCATCTCTACCTCCTGGTTGGTTGGCAGGAGGATGGACGTCAGATATCTGTGCTCCGAATGGGTGAAGGTCAGGTCACCGTGAAGCATGGTGGTCACTATCTAAGCTAATGAATACATTCTAAATACTGCATGCACTAAATAATAGTTGTTCAAAAGACTCTCAGTAGTTTATCATGTCACTAAATAAATCACACAGGTGTCTATATCATCTATAACATTTGGATTATACAGGTCACAGGCTAAGGGTCTTGACCACTATAATACATTGATTGAACTGTAGGTTTAGTTTCAAAAGAATCTCAGGTATGTGGCATTTGTTAGTATTAGGCACAATATACTGCAGCAGGGGTCTAATGTTATTTGGGAGTCTGCTGGGTGGGCATCATGGCATGGTCAGTGGTCTGGCACATGAAAGTAATATCGTGCAGGGACACAGGGTTAGAATGGCAGTAAGTTTTGCATTGGCGAGGGTGCGGGGGCAAGGACACGTTTGTGGAGATGAACAAGCTATGTGCTTAGTTCATGCTGGTTCACATGCGGGACAGTGATCTCAGAAGAAGACTGATGTGATACATTTATTAGTTGTTGGAAATACCTCTGGCTTCAGCGTGAGAATGGAGCCGCAGAGTTTTCCAATCAGAGTGGGAACGAAGGTGGGGGCCATGTGCTCTGTGTGCCTGACCGCAGTAAGGAGAGGGAGAGAAGCGTTTCGTACTATCGCAGTGAGGCCTGGTCACCAAGATGGAGTCGAAAGGGGGTACAAAAATGGATGCCCTGTGTCCTGCTCAGTAGTCCTATCTACACGAAAGTCAACCAACGTTAACATCGCATAAGGGCAAAGGGGCGAACCCACTACTGGAGGCACTTTGTCCAAGTTTTGTACTGAGAAGTGAAGGCAGAGAGGGGCCTGCTGGCCCCTCGCACCCACTCAATAATTATACCAAAAATTGATAAACTCAGGGTGGTGCACATTGGACATTGTATCAAACACTACTCCTTTGTACTGGTCACACTCCTTTTCTTCCTCCAAACCCCTTGTATTTTCAAATCCCACAATAAAGTGTCCTGTTCTTTAATGTGCTTACATTTTATCACTGTGGTTAAGTATTCATCATTTGGTGTTGTAACTTCAAAAAAATTGACAAAAATGTGAGCATATGTACATTCCTTTGCGGTACTAATACTACATTCTCATTCCCCTTATATGGCTTGCCCATATAACAGCACTAAATATATATATGAACAAACCAAAAGCAAACTCGCACGTAAGTGGATACAGTATAGCACTGCAATTACGTATGGAACACATATTTTTAATATTGATCATTACGCTAGTCATTTGAAAAAACATGGTGCATCAAAACATGTTTAGAAATATTTACATACAACCCACAAAATGCATTTAATAAAGGGTGAGGAAAAAACCCAGAAAAAAAAGGAAAAACAAATAACCCAACTAATACTGCTGCATGTATTAAAAATCAGAATTATCAAACAATGACAGTAATTTAGAAACACTCTGTAAACAAACGTATAGGTGGGGGCACTGTTTGTGGTGCTTTTTGAACATCAGACAAATGTACCCAAAAACGCAATTCCTTCACTTGAACAGCAAGGGGAGTAGCATGCACTACAGTGTAAGGACCATTGTAACGAGGTTCACTCCACCTGCGCACAAAATTCTTTATATAAACTTTATCATTAGTAAACAATTGCAATGGCGGTGGGCTTGCAGATTCGGATGCAGCACTGTTGTTGATATCCTCTGACCGTCGCAGAGCAATCTGTTGAGAAAGTTATTTAATACACTTTGTTAACTGTGTTAAATATGAATAGAATTCATCCCCCAGGATCGACACAGCCCTGTGGGAATCTGAGACACTCTGTACAGGAGTCAGTGGCATGTGCATATGTCTCCACGTCACAATCTCATGAGGGGAGAGGTGATTGTCCTTACAGGGCTGCGTTCTTAAACTGAACAAGGCCAAGGGTGACCTTGCATCCAGTTCTTCTTTGGTGTTGCACATAACTTGGACAATTTTGTTTTAAGAAGACTGTTCATCCTTTCTACAACCCCTTTGGCCCGAGGATGATAAATGGAACACAGCTTATGCTTTATTCCTAAAAGAGTTGCAATTTCTTTAAACATCTCATTAAAAGAAGTGGGTGCCATTGTCGCTTCTAAGGGTATTGCACACATCCCATTCGGGTAACACTTCTCTCACCAAGAACCTGGCGGCCGATGTACATACAGACCAGCCTCAATCCAACGGGAGAAAGGACAAAATACCACTATCAAGTAACGAAAGGAATTACACCTCCCTCCCATGTCAGCTAAATGTATCGGTAAATCATGAAATGCACCAATTTGGGCTTGACAGAGGGCCTCATTACAAGTGTGGCGGTTCCAAAATAAGGGTGCTTGCGGGACCGCCACACCACAACCCTGGGGGCTGGGGTCATTGCGCCCAACAGTTCTGGCCAGCTGGGCATAACGGCACCCATCTGCAGAATTTTCACGGAAGCACCAGCACTGTTAGCAATTGCTCATCCACAATTTGTCGAGAACCTGAGCCAAATTTGCAGAGGTAAATGAAGGAGCAGTCCTTACTAGCAGCATGGGACAAACTACATGTCTCTATGCATTATTTCACAGGGGACACATACTTCCAGTATTATTTCTCCCTCATTTTCTCTGATCCAGTTATGTGTTCGTCCCTGGGAAAAAAATAAATGGGTTCCCCTCCGACCACAGTGGCTCCCTGGTATTAGGTAACTGTCCCATTTGGAACACTTTTTTTGCTTGGGATGTGAGGGCCCTGTTGCTGCTCCTGATGTACAGCATATGGCGGCACATTACTAGATCCCAGGGCGGTTAACTGCAGAAAAGGTGGTGGGGAGCAGGCAGAGCCGTAGTCATTGGCACACCATAAGGTGCTGTCGGGGGTATCTGTCCATATAATTGAGGATATGAAATTGGACCTCCCTGAGAATAAGGGTACATCCGTTGTTGTGGCTAAGCATACACCTGTCTGCTCCTGCATTCTCTTGAAGAATGGCCCATGCGTCCACATGTCCAACACTGGCCTGCTACTCCTTCACCTCCTCACGGCCCCATTCCTCCAAAACCACCTCAAACTTCCCAGGAACCCGACAATCCCCCTCTCCCTCTTTGGACCCTCCTTGATATTGAAGTTGGTACCCACCTGTCCACCCATGTCATTCTCCCCACCCGGATGCTGTGTGCACATCTGCCTGGATCGCTCTAAAGTCTGTCTACTCTTCTGTCTGCACTACTGTTGCAGCCCCCTCCAGTGCAACTTTCACTAACTTCTTTTGCACCAGTTTCGCTTCCGTTGCTTGTGCTCGCTGCACCATTTTCTTCTCCTTTTCTTTCAACCGTTTACAGTGGTGAATAATAATAGACTGAATTTACACCGAGACTTTTGCCTCAATCCCCACTATCTTATCGAGTGCCTTCTGCGCCTCTTTCGGGGACCTCTTTTAACTAGAAAATCGAAAAATTGTATTGTTTAATCCCATGAGTCCCCTGTCCCGCCAGCCACATCTCTTGTATGTATAATATATATTCGCAGGATCCTGATCATCGCACATTGTTAATTGCATAATCGTTTGAAGATCGGGTGTGTCTGGGTACGCACACTGTAACGCCACCCATACTTGGGCCTTATGTCATTAAAATGCACTCTGTCATGGCTATCATCACCCAACTTCACACCCGGATACCCTGCTTTAACCCATATGTCATTAGCATGATCTCACAGTGTTGATACAAACAAACTTTTCAAATCACCTACAGCCAACGTAGTCCCATCTGTGTGCTTTACAAATGCGTATGTCCACTTATCCACCCCAGCTGTGAGGGATGGGAGTGTCTTTATGACGCTATTTCTGTCCATGTGCGCCCAAGCAATATACTATGCTCTCTCCGGGCCCTTATGTAACAATGGGAACTGAGCTCCTACTGTCTTTCCAACTTTCTTCCTTCCCACTGCCGACCTCTTAGCTACCACCATTCGTCCAAACCTATTACACAACCTAGGTCCCCACAAGATTTCGGCTCATGGGGATATTACAGGTGGCTGCTCTGCTCCTTCCAATTTGTCTACTGTATCCCAATCCTCTTCGTCGTGTGTATAATCGTATTCCTCCTCCGACCTGGCCGCTGCATAATCTACATCTCCCTCCCGCCTCCTTCTATCTTCACGTTCCTTTTATATGAGCACATCTTTGAAAGCTGTGCTGTGTATATGGAAAAAAAAATGTCCCCAACACTCCATTTGCCACCCCTATAGGCATCAGCTGTTCATCCTGTCATTCTCATTTTAGCCACGCCAACTCGCCCTCCACCTTCCTTAATGCATCCACCAACACTTTTGGTGGTTTCGCATCATCTCCCGCCAGACCTTTACCCCTCCCAGATATTGATGCTGTGGGGTTGGGTGGATTCTGATAGTGTGCCTATGTGGATGGCAGGGGTGCCGTAGTGGGCAATGGGTTATACATGGTATTTATGTAACTTGATGCGGCACGCGTAGGGTACCATTCTTATGCCAGACACCTGTCAGTTTCCATGGGGGCACTTGGGACGATAACCGCAGTAGTAATAGTACTGCACGGGGTGACCACCTCACATACTGCTTTGGAAGAATCAGTGGAGCTATCGTCCAAATCTTCCACCATTTTCCACAGATCCAATACTTCATTCTATTTTTAGTTTTCTTCCCTTATATTTAGCTGTTAAAAAAGGTATACATGTGACTTAATATCTCTCTATTATTTGTGCCTGGTACAGCCATGGCTTAAACATCCCTCCCTTTGCTTCCATACACCATTCCCTATAGTATTTAAGAATTGTATCCCGATACAACTGAATCCTCATAATCCAACTGGGTTGTTGGCTCCATGGTAGCCACCCTTCCCCTGTCAGTATTTTTACAATATTACCAATATGCTTATCCTGCCCAACAACCTGTATCCCTCCCCCATATCCCGCTCTTATACCACACACACGCCTCTTGCACCCTTCCTACATCACACCTCAATCAATCCTACAGCAAATGCTACTAACCACATCACAAAAAAACAGCAACAATAAAATCACAATAAATTCTACTATTTTGTTCCAATACCCCCACTATATTGGGTGAGGAGATCCCAGGCCCCTAAAGGCATTTACCATAGTTACTTTGTCATTCTCATGCCCCCCTATATACCAGACAAAGAGATTCCAGTCTCACTAAATATACAGAGCTTCTATCCATATCCTCTTGTTTTCAATTATACAGTGCTGTCTTCTCCCCTATTACGTTAGGAAAGGATCTCATTACTCCACAAACCATGATATAAAAACTGTAATAAAAATATATACAGCACCACGTAGTTCTCTACTTCATCAAAGCTAAACTCTCCTTGTCACCGAAACATACCCACTCTCCTCTACACTTCCCAACACTCATACTCCCTGCATACCTCACTTATGTTTCGCCAAAAGTGGGTGCACATACATCTGCGTGTTCACCTGAAGTCCTTTGTCACAGGGTCTTGTCAATGGCCTGCACAATCCAGGGACAGCTCCCCGCTCCAAAGAGTAGACAGGAATTCTGATAATATGTCTCCTGTAAACCTCTCAAAGGTTGTGCACAAGTAGAACTGATCACTGCAGGTGGGTATGGCCCCTTTGGATTTGCGGCTAAGAATTCTCTTTCTTTGTGGGGGTCACTGGGATCGCGTCGGGGCCAACAAAAATATAGGGCAACTCCCAGTGATCACACCAAGAAAATACAACCCTCTAGGGAAAAAGGCTAGACACTCCCTTTTTCAAGAAAGACAAGAGTTTTATTTTGTATACAAAGGAAAAAGGTGACAGGGTATTACAAATCCACTGCCAAAGAGCTCTCTGATGACTTTTGTACAAGATTCAGGTTATAAACACACAAATCCTCACTCATGATGCACTCAATATACAGTGTTAATCCCCCACGCTCATTGGCTGCCGTCTATGTACATGCTAATTATTACATATAGCCCATCCTTCAATTGGTTCCACTGTCCTCTCTTTCCTCATCACCATGAGTAGTGTCTTCGTCCATCATGGAATGCTGCAAAGCAATGGGTTACCTTCAACTGGCACCACCCTACCTTCGATCCTAACCATGTGACATGCACCTGGTTATCAACGTGAACTCAGTGGGCAGCTTCGAGGTCAGCCTGGTCTTTGAAAATGAAGCAGCCCTTTTCTCATTCCAGACACGTTAATGCCCCCATCATGCCCTCCCCACTGTATGGGTATCATTCTTAGCTCTCCTTGGCACAAAACATAGATCATTCCCTTCTCCACTTTCCCCTTTACCAGTTCCACTACACAGAAGTGAACCTAGTGTCCCACTAATCAATCCAGTTCACAAAGGATTTAGAGTCCATTTCCTTGCACATCTGGTAGTTCAAATAGAGTGACCATCGTTCTGGGGGGTGCTAGTGTCTTAAATCTTGTTCATATTTTGGCATCTCAAGGCCTCTGTCTTCACTGCCAGGTATTAGATCTTGGTACTAGGCCACAGTCCTTCACCTCTTCGGCTGCACACATTCCTACCTAATTAGTTCAAAGGCCTAACTGATGTGGGGGTATATCCGTGTTCCTTTTCCACGCCTGAGAATCGAGATGCAATGGTGAGGTGAGGGCTAAGGCCTCAGTGTTCTGAATTTCTGTGAAAGCAGGGGCTGCGAGGATTCAGGCCTCCTTGTTAGTTCAGGTTATAACTGTTGTGTATATATGAATACTACATCCTTCGTAATTCAGTTGCAACACTACTGACTAACTTTCCCCTGTATGATTTCCCACTCCCACCAATTATCCCCACCCAAAAGGCCCCCGTCCCCCTACACCGCCCTGTGCTCATTTCCATATTTTAATGTATTTTTTGCAATCTGAATCATCTTGGAGGGGCGGTGGTCTGGACATGCCCATCGAAGTGTCTGGTAGCATACAAGGCTATGACAGCTCAATTCAGGCTGTAGGGTCAGTCCCACTTATTGTCAGCTATACAGAAGCCTTTTAAGGCCATTTCCAGAGCCATTCTTGCAAGACGGGTGTGCTTGTGCATGCATCAGGCAGGCATCGGTACTCAGGCTTATGGAGTCCACTTGACACAAAGGGCCATGGCCTCCAAAGCATTCAAATAGGAGTGCGCCTGGAGGACATCATACAGGCCACCGACTGGTCCAACAAGTCAGTCTTTAAGACCTTCTACTCTAGGCCAATTGAACAAGTGTCAACGTTGGTGGTAAGTAAGCTTTAAACAGGCATAATCCGAGCCTCCGGTCTTGACATAGAATTCAGATTTTCCCTGCTTTCATAACAGAAAGTCAGAATTCTATTAAAGACACAAAGGCAAAGGATTATCCCACCCAAGCAATCATGTAGAAGTGCGCATGGGAGCAGTATAAGTGGCATAGCGCAACAGACCTTATGTTTCGATTGTCCGCCAAGGCTTAGCATCCAGTCAATGTCATTATGTTCTGGTTTTCCTTGCAGGTGCAGAGACCAAGCCTGCGGCTTCGCGTGGTAGCAGGATACGTTCTTGGTTTTAAGCGTTTACTGGTTGGGACACCATTTCGTGTTGGTAAGAGCAAAAGAAAGGGAAGAGTTTTAGCCAGTCTGGAGTGGTAACCTTCAGATGGACTGGATTGGATGGCATGGTCAAATTGAGTTGTTCTCACCATACCAAGTTTAAACTACAAAAGGACTGTTTTTTCATGGATATTGTAGTTGTCCTTGTCTTGTGTGTTGTACAGTGTTTTTGTAAAGAAGCTGCTTGAGAAGTAAAGAGTAGAGTTGAGCATAATCCTTTGCCTCTGTGTCTTTAATAGAATTATGACTTTCTGTTCCGATAGTAGGGAAAATCTGAATTCTATCTGAGTCTCACACATGGCTAAAGTTCACAATTCTCTCTGAGTGTGATGCATGGTTAATCCTCACAGTTCTATCTAAAAGTGACGCATTTCTAAACTTCCACAATTCTATCTAAGTGTGATGTATGCACAATCTTCACAATTCACTCTAACTCTGACGCATGGCTAATCTTCACAATTCTCTATGAGTGTGATGCATGGTTAATCCTCACAGTTCATCCAAAGGGGACGCATGTCTAAACTTCCCAATTCTATCTAAGTGTGATGCATGCATAATCTTCGCAATTCACTGTAATTGTGACGCATGGCTAATCTTCACAATTCTATCAAAGTCTGATGCCTGGCTAAACGTCCCAACTATCTAAGTGTCATGTGAGCATAATCTTCACAATTCACTCTAATTGTGACGCTGGTCTAAACTTCACAATTCTAAGTTTGATGCGTGCATAATCTTCACAGTTCACTCTAAGTGTGCCACATGGTTTAATCTTTACATTGTACTCTAAGTGTGATGCATGGCTAAACTTCACAATTCTATCTTACTGTGATGCATGGCTAAACTTCACAACTCTATCCAAGTGTGATGCATGGCTAAACTTTTAAATTCTACCTTAATGGGACACATGGCTAAACTTCACAATTCTATTTGGATGGGACACATGGCTAAAATTCACAATTCTAAGTGTGACGGATGGCTAAACTTTACAATTCTATCTTAGTGTGATGCATGGCTAAACTTCACAATTCTATCTGGATTGGATGCATGACTGAGAGTCACAATTGTATCTAAGTGTGACGCATGTCTAAACTTGACAATTCTATCAAAGTCTGATGCCTGGCTAAACTTCACAATTCTATCTTAGTGTGAAGTGTGCATAATCTTCACAATTCCCTCTAATTGTGACGCCGGTCTAAACTCCACAATTCTAAGTGTGATGCATGCATAATCTTCACAATTCACGCTAAGTGTGACGCATGGTTTAATCTTCACATTGCACTCTAATTGTGACTCATGGTTAAACTTCACAATTCCACCTAAGTGTAATGCATGGCTAAACCTCACAGTTCTATCTCGGTGTGACGCCTGGCTAAACCTCACAACTCTATCCAAGTTTGATGCATGGCTAAATTTTCAAATTCTATCTGAATGGGAAACATGACTAAACTTCACAATTCTATCTAAGTGTGATGCATGGCTAAACTTTCAAATTCTATCTGAATGGGACACATGGCTAAACTTCAAAATTCTATCCAAGTGTGATGCATGGCTAAACTTCACAATTCTATCTGGATTGGATGCATGGCTAAAAGTCACAATTATATCTAAGTGTGACACATGGCTAAACTTCAAAATTCTATCTAAGTGTGAGGTGTGCATAATCTTCACAATTCCCTCTAAGTTTGATGCATGGCTAAACTTCACATTTCACTCTAAGTGTGATGCATGGCTAAACTTCACAATTAAATGGGAAAGGCCATCAGGTGGGAAAGGGATTCTCTGATGAACTCCCCACCAGTAGAACCTCTGTTTTCTTACATTTAGAAATAGAAAGCTTGCATTTAGAAATATACATTATAAAGGTATGTAGAAATGTTTGAATAGCTCACAGATCCACCTTGGAGTATATGCTGGTCCTGAGTGTCACCCACAAGCATTTGAAAGAGACCACGGTGATGCTTAATTATATTGACCAGAGTAAGAATTCACATGTTAAGCATTAAGTTAAACGTTAAGGGCAGAGGAAGAGCCATCGAAGAATCTTACATGCAATGTCCATCTCGCTCAATAATGCTGTTCCCAGTATAATCATTTGGTTGGGGTATGTGATGCTGCATTTGATCTAAGATGGAGCTGTGTCAGATATTACTATCCACTTCTGTAGTCAGGAGAGTGGTACCTGGTGGCCATCTGTGCCATATGCTACACAGAACCCCAAAAGCATTAAAGCTTCTGGCTGATTTTGACCAGTGCCGTGAAGAGGCCCCCTGCATATATAGGACTGATGTGAAGCTTTTGTAAGTTTGAAGACAGTAGCTTGCAAGGAACTTTGGGTCTGTAGGTAGCTTCTTGCTAGTGGCCTGACTATGGGGGTTATTACGACCCAGGCGCTAATTGCGCCAACTTTACCACCATGGTGTAAACTATGTTTACACCATGGTGGATGGCGGATTTACCACCCCAAGGTGAGTGGGGCGGTAAATCCCCATTTCCCATTTTCCCTTCCCCATTCCCATTTTTGCCCCATAGGGCATAATGGGAGTGGGGAAGGCGCTAATTACGCCACCGTAAATTACGGTGGCGTAATTAGCATCATGGCAGGTTAGCGCCATGGATTTTAACGGCTGCTAAGAGCAGCCGTTAAAATCAGAATAGGCGTTAAGGGTTAACGACGGCGTTAACCCTTAACGCCTGGGTCGTAATGAGGCCCTATAACATGTTTCAGGAGGCATTAACCAGCTTAGCCTTATTTTATGAAAATAATAATATTGTATTCTTTTATGGCAATAATAACATTGAATGCAACTGATTTGCCCTAAGGAAGAGATGTCCTCAAGATGTTCAAGCAATAGAGTTTAATTGCATCTTCTTTCAGTCAAACCTTTTATGTGGGGTGATATGGAATTGGAAGGAAAGGCTAAAAAAACTACTATTTTGAAGTGTTTTTGTTTCCTCCTCCTGATAACATATACTGTGTAATGCCATCAATAGGACTTGCATTGTAATCCTGTACCAGCAATTGCCATATGGAAAATGTCACAGTCAGTGGCAGCCGCCATAAGGCAACAGCAAGTCCGAGAAAAGACGTGTGCAAACATTGACACAGTGTATTGAGAATAACAATGTAACAGTTTATTGAGAAGCCCCCATCAACACAGGGAGCTCCTTGCCTCCCCACTCAAGGTTTTACCGGACAAACTGTTTAACTGATTATTTTCTTTATCCCTACTTCAGACATATATGAAGCCCCTTGGAACACTCCCCCTGAGCTAACAATGAGCGAAGAACCAGGCCGGTGTACTGGAAATATAGATGTATTTAAATTAAAAGTAAGAGAAATGTGCATGAAAATGTCAAACACCACTTTATCCTTGGCACAACACAATCAAATTCTCTCAGCATAAATAAATCACAAAAGCGAGTTGAAAACAACTCAATTACAAATCTTTACTTTCTACAAATTTCACTTCAAGAAATAATTAAATGGATCAACAACCAAAACAATTATAAATTTAGTGTTGTGAGAGTTTGATTTTCCTGCAGGCTTAAAACGCTAGCAATAAGATTTCAAGATCGGTACAAATACATAAAGCAATTATGATTTCGCCCACACTTTTGGTTTTGGTTTTGGTTGTGATTTAGTGGTTTGTTTTTCAGACCCCCCCCTCCTTTGGTCTGTGCTGGGGAAGCTGGATTCTGGATTTCAGACCCCCCTCCACTGACAGGCCAGTGTTGAGGAAGCTGGATAAAAAAAGTTGGGCTGATTTAAGAACAAAGACCCCCCTCTTCCTTAAAGAAGTTGTGGTCAGCAGGACACAAAGGATTACCCAATTAAATTCTAAGCTATAGTTTTCAGTGCAAACTGGGAAGTGAGCTTTGTTAATTTCAAATTTAACACAATTCACCCCATAGTGTTCTGCTAATCTGGTAATTAAATTAATATTTTTAGTGAAAAAGGCTAAGGATCTACACAATTTTACCTGCACTAACTATAAAGGGAAAGGATTTAAGGCAAGCAGACTGCCCCACCTTTTGGTTTCCCAGGGCTCAGTTCTACTTGCATAGAAAGCCTCTGTTTAAAGTTCAGGGAATCCAGCTGCATCTCAGGACACTCTAGAAATAGAGGGCAGGGCTCTGGTCATTCCCCTCTCAAAGATGGCCGCCCGCTCTCCACCATAGGACCCAGTCAGCTTTGAGGCCTTCAAAGAAATATACAGATCCACCCAGATGAACTCTGAGCATTCTCCTGTGGTGTTTTCTTACAGCTGTCAGACGGTAAGTTTCAGCAGCCCTCCTGATGGTAAATTTCACCAGCTCTGTCTCGTACTCCTAGCGCAGTCCCCCGTATATAGCATAGCAGGGAAGACACCAACAATTTTACAAATGTGGGGAAGAACCCTGCCAGAGTTCTCACAACTAGGATTGGACAGTTACCCTTCTCTCTCCTCCCAAACCAATTCTCTCAGTCAGGATTGGTTTACGGGTCTGGAGCAACAAAATGCCATTCCCGTTTTTAATCGCCATTTGTTCTCCTTTCAAATTCTTGGAAAAAAACAGTTATGTATCAAAAAACCTTGTGATTTACTAGTTACTGCCATAATATATGTATATTTTCCTTGTCAGCTAATTGTGGGGCATTTAAGCAAAGAACAGCCGGGTCTGCACCATGTTGCAAGACTGTCTGGCACTTTTCTGCTGTTTTCACAAGAAGCATAGCAGTTATAAATATGTGATTTGTTATTTATATTACTAATTTTTCTGTCCATCCATTCACCAACTCTCATATTTGGAACCTTTTCAAATCAGCTAGAAACACATCTTAGATGGCCATTACAGTTCCCGGAATTGCAGGTGGATGAATTTTATAGCTCCACAATCGCCTGGAAATTGCATACATAATAACACATACATGTAATCAATACAACGTATGGTTGCTGAGAAAAGGGCCTAAATGATCATTTAAATTAATTGTGAATCTTCATGTGGCAATAGTGGCCATTCTCCTGCCTTCTGGTCATATGGTCTCACTGGGTCAGCCTGTAACCTGAGTTTTTATTATTCTATTTGTGTTTGCAGCTTGCTCTTAGAAATTGGTTGCTTCCATTTTCACACCTTTTGGTCATGCTCCAGCCAAGGGAAACTTGTCCTACAGTAACTGCCTTCAGAGCCAGCCAGTCCGGGGAACACTGGTTTTCCACACCTTTAGAAGGACACTTTATTGCAGTTGGTAATTAGATGGGAGATCTAACATCCAGATTGGCAGTGGGGGATTTCCTTGTGAAGTTTGCCCACAACCAGAAAAAAGGTTGCCTTGGGCTGACATTTTTCCATGAAAACAAAGTGGCTTTTCAAATGGCACTGGTATTTTGTATGTGAAACATAATATACATTAATTTTTGCCAACACGCACCATGTCTTTTTCCTGTTAGCAGTGGTATATTTTCACATTTAAACTGCAGATACACATTTCAAGCCGTTTTTGGGGTCAGTGTTTAAAATTCCTGCTTTTCAGGTAAAAGGGACCTTTGGTTTTCACTTGCATCCACAAGCAAAGCGGTTTTTGTATCAGTTTTGAAACATCCTGCTTTTCATGTGAAAGGGGCTTCTGTTTGGGAACTTTGAATGCACCCCACATGCTCCCCTGTTCTTCCATGACTCATTGTTGGGGAAGAGCAGGGCAGAGTGGGGTTTCCTCAGGCGTAATTTCTTTCATTAAGGAGTGGGCGATCCAGTCTACCCTTCCATCTCTGGGTTAAGGGGTATAGTACGGCACCCCCGTTTCTTCCTTCTTTCCGGGGTCCTTGGGGTTCTCACCAGACTCCACTCTCACCTCCAGGCTGGAAGTTAAGGATATTAGTTCTCTAATACAAGAAAGAAAAAGAGTTTTGGTACTTTTTACACACATATTTCCCTGGAAGATTTACATAGAATGTACAACAACAACAACATACAATTATAACATGACATTTTTACCATTTCACAAAACATATTTTATTTATTTTCTTCATTTGTACAATAACACCAAGTAAATTAATCCCTGTTTTATATATATATGTCGTAGTTACCATCCGATTTTTCATTCATTCTTTTCATTCTTCAGATAGTTCCTTTGCTCAACTTTCATTTGACTCATCAATCAGTTGTAAAACGTGTATGGGATGACAGCTTTTCAACTGACTGATGTGGACCCATTTTTCTTCTGTCTGTTCCCATTTTGGGATGTGGATCTTGCAAACAACAGGTGATATTTTAACTACAATTTCAATGGCATCAAGCCAAGTTGGAAGGAATTTCCACTCCTTCGCCTGATTCCTTTGAAATTTGTACAGGTAAACCATGTCACGTACTTCAAACTCTTTCTTGGTGGTCTTTAGATCATAGTTGGTCTTCATTCCTTCAGCCAACTTTTCTTAATTGTGCTAAGCATAAGCAAAAGCATGCTGGAGGTGCTTCCTTACATTTTCAATGTACTCATGAGTGATGGACGCATTTATCAGTGTCTGCTCCTGATTCCTATAGAGCAGATCCTGTGGTAACACCATTTTTTGGCTCGTCATGAGCTCAAATGGAGACATCTTTGTTGCAAAAGATGGTTTAGACCTAATAGCCATAAGGACAAGTGGCATTTGGATCTCCCAACTGGGTCCAGAGTCTGCCACATACATTGTTAAGATACTCACAATTGTTTTCTTGTATACCTCTACCCCCCACTTGAGGCCAGGTGGTAGGCAATGTGCAGTTTTCTTTTTACCCCTAGAATCTCTCACATCTTCGCCATCTCCTCAATGGTGAAAATGCTTCCTCTGTCTGACTCAATTCTTTTTGGGAGGCCAAAACAGGAGAAGATGTGGTTGATCATTAGTACAGCAGCTGTCTGTGCCTTACAATTCAGGGCTGGAAGACATTCTACCCACTTTGTGAACAAGCATGTCACCATCAACATGTACTTGTTTCCTCTAGAGGAGCAAATCACTGGCCTGATGAAATCAACTTGCAAATCTGACCAAGGCAGTGTCATTCCCCCTTTTTACAGGGGAGCTCTGTGTGTGAGGGAACTGGGTTGAAATTGAGCGCACACAAGACACCACGATAGATAAATGTTAAGGTCCTAGCTCATGTGTGGCCAGTTGGCAACCTTGCACATGATTTCCAATGTCGTATGAAACCTCCTATGACCGGCAGTGCTGTGTCATGGGCGTGTTTCAACATCAGGCTTCGGAATGACGTAGGTACCACCCACTGGTCACAGCCAGATAGGGCTCTCCTTACCAACAAACCATCTTCGATCTAGAACATCTTGGAAAACTTCCTCAATGCCTGGATGTCCTTTTACCGGTATAATCCAGCTCTCCTAGAGGAAAGCTTAAGGGGTCTTCACTGGGTCAATAACATTTCCGAATGATTGGCATTGATCAAATCTGCATCTGGGGTATCCTTACTCCACTGGGCTGTTGAGCGTTTGCTTTTCAGCACAAGTTTTTGACCTGGTGACAGCAGCAACTTGGATTTCACCCAGCAAGGATTCTGTTTCTATGAAATCTCCCTACAGAGCTCCCGTTTTACCCAGCTATTCAGTCAGATCATTCCCAGCCTTGTATGGCTCCTCTATTTTGGAATGACCCCTTATTTTCTTCCAATCAGTGGTCAGCTCATTGGAGGACACAAGATTGTCAATTGACTGGATCAGTTTGGCATGCTTTAGGGGTTTGTTGTTCACACAAAGCCTGCCTCGATTCATCCAGTTAATCAGGTGCTCCACAAACCCACTCCTGACATAATCAGAGTCAGTGATTATGACCAGTTCATTGAGTTTGGTGTGCACTGCAGTGAGGATAGCTTGATAAACGGCCATCAACTCTGCAACCTGACTACTTCAGGGTCCTATTTTATAACCAGCATAGGGTTCTGGGGTATCATTCACCCAGGCATTCCCAATGCCAGCTACCAGTTCTTTTTCCCTGTTGCTATCAACATGCTAGGAGCACCCATCCACATAAACTGTGGGTATCCCCTGACACATGTCTTCTTCATAGACCTTGTGTGGGGAAGTAAGTACACCTCCATGTTGTTGTTGGTCATTAGACTTTTGTCCTTAAGAAAGTTTTCTTGAGCACAATCATGCAAGTCCGCCAACCCTTGCGCTATGGGACTCTTCTTGATTTGCCCATATCTGACTTCCACACAAAAGCCTTGCATAGACAGAATCCAGGAAGTAATTCTGAAATTACTGACGTTTTCTGCCCGGATTCTGTCACTTTGTAGATATTGGCAGGGTTGGTGAGGAGTCTCAACAATGATGTGCCCCCCCTGTATGAATGAGCGGTCATTTTTCAGAGATGACTTTGTTGGCCTTGTCATGCTTTTGGTACAATAACGCTGTTAGGCAAGTATCTGAGAACCCTGTCTCTAAGAAGAACTCCTTGTTCTTTACGGGGGTAGCCAAACAAGGAGCCTGGGAAAGGCTTCTTTTCAGTTGTTTAACTCCCTCAGATTGTTCTGGACCCCACTCCCACTTGACTCTGACCTTTAATAAATGGACAACGTGTCAAGTGACCTTGGGGTAGTCTTCAATGACGTTTTGCTTATAATTAGTAAGTCCATGAAGGCTTCTTAATTCTTGCGAAGTGGTAGGGTCTTTTAATTTCAATAAGGATTACACCTTCGTTGCCTGGGGATTTAGACCCTCAGGGGTGATCTTGTGCCCTAAGAAGTTCACACGGGTCTTACACCACTGTGCTTTCTGAAAGGATAGTTTTGCTCTGACTTTCTGCAACTGGGTTAGAACATAGCAAAGTTCTTCTATATGTTCCCTCACAGTTGAGCTCTTATCAAAACATCATCCACATAGGCCAGGTTTCTTTCCCCTTTTGACCAAATCGGGCATGGCCTTATGTAGGAAGATTTTGAACTCAAAGCAAGAGTTTACATGTACAAAGGGGGTTCAGGTCCACACCTACTGCTGCCCCTGAAGGTAAAGGCAAGCTTGTACTGGTCTTTCCTACTCATAGGTACTGTTCAGTAACCTTGGTCAGATCAATGGTGGGGTACACCATGGATCAATGTAGGGAAGGGGCCATCTTGACATTTGGACCCATTTGCTCAACTCCCTCAGGTCTGTGCAAAGTCTCCATTGAATGTTTGGTTTGATTATCCCCAGTACCAGGTTGTTTAAGGTACTGTGGATCAGATGGATTATCCCAAAGGATTCTAAAATCTTAATAATCTCTGTAAGTGACTCCATGGACACAAGAGTTAACCAGTATTGTTTCACAAATACTGGAGCCATCTCGGAGTCCATGGGAATGGTGGTTAAATGAATGGATGTGCATCCACAGTCATGAGAGTTCACTGACAAGATATCCTGAAATTCCAGGAAGACCTGTTTTAGTTTTGTCATTGCTCCTCGGTCTCACAGTCATCAGCAAGATTGATCCTTTCTTTGACCACCTGCTTGAAACCTGGGATGACCTTGGGCTTGGCAATTTCAGGGGTATCCTCCAGTTGGGTGGAGAGATCTCTTTTGATGGTTTTGACCTCGACAGGGGATTCGAGGCAGTGGTCTTTGACCCTGAACACTACCTACTCCCTCCTAATGTCACATGTCACCTCTTCCATACCGTAGGTACAGGAAGAGTGCACCAGGAAATTCCCCCCATGCCTACTAAAAATCCTTTCTGGATGAATATCGCTGCTGAAATCGAAACAGTCATTTGGGATTGGTCCCATGTTTTCATTACCTAAATCAATAGAATAATGTTGGGCATCAACCGCCATTCCAATAAAGGTGCCTGCTACCAAAGTAATACTTCGAGGCTCGCTGTTATCCATCAATATTCTAATGGTATTATGTTCCAGGTCTACTAGGGGTGTTGAATTTAAATCCAAACCTTGTTGTTGAAGATGGGAATTTAGATTTATATATGCACCCTGATGTTTGAGGTTCTGTCCTCGCAAAGTTTTGAGGGGAAGGGTAAATTGTTGCACCTGTTCTGAAATGGTAGCCTTTTCTCAGAATTGAACATCAACCACATAAGGCAGCAATTGAACTTACCAGAATGCTTTTTCAGTGTTGTCAAAGCCCATTGGGTTACTCCCTGGTCATGACCAGGCTTTACGATTAATTAGATCCAAATTGATTGTGAATTGGTTGAGAATGTCACTTCCCATATAAAAGGCGGAAGGGACATCTCTCATGACCTAACAGGTATGGTCTATGCTTTTGTTGCCAATGGACATTTTTAGCATACACCTATCAAACAATTTAAATGTGGGAATGGTCAGATCTTTTGGGAGTTTCCCGAATAAGTATTTGCTGATGAATCTCCTTCCATTATTCAGGCATGCTCTGGAGATCACCATCTCCTCGCCCTCATTTAACTGAATGGGCAAAAACAACTGTTTGCCCTTTTTCAGATTGTGCATCAGAGTGGGTTCTTCCTTGTCTGGTTTCACAGGAATCAAGGTTTATTCTGATTTTGGACTGGTGCAGCATTTTAGGGTGGTCCCTTCCAGTGTGGATTGCCACTTATAATTGGGAGGAAGGTTGATTTTCAAGAATGGCGAAGGGTTCCCATTACAAGTTTTTTCTCCTACACAGATGACAGTGATGTCTGGGACCTGGTACCATTCACGATTACATGATTAGTATTCATTTTTAATTTCATGGTCAAGTTAGTCAGAGTCCAGGGGACCTTGTTTACACTATCGATCAGAGGTGATAACCTCCTCAGGAGATCATTCTCCAGTAACCAAGGTGGGCCTTCTGGAGTCACAACTATCACTGTATGTTTCAGCCGTTGCCTTCCAATTTTTATGTCCAGATCCAAAGTGCCCTCAATGGAAATGTAATTCCCATCAACATTTTGGAGTTGTCTGGGAAGTGGTGTGAGTGATCCACATTTGGGGGCCCTCTCCCGCCCTGAGATTAGTTGGTCAAAGTCCCTTTTTGACAGGAGGGTGGCTTGCGATCCAGTACCCACCAGAGCTTATAATTCACACTGACCCTGCACCTTGACTGGTGCATAAAATCATCCTTTTTTCTCCTCCAAGGTGCAAAAGAATTGTGAGTTATTTGACAGGCCGGTGGACATTTTCTTGATATTGAACTCCGAAACTGTGTGATCTTGGGCAGTTTCTGTGTCCGAGTTCGGGAATCTGTAAAAAAAAGCTTTACAACTCACAGTGGAAGTTGTTGGGGAATCCTCGTTTTCCATGGCTGCTTGGCTGTCCCCTGTTACCTGGCAACATTTCTCTGAACCTGATTGGAGAGAGGACACCCCCTCCGTTTCACTTCTGTCTGGCTCTCATGTTTGGGGGTGAATAGTTTCTGGTTGTGAATCAGTCTCCATTCTTACCCTGTCCCACTCAAGGCCTTTTGGGGGCCAATTTTCTCTGGGAGGGATCCCCCGTTTTTGAAAGAGAAGGTTTGCTTACCTGAATCCTTAAGGGATTCTTATCTTTCAAAGGGAATAATCCGGAGTTCCTCCACAAATTGGGTTCTTCTTTGCCCTCTCCTACTTACCCTTTGCTCTTTGGGTTCTAATGTTTCAGGGGTAGAAGAGACTCTTTCAGGCTGAGATGTTTTTAGGGATTCTGTTTGAGTGAGAATGGAAGCTTCCTCTAGGGATTGGCTTCTCCCCTCCACCCAGGCCCTCTCCTCAGGACCTGTGGTTTGTCAGATGTTGCTTCCTATCATTTCTTCCCTGCGGCATCAGACCTGGGTGTTTGGGAATTATGGGAAGCAGGTTTAGGTAGAGATATAGACTGAGCCCTCAGCATGCATCCCAGATCATTGGTTGCTCCACTTTCAAGACCTTATTTGGGTGGTAAGGAGGTCTCAAGTCATACCTCTGCTGCTCCAAAAAAGGTAACTGTGAGTCTCCCAGAGTAGCTTGGGTACTGAAAATTCACCCCATAATTTTCCATCCTGAATCTTCCTTCTCCCGGGTTCAGGAATCTATTGTCCTGGAACCGGGGAGGGAGAGGAGGATTGTTTTGGAAGCTCTGGTTTGGGGGATATTGGAGAAAAAGTTCAGATTGGGAGGTGGAGTGATACTTCCCTCCTGAGGGAAGTTTGGAGGGCAGTTTCCAAGGCAGTGCTTACCTGATTAGTTCACCCCCTTGGGCTGGGAGAGTGTACACATACCCCAGGATTTTAATTATTTATTTATTTATATTATTTATTGGATTTATTTTTTATACGCCCAGATCCTGAGGTATCACGGCATAGTTACAGACATCTTGATACACATTAAAATACTACATTTAGTAGTTACTTGATTACTTACATTATTTACAAAGCTTCTAGTCAAGTTCCTTGATTAACAAGAACGGGGAGTGGGGTAGAGGACCAGTGTTGGCTGAGCATAGGCAATCTAGTGTTGGATAAAAAGCCACGTTTTTAATAGTTTTTTGAATCGCTGGAGAGAACCTTCATTTTTGATGTTTAGAGGGAGTGAGTGCCAATGTTTGGGGACCATGACTAGGAAATAGCTTCCTCCTGCTCTAGAATTCTTGAAGCGCGGGTCCTCAAGGGCCGCATTTTTTGTTGGATCTGAGCATTCTCTTGAGTTTTTTTTTTCTTAAGGATTTATTGATGTAGGGAGGTGCTTTATGATATGATATGATATGATATTTATAACATGCCTATACACAAGTGTTTCAAGGCGCAATGAGGCAAGTGAGGGGGAACAAAGGAAGGACAGACAACGATTCTACTAGGCCAGGTGTCATTCAGATTGCGCAAGTGCATGGGAGGGGGAAGCGGGAAAGTACGACGGGAGGCGGAGAAGGGACAGTGGAGTACATGGCATGGAATAATAACAATAGGTAAAATAACGGCCAGCAGATAGCAAGCACAAAGGTAAGTGCAGACATCAGGTGTCAAGTGCTGGTAGTGGGACTGTAGGGATACAGAAACAGTCCACAAGGGTGGAAGTTGCCAGGCAGGCATTGCGGGTGTGTGTGACTGGCGGGGAGGGACCTGGGCCCGGCAACAGAGGGTGGCCAGGTAACCAGTGCAGATTCAGTTTCAGCCGGAGGTCAGCAGGGGAGAGGAGGAGAAAAGGCAGAAGCAAAGAGAAAGGTTTTGAGGGCCTTCCGGAACAGGAGAGGGTTCTCCTCAAGTTTCAGGGAGGCAGGGAGGCTGTTCCAGAGGGAGGCCCCAGCCGAAGAAAGATATCTACCTTACTCTATCTCTATCTTTCTTAGATAGACAATTGTGGGTCACACACAGTGCTTTGAATATAATTCTTGCTTCGATGGGCAGCCAATGGGCCTCCAAGGATTGGTTTAGTACCCTTCTACCTAGGACTTATATAGGTGGCAGGCTCAGAGGGATCATTGTTCTGGGCTCCTGCCTGACTACCATTCGATTGGCCCAGGTTGGGGAGTCGAATTCGGCTTTCCATTTTGCTTGTTAGCAGGACTGTTTCTTTTAGGCACCCCCATCTCCAGATCCAATGGAAGGGACATTTGTACCTCTGCCACCTTTGCAGCAGCAGGGGTGTTAGATGATTTGGGGGTTTTGGCTGTGTTTATGCTCTCAGTAGGGTTCTGGACCTCATAAATCCTGGTAGCCTGTTCAATTACCCAATCCAGGGACCTATGTTCATGAAAGTCACACACCACTTGTGCAATTATGTATTTGGAGAGCGCATGGAAATATGTAGTTATGAGCTCCCTACTCTTGGTTTTCACATACCAGGAGGTCTGAGCAAATGTCATCTTTAACTCCTGCACAAACTCCATAGGCGTCTGATCTTCCCCACACTGCAAGTTATATTCAGCCTTACGGGCCTCTTGTGGGTTCCGGTGGGTGGAAACATTTTTCAATGTGGCCGCCTTATACGTGGAGCAATTATGATGATCCTGGTTCTACAGTCCTGCTAAAGAAACTGGAGTACTCAGGTGGGAAAGTCCAATTGGGAAATGCTATTCAGTTCTCATAATTCCTGATCTGTAATGATGCCATCATCTGCTCATAAAGTTCCAAGTGCGCCCATACTGAATACTTGGCGTTCTTGTGCTGCGGGGTCCGGAAGCTCTTTATGGCCTTGCTCTGTCTGATTGGGTCTTTGACAAAACCTTTTCTTTGTTTCCCTGTATTTTTCTTCTTCTGCACCAGAGTCCATTCACTTTCTGACTCAGAACTGCTACCGGTACTCCCTTCCCTGTCTTCTAGGTGCTCCCTTTCACTGTATGACTGGGAATATCTCCCAGAACCATGGGGTCCCGGCTCCACTTGCCTGGACCAAAATTAACTCTAAGGGTCACTCTCCCTGGAGTTCCGTTTAGGCTCAGGATAGAACCCAGTTTTTTCCGCATCCCTCCTACCAGGAAGTCTGGGAAATTCTCTGCCTTCCCCTGAATATACAGGGGTTCTTAGAATGCCCTTCAACAAAGCGGGCAATGTGGTCTCATGGATTCGCATCTTCAGCCAATCTAACTCCCTGACTTTATCCTCAGAAGAGTTTTCATGGTCTGAAGTACTTACAGTATTATTCCTTACTTCCCAGGACACACTGGTTGGGCCACTTTCCCTTCTGTGTTGTAGTGAGGAATACTCATGGTTACCAGAAAGGGACTGGCCTTCTTGTTCATTTGTACTAGACCTGGGTAAATCTGTGGCATGCATGAGGTTGGTTACCCATTTGTGCATGGGAGGTTATAAATGACAGGCATGAGGCCCCTTTTGGGATGGGTGCCTCACCTTGACCAAGGGGCCTTGTCCCATATCCTGATTGGTCAGGGTGCCTCAGGTCCTGTTTATAATTTTCAATTTCCTTGGTGAGGTTCTCACACCTGTGTCTGTCTTTGTTTACGTCCTGTTGGTAGTCAGAGAGCTGTCCTTCTAATTCTGACACTAAGGCCTCAGTAATCTCATGCACCCTGCTGTGAGCTGCCAACCGATCCTTTGTTTGCTGCACCTCGTGCTGAACTGATTCATAATCCCTCAGCTTTGTATGCTGCGTGCATATTGGAAGCGCTTTTCCTTCAGGAGAATAATCTCTTTCTCTTGTTCATCCCTACTTTATGCTGCCTCTAATAGTTACGCTTCTATTTACCTCACTTGCTCTACTATCTCATTGCTTTCTTCTCTAATTCTGGTCAGTTCCTGAGAACCTGACTGTCCCTTTTCCACCTCCATTTCTAACTGATTTATCCTCTGTAATAGGACGTTGTTATCCTTATTCAAGAGGTCTTTTCCTGAATCAGCTGTGTCCTCTGTTGTTTCAGAGTATCTACACACTGATGTATCTGAACAAAGTCATTTTGGGAAACAACAACTTTAATAATTAATTGACTATTTTCAGTTTTCAATTGTTTTATTTCAGATTGGGATGCGTTAATGTCCTCCAAAATGACTCTATTATGAGCAGCCTGGTCATTTAGCTTGTGTTGCAGTGCGCTCAGATTTTCTACACACCCGTTATGTGCATTCTTCAGTGCAAACAACTGTGTTTCACACTGTGCACTCACTTGCTTTAGTGTTGTCAACTCATCTTTGAGTTGCTAAACAAGATCCTGGGCCTGTGGCAGGTCTCCAGCCTGATTCATCATACTAGACGCACCATTTTGCCAACACTCTTCTACTAAAATCAAATTAAATTATAACTGAGCAGCTAACTGAGCAATTTGTATATATTCTTCACAAGCATTTGTGGTCATATACAATGCCTCAAGTCCTTTGGGCAATATTCCACATCCAAGCCAAACATCATTGGTTACTGAGGTAACCTCCCGCACAATTCTGGTTTGCCAGTTTCCTGCATCGTCCTCAACCCATTGTCCTTTAAGAAATAATTTAGCTAGGAGATGCTCTCTGGCTTACCCAATATGTACAGTAGTCATTTTCGCAATGGCTTTTTACACCTTAGTAAAACTTTCTTTATGAAGGGGCAAAATCGCCCTGCTCCTGCTTATTTTCCTCACACAAATACATTCTTACACCATCTTCATATTTCACCTATACACCTCCCTGGAACTCAGGGTTCAAGTCCTTGCGGCACTTTAACAAAACAAAGATGGCTTTCCCTCACCTTAATGCAATTGCATCAAAATTAATAGTCTGTCACAATATACTTGTCATAGGTCATAAATAGGCAGCTAAATCCCAGCCACCAGCCCCCAATTGGTAACAGTTTATTGAGAAGCCACCCAGAGATTTCCTTCTGTCCCCATTCAAGGTGTCACGCAACAAACTGTTTAACTGATTCTTTCCTTTAGCCATACTTCAGATGCATATCATGCCCCTGAGCTAACAATAAGCCAAGAACCCGGGCAGTGTATGGCAAATATATCAGTATTTATTTAAATTAAAAGTAACATAAATATGCACATACATGTCAAAAACAACTTTATCAGTGGAACAACACAATCAACTTCTCTCAGCATACATAAATAACGAAAGTTAGTTGAAAAGAATACAATCACAATTCTTTACTTTCTACAAATTTCACTTCAAGAAATAATTAAACTGATCAATAACCAAAAGAATTATAAATTTAGTGTTGTGGAATTTTGATTTCCCTGCAGGCTTAAAAGGCTAGCAGTAGGATTTCAAAATCGGTACAAATACATAGGGCAACTATGATTCCGCCCACACTTTTGCTTTTGGATGTGATTTAGCTGTTTGTTTTTCAGACCCCCATTCCCCCATTTTGGACTGTGTTGGGGAAGCCAGACATAATAATTAGAATGATTTGAGGAATTTTGTATTCCAGACCCCCTCCACTGACAGGCCTGCGTTGGGGAAGCTGGATGAAACGTTTGGGCTGATTTAAGAACAAAGACACCGCTCTCCCTTAAAGAAGTTGCAGTCAGCAGGACAAAGAGGATTACCCAATTAAATAATAGGCTATAGTTTTCAGTGCACACTGGGAAGTGAGCTTTGTTAATTTTCGACAAAATTCACCCTTTTGGTTTCCAAGGGCTCAGTTCTACTTACATAGAAAGCTTCTGTTTAGTTCAGGAAAGCCAGATGCGTCTCCGAACACTCTGGAAAGATAGGGCATGGGTCTGGTCATTCCACTCTCAAAGATGGCCTACCGCACTCTCCACCATAGGACCCAGTCAGCTTTGAGGTCTTCCTAGAAATAGACAGCTCTACCCAGATGCACTCTGAGCAATCTCCTCTGGTGTTTCCTTACAACTGTCAGGTGGTAAGTTTCAGCAGCCCTCCTGATGGTAAATTTCATCAGCACTGTCTCCTCCTCCTAGTATAGTCCCCTTTATATAGCAGCAATGACAACACCAATTTTACAATCTTGGGGAAGAACCCTGCCAGAGTTCTCACAACTAGTTTAGTTTAGTTTATTATTTATAGAGCGCACCTAAACCTTCGATATCTAGGATTGGACCCTCCTCCCAAACCCAGCCTCCCAGTCAGGATTAGTTTAGGGGTCTAGAGCAACATTTGCCAATTCCCATTTTTAATCACCATTTGTTCGCTTTTCTAATTTTTGGCAAAAACTAGTTATGTATCAAAAACTTTGTGATTTACTTCTAACTGCCATAATATATATATTTTCCTTTTCAGCTAATTGTGGGGCATTTAATCAAACAACAGCCAAGTCCACACCATGTTGCACGATTATCTCGCAATTTTCTGCCATTTTCACAAAAAGCATAACAGTTTTATGAATATGTAATGTATTACCCATATGCCGAATATTTTCCTCCACCCTTTCACCAACTCTCATATTTGGAACCTTTTCAGATCAGCGAGAACACATCTCAGATGGCCATTACAGTTCCCGGAATCACAGGTGGATGAATTTTATATCTCCACAATCAGCTGGAAATTACGTAAACAATAACACACACATGTAATCAATACGACTTATGGTTGCTAAGAAAAAGTCCTAAATGATAATAGTCCCTTTAAATTAATTGTGAATTTTCATGTGGGACAAATGGCCATTCTCCTGCCTTCAGGTATCACTGGGTCAGCCTGTAACCAGAGTTTTTACTATTCTCTTTGTGTTTGCAGCTTGCTCTTTGAAGTTAGTTGCCTCCATCTTCACACCTTTTGGTCATGCTCCAGCCAAGGGGAAATTGTCCTGCAGTAACTGTCTTCAGAGCTAGTTAGTCTGGGGAACACTGGTTTTCCATGCCTTTAGCAGGACACTTTATTGCAGTTAATAATTAGATTGTCTTGGGAGGATAGCTCAGAGGCAACGTGCTCGCCTTGGAAGCAAGATGACACGAATAAACACAGGTTCGATCCCCGGGTCTGCGCTTAGAAACCTCTGGGTATTAAGTGTGTTATAAATAAACTATCATATAATATCATTGGAGATGTAACATCCAGACTGGCAGAGAGGGATTTCCTTGTGAAGTTTGCCCACAGCCAGATAAACAGGATTTGCCTTGGGCTGACATTTTTCCATGAAAACAAAGTGGCTTTTCAAATGTCACTGGTATTTTGTATGTGAAACATAATATACATTACTTTTTTTCAACACGGACCTTGTCTTTTTCCTGATATTTTTCCTGTTAGCAGCAGTGGGATATTTTCACAATTAAACTGCAGATACACATTATAAGCTGTTTTTGGGGTCAGTGTTTAAAAGTCCTGCTTTTCAGGTGAAAGAGACCTTTGGTTTTCACTTGCAGCCACAAGCAAAGCAGTTTTTGGGTCAGTGTTGAAACATTCTGCTTTTCATGTGAAAGGGACTTCTGTTTGGGGCCTTTAAATGCACTCCACATACCCCCCTGTTCTTCCATGACTCTTTCATGGGGAAGAAGAGTGCAGTGTGGGGTTTCATTAGGCATAATTTCCTTCATTAGGCAGTGGGCATTTCAGTCTCCCCTTTCATCTCTGGGTTGGGGGAATGCCACAGCACCCCATTCCTTTCTTCTTTCCAGGGTCCCTGGGGTTCTCACCAGACGCCACTCTCACTTCCAGGCTGGAAGTTAAGGAGGTTAGTTCTCTATTAAAAGAAAGAAAAAGAGTTTCAGTACTTTTTTACATACATATGTCCCAGAGGATTTACATAGAATTTACAACAAAAACAACAAACAATTTGAACATGACATTGTCACCATTTCACAAAACATATTTTATTTTCTTCATGTGTACAATAACACAGAGTAATTTACTCCCTAATATATATATTATATTAGGGAGTAAATTACTCTGTGTTATTATATATAAATATATATATTAGATGGATGCGGTAGCGTCCATGTAGTTATGGTTAAGTTGGTGTTTCCATAGGAAGAGCATTTTTTGGGTGGCTTATAACTTTGCTCCCTCTGGACGAATCCCCACCAATCTTTGGACAAAAAGTACATGACCCACTCTGAATTTGTTTGCAAAGTTTGGAGAGGTTTGGTCCAGGGGGGGCAAAGTTATAGGGGGGTCCCAAAACTTTAGTTTTTTCCCATAGACATAATGGGAAAAAACATTGCGCATGCCTACAGCCCAAACCGCTGGACGGATTTGCACTAAATTTGAGGCAGGAGCGGGGGCTTGGTCCCGAAAGCGTGCTTTTGCAAATTTGGTGTAAATCCGTCCAGTAGTTTTTTTGAAAATGACCAAAACGTAAGGCAAAAAATTAGTGCTATCTCTGTTCGCTTCGCGGACGGATTTCAAGGTTCGCTCCGTGGACAGTACCCTGACTGGCCGAGCGGCTTGCGCGATGTCCGCAGACATCCAACGTGTTCGCTGATTGGACGGCGTGGGGCGTGGAGCGCATCAGATTTTTGGTGGCACCCGCCATCTTGCATTCGCGGACGACCACGGACTGCAAGGTGAAACTTGGTTTAATAATTGTATTTAGTGGAGTGTGTTGGTGTGTAAGAGTGTTTGGGGAGGGTGGAGAAGTATGAGATAGGTGCAATGTTGTATTTATTTTATGTGCTAGATGCTTTTGTTGTGTTTGATTTGTCTGCGGACAACACAACTGTTCTGAAATGTTCGTAAATAAACAGAATGGATTCAGTGTCAAATTGAAAGTGTTCTAAGAAGACTCGTGGGGTCCTGGAATGTTCGCAGGGGGTGTCCTCAAGACGTTGTCTGTATTGTTCGTTGTCAAGCTGAAAGTGTTCTAAGAAATGTTCGTACATAAAGAAAATGGGGGTGTCCTGAGAATGATGTCCGTATCGTCCTCTGGCAAGTTGAATGTGTTCTAGGAACTTCCTTGTGCCCGCGGACATTAAAATGGTTGCAATGCTTGAATCTATGGGTGTGATATGCTGCGGTGGTTGTGGCCAGGGTATAGAATGTTGGGTGCATGGCCATTTGGCCATGCACCCAAGACTCTATGCCCTGGCCACAACCACCGCAGAATATCACACTCATGTGCCATGCACCCAAGAGTCTATGCTCTGGCCACAAGCACTGCAGCATATCACACTCATAGTGGCTTATAACTTTGGGTCAAAAACAAATTTATAAGGAACATTGTTATAAGCCAGTATGGGTGTGATATGCTGCGATGGTTGTATTTATCATGTTATACTTACTATTTGGTTTAGTAACGGGAGTCCATGTTTTTTTTGTTCATTTCTGTGATAAAAGAAAATAGCATGTTAGTATTAGTATTTTATAAAGACTTATTACATTGTACAATCAACACTTTCTTCTTTTTTTTTTACCCTCATATTTAGTAGATGACAAACCAGAGTACTGTGCAATTTGCTCAGTTTCTGTGTTTGTGGCTAAAATCATTGGGTCTGTGGGAGAAAAAAAATCCATGTTGGATTAAAAAAAAAACCTTTTTGTGTTAGGCTACAGTTTATTTGTTTGTTTGTTTTCAGTGTTTACTTGTTGTTTCTGGCTAATGCTTTATTCATTGGATTGTTCCAGTTTTTGGGAGCAGTAAGATATTAGGTATTTGTTCGGATATTGTAAAACTTTGGAGACGTTAGAGTTAGATACCAGTAGGCGTATTCTACCTGTTTATTTTTTTATATAGTTTCATGTTATTGATTTATCTGTTTGGATATTTCTAAATTTTGGGACAGTTAGATACCAATTGGCATATTCTAACTGTCTGTTTTTTTTCTCTATTTGAGTGGTATTAAATTATCTGATTAGTTGTTGTAGCATCTTTGGGCAGTTAGATAGCTTTTGGAATATTGTGACAGTTTATATTTTTTTACTACAAGTGTACTTAAGGTTTAAGTACAGTTTAGTTATCAAGTTTTGGTTTTAAGAACATTAAATAAGCGTTTGTAAGATTTTCTGGTAATCTCTGCTTTTGAGTAATGGTACTATCATTACATTCAAACCATCACATTTCTTTTTTATATATGCAGTGTAGTGCCCTGAATTGGTTGTGGCTCCTGCGTGGTAGATTATACCTATTGTTGTGAATGTTTTCGTACCAAGTGATATTTGACCATGTGTGGATCCAGTCAGCTTGCAGTTGTTTTTGGTACCATCTGCATTGTAAAGTAGAAGCATTAGTATTACGTATTTACGATGTGTTTGTATTACTAACGTGGAGCGATTATCTGAATTGCAGGACGAACATAATCTACCATGGTTTGTATTTTGTAGAAGTTGCTGAAATGGAACGGATTCACAATAGGTATTGATATATACACAAAGCGTTCATTGGGGATTTGTTCTTGTGTCACATTGTTGCAGAGAGTGCATGTATGTTTCCACATGTATGAAATCTTGAAGATTTCATTTATAGGTATGTTTTTGTTTTCCAGTACTAATAGCAAGTACATTAGAAATTCTTGTGGATCTTCTTGTGAGTTTATAGTGAATTTCACCATTCCAGCACAGTAGTCCAATTGTTGTCTTATTCCATGAACACTATACGGGTTGTTAGGATTGTTTGTTGCGTTTCTGTGAAGTACTAACATTTGCAAACACAATGGGTCTGTACTGTGTAAGTAAATGCTGTCAACATTTGGTGGTAAGTGAAATAGAATATTAATTGCTACATTTGCGTAGCAACTTACACCAACTATATTTGAGAGTTTAAATGGACCAGGTAGTTCTGTATCTGACTGCTTTTTTTGGAGTTTGTCTTCCTACTTTGAAGAAGTACTTGGTTTACTTTCCCTAATTGATTCTTTTTTGCTTGTGGTACTTGATGAAGTATTACTTTCTTTTACTCTCTTTGGAGGATTTGCAGTGACATCCTGTTGCATTTCTGTTTGATTTATTTTTCTTTTATAATGTTTTACTTTTTGTGGAACAGAATATGTGTTTAAATGGGGGGTGTATAGTGAGCGAAGTCTATTGTATTCTAAAATGCAAGGAATATCAGCGTTTATTTTACTTGCATCAAAGTTGATTAGAAATAGACCGTCAAGTGTACGTAAGCGTGATAGTGCTAAGTAGCACATGCCTTCTTTAAAGACTGTGTTACCAATGTCTATCATTGCTTTGTCTAGAGTAAGACCTTGTGATTTATGAATGGTGACTGCGTATGCAAGAGTTCGAGAAAATTGTTCTCTGCGTACATACATGTCTTTGAAGAGAAGGAATCGAGCTGTTGAGCGTCCTATTCTTTTTACTTCTGAAAGTTTGTCAAAGAGAATATTGACAAACTGAATTTTGTTGTCACGTGGGTATGTTTGAAAACCAACAACTGTACCCAGTGCTCCATTAACTAGTCCTTGGTCCACGTCAAGGTTACGTTTCAGCATTACTCTGCAATTTAAGGATAATTTTAATATCATTTCCAAGCCTGCTGTGTTTGAGATTGATTCTTCTAAACTATTTAGTCTTGTTGTGGCTTGGTCACACATGGGTGCCGGGTTTTCAATATTGCTTCTGCTTTTTTAGAAAGTATACCAACTCTGATGCTTTTTAAGATGTTGCATAAGTGAGATCTGCAGATTGGCACATGTTTTCTGTTAATTCTCTGTATTGGAAATGTTGCCAAAGGTTGACATTTTCAATGCTGCCAACAGTTTTACGGAAGAGTTTGTGTCCTAATGTTTTAAAAATAGGCTCACCTTTTACTGGTGTCAATTGAAGAAGATCTCCGAAAATAATAATGTGTTTTCCTGCAAAGAGCTCTTCATAGTTTGTTTTGAGTACTTCTTGTAATCTGAGGTGAATCAAAGCCAACATTAGGTTGGACACCATGCTCACTTCATCCATTAGTAGCATTTTCATTTGTTTCAATACTCTGCGTAGTTCCATTGCAGCTTCTGCAGAAAGTTTGTAATAATCTAATTTGTTTTGGTGTTCTACTGGCAGGAATAGTAATCGGTGTAAAGTGACACCACCTATGTTGTAGGCAGCTAAACCTGTGGGGGCAGTGACAACAGCTGACAGTTTGTTGTTTGTCAATTGTTGAAGGAACTTACTGATGATTTTGATTAGGAATGTTTTGCCAGAACCAGCTTCACCACTGACATACAAAAGTATAGGTTTGTAATTTTGACAGGTGCATTCTTTGTTTTCATGCTGTACACCATGTGCAATTTCTTTTGTTATTTCTTGAAAAATGCTACATTGCTCATTGTTTAGCTGTGATTGTAGTATAGTTAAGTCATCTTTATCTTCATACTGACACATGGTGTTTTCTACTTCTATTATAGCTAATTCTGCCTCATTTGTTATTAGTGGGTCTCCCAGTGGTTCTTGGCTTCCTGTGACAGAAGGGTGACTACTGTCAGGAGTGTCCTTATCTAGTTGGGCCTGGAGTTCTTCTTCGTGTTGCTGTTCATTGTGCAACATTGTTTTGTACTGTGCAAAGTTTACATCAGTTATACTGCTTTCATTTGCTTTGAAAGCATCTTCATATGCGTCATAGTTATCTAGTATTTCTTTCTTCTTTTCTCCATGGTTTAAAGAGTTGTAGCAGGGACATGTAATATACTTCTTTATGTTGAGGAGTCTTTAATGACAATTTGATATGATTAATTACATTTGGTTGGTGAGTTTTACTAAGCTGCCTTCACAGTTTGTCACTTTGTATTTACGGTTTTGTTAATCAGGTTTTATATTATTTTTGTATGTGTGGTTTTGGGCTATGTGGTATAGACACATGGTTTCCAAATTGGTACTCCTGTTTGGGTAGTATGTGTCAAATAAATTGTTTTTTAAAATGTCTTGGCTGTTGGGATCATGTTTGGCTATTGTTTCTATATCTTCGTATGATTTTAGAACTCTTTTTCTAGATTTAGCTGGACCAAGACTTAGCCATACTATATTTGCAGATTTACCATACAATGCAGTACAAGTTAATCGATCAGCTGCTTCATAGGATCCACATTCTCTATGGGACAGCATTTTTATGCCCAAGCTGTATAATTTCTGAGACACTGTTTTATCTGATGACAGGTCATTCCAGAGGTCTTGGAGCTCTGTATTTTCTGATTTGGTTACATTTGCTGTGACATATCGTGCAACTGCAGTAGAATTGTCTGCAATGTACTGCACATCTTTGTTTGCATTCCATAAGTGGGCAATGATTACATTGTAATCATTGATATATTTTTCTTCTTCTTTTCTTTTTATGCAATATGTATTTTTAGGTGACTTACCTTGAACACTATGCTAACTGAAGACATGAGGTTGTTCACTTGACCTGTATTTGTAACTGGTCTAGGGAAACCAAATCGGCATTTGGTGTAGTATTTCCCTTTGTTTTTGTATTTGCAACAACAATATTTGCCACATTTGTGTGTTTGGAATTGTAAAATGTTTGCAAGAAGATCACTATTTGTGGATTCTGACGGAATTACACAAGTGACATATTTTTCAATAAACTGTAAAACAGTGGCATCACTGTCTTGACCAAATTTAGGAGCATCTTTAATCCATAAAAGCATGTGGACATGTGGTGCTCCTCTGGCTTGGCATTCTTTTCTCCAAAAGAAGTGTTGCACTTCTCCAAGAGGAGGAACAGTTTTATTACAAATAAAATGTAGCATAGCAATGAAGCAATGGTGAAAATATCTTGAAACATTAACAGGATCCTGAGAACAAAGTTCTCCAGGTGTTAATATATCTATGTTTGTTTTGTTTTTGTTTGATATGCGTAGGAAAGCATGTAAATCCTCCCATGCATATTCTGCACAACTTAATGTAACAAACCAAGTGGGTGGGCCAAGGTTTCTGATCATACAACGTACATCTCCATGACGTCGAAACCAGTAATCTTTAGTACCACGCATATTTGCTAATAGATTTGTAAGATTTGCTTGTAAAACCTATTCTTTTTGTTGAACTTTTTGTAATAATTGTGTAGCTGTCATATTTTGAAAGTGTGATCCTGATTTTAATATGTGTGCAACTCCATGACATAAAGTTGCTAGTTCACTTTCAAAGAGTAGGTGGAATATGTATTCCACATTTTGTCGAAATCTGGGATCTTCAGAATACATTCGTAATGAGCGATATTCTGATGCTGATATTTGAATAGGTCTATCATTGTATCTTCCTCCTTTGCCAGTCGGAAAGAGTAGAGGAAAAGCATATGCTTCTATACTTTTTTCCCATATGCTGATTGGTGATCCTTTTCTTTGACGCATTTGGTACGTTTCCAGTGCATCTTCTATGGTGTCATTAGAGTGCAATGGATGAATTGTATAGTGGTCTAAAGTGTTTGATATTGTAGCAGGATCTAGGAGCTCAAATTGACCAGCTTCTTGTGTCTCTTGAATTATTTCAGTTGTATCTTTCAAGTTTTCTTCAATATTAATTTCTTTGTAACATTCATTATTCTCTTTAAGATATTGCAGGGCTTCTCTAGCTTTATGTAAATTTACCAGTTGTTGCCAATGTTTTTTGTCTTTTGTAGGTACTCCATGTACCAAGATCATTAAAGATTGTTGCATTGGACATTGCACTCCTAGAGTGTGCACATTTTCTTTTAGATCTAATGGTAAATACACTATTTTTCCATGAATACCTTTCACTAATTCAGAGGGAGGTAATTTTGCAGTTTTTGGTTGAAGGCATATTATTGCTTGAAATGGGTGCACTGTTTGAATTATGATGCTCTCATATAAATTAAGTTGTTGAAGTGGTTTTGGTAGTGGATATAATTCCAAGTTATTTGTGATAGCACGTGAAGGAGTTTGGTTGTTGTCAAGTTTTGTAGTGCAGTGACTGCAAAGTATTATGGGGTCAGTTATTTCGTATTTGTTTTCTGCTATAAGGTAGAGAGCTAATTCAAACCATTTAGATTCTTCATTGTCTTCTATTTTGTATGATAGGTCTACAGTTTTTGTGTTACTTTTATAAAAAGTTCTGCAGCAACATAAACACACGTGGTTTGGTACTTCAGCTGAAGTACTTTCAAATTTTAGTATTTCTTTTTTGTATGTGTGTAGTGAAAGGTTGCCATGTGCAGAATTGTTACGAAGTTGGTTTACAGCTAATTCATCTTGTAAGTGGGTTTCACTTCCAAAATATTTTGTCTGGATATAGTCGATTTCTTTTAGTAGGTCTTTTGCTGTACCATGTAGAAGAATGTTATTTAAATTGGCTAGTGCAAAAGCAGGACTTTTAGCATAGTACAGTTTCTAAACTAGATTTCTTATACTTGCATGATGTGTTGATATCCTTTTGCTATCATGGAAGGTTGTTTTGCAAGTAGGTCCTGTAATGCAGGCCAATGAATGTCCTTGTAGTCCTGTGTACCTTCGTACTGGACAAGCATCCATATTTTGCAGTAGTTTAATTTTGATTTTGTCTTTGCTTTTCACATATTGATTGAGGAATTGGCGTAAAGACTTGAACATTTTTTTGGGAATGTTACACATTGACGTGCATGGCCATTTGTACACTAGATGTTCTGATTCAGTTGAATGGAGGGGTAAATCTATGTTTTCAGGGCATATTTTTATAAGGAGTACTTCTTGTTCCATTATAGTATTATTAACTTTTTCATAACCTCGACCACTGCTATGTATGGCAATTGTATTTGTTTGCTTGTGTTTGTACGCTTCTTCATTAAAGTATGGTTCTGTGCTTGTAGTGTGACTCCATTCACCTCCACAGATATTTAAGAAGTTATTTCTGTTGACATTTCGTTTATTGAGAAGTCTTTTTTGTAATTTAGTTATTAGTTTTGTTAGTGGTTTTATTCTGTTTAACACTAAAATAAATAACTTTCTTTTGAGAAGAATTGCACCATCAACGCTTCTAAGATAACTTTTCTACGATAGGTTTGAAGTGTTGAACCTGGCTTCTATCCTGTTTTCATAAGATTTTGAAGGACTTTGTGACGGAACATTTTGGCTAAAATACTTTTCTTGGTATGCTTACTTTGTACTACATCAAGATTTATAGAAGAAGTTTTATTTGTAGTGATAGTTGATTTTCTGTTAATTGTTTTTTGGTTTGTTTTACTTTTTGATAGAGGAGGCAAAGTTTTTGTGCTAGAAACTTCTTCTGTTTCACTACATGACTGTATTTGCTGTTGTGTTTCAACTTTTATTTTACAAATTCTGCTATAGATGGATGTTTATGTTGGAGAGTTTTCTTTTCATTTGCTCTACTTCTGCGTTCCTTTCTACGGAGTTGCTTTTTGGTAGGCATTATTTAGGGTCTGTTGAAAAAAATACAGAAGGTATGGGTTGGGGTGTTCTGCAATGCATGTGTGTTGTGTGCATGAGTGTTTGAGTAAGATGATAAAGATGTATGTAATGGTGTGTGATTGTGAATTGGGAAGTTGAACTACTAGGGATGGGTATTCTTGAATTAATGTGTTACTAAACTGGGGTTCAGATGACAGAAAAAAGTAAGCCAGTGTTTTGGAGAAGTATAAATAGTATATCTAAAGCTATACAATTAAAACAGTTGTTTGTTCTACAACATCTAAATTCTAGCGGCTGAGTTGGGTAATTTGTGTGTCGAAAAATAGGAAGTTGTGGGCGATTCTGCCAGTAAATCACTGTTTAAGACGGGGGGATTTTTGGTCAGAATGGTGCACAATCTCTATTTCTAGGCACAGAAATAGCATAAATTAACCTTAAAGTGTGTTTGAGTAATAATTCAAATATTATGGTAACATTTTACTTACTTTTTTTCTAAAATTAGCAGTTTGCTTCTTAGTTGTTCTTTGTACTTCAAATTCGGCTGCTTCTTTTCTGGAGAATGGTCTTCACTACAATTGTAAAAGAAAGAAATTAGTAATTTGGTTTGTATATAGCACTTTTTTTAATTTAGACATAGATTTATTAAATTGAAATGCTCATTACCTTCCTCAAAACCATTAAAACTATCTTATGACTAACTGTAGGAAAGAAAATTTCTTTACTATGGCTTGTGAAATTCATAATGTACCACTGTGTACCACTATTCCTGTAACAAAGCTTTTCCATGTAATAGTGAGTCAATGTCATAGCCTGCTTTTCCACATAATAGTGAGTCAATGTCATAGCCTGCTTGTCCTATATAAATGTAAGTAATTATATAAATTGAAAAAATTAAAACCAATGTGTTTGTACAAATATTATCGTTTGAGATTTGATCATAGAGTGTGCATGTAATTTTGTTTGATTATATGTAGTCTATATGTTTTATTTAAAAAATGTTGGTTTAACATTATTTGCGTGTGTGTGTGTATGAAGAAATTAAACAGTATAAAGGTTTGTAAGTCACAGTTCATTTTAGGACAATGAAAAAATGATCGTAGATTCATTTTACAGATTATACAAGGTAAAAGTCGGTTAGAAAATGTGTTCATGTACTGTGTAGAAAATATGCATACCTGTAGTTTGTGTTCATGCATATGGATATGGACAAAGCTGCAAGTAGAAATCTTGGAGACTTGTATAGTATTTCTCGTAGATCGTGCTTGCCAATGGTATGAGACTTGTACTCCGAGAGATTCACTGTACATTTGCAGTGCTGATCTATGATGATGCAGTTACATGTAGAGGTCTTGGATTTGATTGGTGGATGGTCATGTGATTTATTAGCTACATCCAATGAGGGAATGGCACAGAGAGTGAAGTAGAAATGGTAGAAGGGCTGTCCATGTTACGATATGTTCGCGGACATGGCGGTAGTTCTAGGACACCGCGTATTACATCCGGGGAATTTGGGGTGGGGAGGCATGCAAATGAGATTAAATGTAGCAAGGGATTGGTCAGTAAAGTTTAGTGAGTGTGTTGTGCTATGAGAGGTTTTCTCAGATATTCTTTTTGCTGAGCGAAGAACAGATAGCTATGGCTGAGTGTTTCAAAAAACAGATTGTTTGGATTTTGGGAGACTCGTGGATACATTGGTTGAAGGTGCATGCAGAAAGCTGTGGAGTATCTATAGATTTTGGATACCCACATGTGGAAGTGCACTGGCATGGAGTGCGTGGAATGAAGTGGTGGGACTTGCTACCTCTCTGTGCAACTTTGAAGATAGAGGAACATCCAGACATAATTGTAATTCCTTGTGGATGGAACAGTTTAGGACATGTGTCTGGAATTTCTTTGCAATTTGCAATGAAAGAAGGACTTCAGAAGATCATGGACATGTTTCCAAATTCCAAAGTAATTTTTTCACGGATTGCGCAGAGACAAATGTGGCTTTGTTCTTTCTCATGTGGTCCACAAATGGAGAAAGCAAGGCATAATGTCAATAAGGCTGTTTGTGCCTTCCTAAGAGATTTTGGCATGTCCTCTTTTCACAATGAAAATATTATGTTTCGTAGTACATACATTTTTCACAGAGATGGAGTCCATCTTACTTATGCTGGCAATCAGATTTTTCTGAGATATGTACAAAATGCATTGCGACCTCTTTTAGAAATACAGCATCCATTTTGAAGTAGGTGTTAAGTATTTATAATTTTTGACATACAAACACATCCGAAAGTCTCTTTTCAGAGCCACCACTTGCTCCCAGAGAAAAATGCAATGATTACAATAGGGTAGCACCCCATTTTGTAGATGTTCGCGATCTGTCCGGGGACTTTTAAGATATACAAAGGGCCCTGCTTTATTTATCTTCACTTCTATTTTTTAACTGTGAAAGGCGGCTCTGAAAAGAGCCTTATTTCTTTTTCATTTTTGTTATTTTGTATTTTTTTGGGTTTTGTATACACGACACACTAGGAGAGGAGGGGAAAGGAGGATAAAGGGGGGGACACCAACCACAGGGATAAGAAAGGGCGAGCTGAGAGAGGAAGATGTAGAGTGGGTTTTATTTGGGTAGTGAGCAGGTCTTCTCGTGCTCTGAGACGATAGTCTCAAAAACACTCCGAAGTCGCTCCCCCCTGCAGAGTACTGTGTCACAGTACATACATACAACTGTGACCCTCGAAAGGTATGGGTCATCAGAATTCTGTATGGCCTGTGAGGCAGCTTGAAGAAGACGCTGTCCCACAGAAGTGTTCCTTGTGGTGACAGGATAAGAAACGGAGGATGAAGTAGAGGCAATCAACCTACCACGCTCTTCACAAGGTACAACCTAGCGCATTTCCCCAGTGTGGAATGAGTTCAGGTGTTGCTTCATGGTCGTGGTCCCAAAGCTATATGCACCATGCCTCCCACGACTGAGTACCATTTTGCACTCATTGCAGGTGACACGGTTCGCACGAGCCTTAGGAACATTCCCATGAACGGTAAACAACCGCCACACCCAAGAATCACGCCGAGGGCGGTTGTAGGGATTTCCTCTACCTCATTCTCATCATCCTCTTCTTCCTCCTCTGTATCCTCGCTACTGTTCCCCTCTTCAGGCCCTTGGGGAGATGGTGGTGGTGGAGGGGGTGGGGGTGGTGCTGAGGCAGATGTAGCACCAGGTGGCAATAGTGGAGCCATGGATGTCATCGGCTTGGAGATGGAAATCTCAAAATCTGCAAAGTATGCAGCAAAATGCAGTGTGCTTTTTGGAATAGCCAGAAACACAATGAGAATGAGCTCTAGGGCATGGTCTTTTATAGGGGTGCTTGTACGCAGTTCGCGGACATGCGCGCCGTCCGCAAGACAGATCGAACACCAAAAAAGGTTCAAAAAGTCACAAATACTATGTGGAAACTTAGGATTAGTATGTGGGATTTGTGGTATGGTGAGATTTTAATGAGAAATATTATGGATTACTTGGAAATGTATTTTTAAACTGTTCGGGGACACGAACAGTGTCCGAATTCAGAACACGCGATCAGCGTGGGCGCGGAAACATGATTGCTTTGTGAGCATTTTCGCTAAGGAAGCGGCCGTCCGCAGGACACCCAATGTACAGACATTGTCTTGCGCATGCGTGTTGATGTTCTACGGACAGTGTTTGGGTCCTGAACTAATTAAAAGTGCGTGACACGTAAAACGAACAGTTACGGACAGCCGTTTGTTCTTAGCACAGTTTAACTTACTTGCGAACAATACGGACAGACATAGCGTCCCCAGCACACCTCCATTTTCGTTTATTTACGAACAATTCAGGACACCACGAGTGTTCCTAGAACAGTTTCAACTTGCTAGCGAACACTGTGAACAGGCATAGTGTTCTTAAGGATACCTCCATTTTCGTTTATTTACGAACATTTCAGGACAGTACGAGTGTTCTTAGAACAGTTTCAACTTGCATGAGAACATTACGGACAGATATAGTGTCCTCAGGACACTTACATTTTTGTTTATTTACGAACATCTCCGAACAACCGCGCTGTCCGTGGACACCTAAATTGGTTTTAACACAAAGAACTGAAAGTAATTACAACACAATATAAAAAAGTAACTTTATTCGACATATATAAACAATTTATGACTGAGAAGGTGGGGCAGAAACGGAAACAAAAACAGGAGAATTAGGGATTTCAACATAATTGGGATCAGGTGAAGAAGGGATGGAATGTCAACAAAACGTTTTGGTCCATGGAGAGGGTTTGGGGTTAAATGAGTGGAATATGGTGAGGGGGGACAAGTACAGGTGGGACAATGGTATGTTGTTGGTAGTTTTAGGTGATCTTCCACAAAGTTCTTTAAATCGTTAAAATTTGCCATAAGTTGGTCCATTATTTGGTTAATGTGTTCCAGAGTGTTATCCACCGCTTCTTTTTCTGTAGTAGTGGCAATTTTTGTATGGTCTGTAAAAAAAAAATTGTATATGTTAAATGTATACAAAATAATATTTATTAATTGGCTTATATAGTAAAGTGTGTACCATTAGGTGCACTAACTTCTGACATTTCATCTTGTGGGAAATGCTCCTCTAGCCACTCCAGAGTACTACACATTTCTGTGAGAAAACAAAAAAGTAGTATTTTTTTTAATCTAACACAGAATGAATATATGATTAAAATGAAGTGCACTTACTATTTCAGGAAAGTATGTGATGAGTAGTCTGTACATCTGGTCTTGCTCTTAGATGTGGAGTGTCTGTGAGGTAATTATGTTGGAAGCCACTTTATCTTCTTTTGGTATATTCCATTTTAGAACATATTGTATTTAAATGAATGGTTAGTGTGTTACATATATGGGTTACATTTCTTAAGTATTACTACATATACTTTGTATGTTGCTTTGTGAATTTGTTAAATGTTCCTATGTTATGATATAACAATTACACATAACCCCCCCAGAGTTTTTAGGTGGTGGTACTGTTGTCCGAACATGTCCGCGGACAGTCAAATTCAGAAGAAAGGGTTCAGTATGTTCCATATTACATGTACATAAAGTCAAAGTTATTAGTTGCTACTAAAAAACTATGAAATTCAGTAAAAAAACTTTGTTAAAGGGACGGTATGGTTCAGTTGCGCTACAAAAAACCTATGAAATTCAGTAAAAAAACTTTGTTAAAGGGACGTTATGGTTAAGTTGCGCTACTAAAAACCTATGAAATTCAGTAAAAAAACTTTGTTAAAGGGATGTTATGGTTCCAAGTAAAACCGAAAACCCCCTGAAATTCGCCAGTTATGGTAAGCTAAGCAACCAGGAAAGCCTACGGGGTCTTCAATGTGTCGATACATTTCCCAATGATCGGGTCCTCTTTCTGTGCATTGATCAAATCTGCATCTGGGGTATCTTTACTCCACTCGGCTATTGACAGTTCACTGATAGCACGAGTTTGTGGCCTGGTGACAGCAGTAACTTGGATTTCATCCAGCAGGGATTCTTTTTCTATGAAATCCTCCAGTAGAGCTCTGGTTTTAGCCAGCTGCTCATCCAGGTCATTCCCAGCCTTATATGGCCTCGATTTTGTAATGACCCCTTATTTTCATCCAATCGATGGTCATCTCATTGGAGGTCACCAGATTGTTGATTGACTGGATCAGTTTGGCATGCTTTAGGGGTTTCTTGTTGGCACACAACATGCCTCAATTCTTCCAGTTGATCAGGTGCTCCACAAACCCATTCCTGACATAATCAGTGATTATGACCAGTACATTGAGTTGGTGGTGCACTGCAGTAAGGATGGCTTCATAAACAGCCATCAACTCTGCAACCTGACTACTTTGGGGTCCAATTTTATAACCAGCAGAGCGTTCCAGTGTATCATTCACCCAAGCATTCCCAATGCCAGCCACCAGTTCTTTTTCCACATTGCTATCAACATGGTAGCAGCACACATCCACATAAACTGTGGGTATCCCCTGACACATGTCTTCTTCATAGACTTATGTGGGGAAGTTAAATGCGCCTCTGTGTTACTTTTGGTCATTAGACTTTAGTCTCTGAGACAATTTTCTTGAGCACAATCATGCAAGTCTGCCAACCCTTGCGCTATGGGACTCTTCTTGTTTTGGCCATATTTGACGTCCGCTGGAAAGATTTGCATGGACAGAATCCAGGTAGTAATTCTGGAATTACTAATGTTCCCTGCCCAGATTCTGTCAATTTGTAGATATTGCAAGTGTTGGTGAAGAGTCTCGACAATTATGTGTTCCCCCTGTATGAATGGGCAGTAATTCTTCAGCGCCCACACGCTTGCCAGGAGTGCCTTCTCTCAGTCATTGAATTTTTCCCCCACAAAGGACAGAGTCTTGCTTGCATATGATATGACTTTGTTGACCTTGTCATGCTTTTGGTAAAACACCACTGTTAGGCAGGTATCTGAGAACCATGTCTCCAGAAAGAACTCCTGGGAAAGTCTTCTTTTCAGTTGTTTAACTGCCTCAGATTGTTCTGGACCCCACTTCCATTGACTCCTGCCTTTAATAAATGGACCAATGGTCAAGTAACCTCAGCATAGTCTTCAATTAACTTTCAACTATAATTAGGAAGGATGTAGGAATTAATCCAAGCTCTATTGATTACATTATTAGCTACTTAGTCCAAGACTCATTCTTTACAAAAGTAAAGACAATTTTGACAAGAGACTACAGACTACTTCAACTACCCAAGTTACCATTGTTTCTTTGCCTCAACGCGCCCCTGTAGAAAAGTAGCATGGAGAGCTCCACACAAAATAAACACAGGTGAGAAGGGAGGCATTAAAAGAGTAAACATCTCATGCAGTAATATGTTAGCCAAATAGATGTTATAGTGTTCTATTATTGTATTTGTTGTTTAAACAGAAAGAGAGTCCAAAGAGTGCAAGCACCAGGTCCACAGGGTGAGAAGGCATTATGTTCCAGAGGAGTCCAGGTAAACGTTACACCATGGGTAAGGAGGTTGAATGAATGGGTGTGCGTCCAAAGTCATATGAGTCCACTGAAAAGATATCTTGGAATTCCAGGAAGACCTGTTTTAGCTTTTGTTGTTGCTCCTCGATCTCAGAGGCATCAGCAAGATTGAACCTTCCCTCAAGTATCTGCTTGAAACCTGGGAAGACCTCGGGCTTGGCAACTTCAACGGTATCATCCAGTTGGGTGGACAGATACCTTCCGATGGTGTTGACCTAAACATGGAATTCGAGGTAGTGGTCCTTGACTCTGAACAATGCCTCCTCCCTCCTAATGTCACAGGTCATCTCTTCCACACGGTATGGACAGGAAGAGTACACCAGGAAATCCCCCCCATGCCTAGTAAACATCTTTTCTGGAGGAATATCGCTGCTGATGTCAAAACAGTCATTTGGGATTGGTCCCATGATTTCATTCCCTAAATCAATAGAATAATGTTGGGCATCAACCGCCATTCCAATAAAGGTGTCTGCATCCAAAGTGATACTTCGAGAGTCGCTGTTATCCATCAATATTCGAATGATGTCATGTTCCAGGTCTAATAGGGGTGTCAGATTTAAATCAAAACCTTGTTGTTGGAGATGGAAATTTAGATTTATATATGAGTCCTGATGTTTGAGGTTGTGTCCTCACTTAATATTGAGGGGAAGAGTAAATTGTCGCACCTGTCCTTGGGTGGTAACCTCTTCTCGCGCTTCAACTTCAACCACATATGGCAGCAATTGAGCTGACCAGAATGGTTTTTCAATGTTGTCAAAGCCCATGAGGTTACCCGCCAGTCGGGCCAGGCTTACAACTAATTAGATAAAAATGTATTGCAAATCGGTTGAGAATTTCACTTCCCAGATAAAGGTGGAAGAGGCATCTCTCACGGCCCAACCATTATGGTCTATGCTTTTGGTTGCCAATTAATTTTTTTTGCATAAACCTGCTAGGCAGGAGATTTGGGGAATTTGGGGTTTCCAGACCTACTTCCCATTTGTCAATCAATTTAACTGAATGGGGAAAAACATCTGTTTGCCCTTTTTCTGAATGTCCGACAGACTTTGAGTGACTTCTTCCTTGTCTGGTTTAACGGAACGCAAGGTTTCTTCTGATTTTGGACTGGTGCAACATTTTAGGGTGTTCCCTTCTAGTGTGGATTGCACTTAAAACTGGGAGGAAGGTTGATTTTCAAGAGTGGAGAAGGGTTCCCATCACCAGTGTGTTCTCCTACAGAGATTAAAGTGGTATCTGGGACTTGGTTATTCTTGAAATGGAACTCTACATTCTCATAGCCTTGATCAATTATGTGACAGGTACCATTCAGGCTTACATAATTGGTATTCATTTTTAATTTTATGGGGCGGTTAGTATGAGTCCAGAGGACCTTGTTTACACATCCATCAGAGGTGATAACCTCCTCAGGAGATTGTTCCCCAGTAAACAAGGTGTGCCCTCTGGAGTCAGAGCTATCCCTGGATGTTTCAGCTGGTGCCGTCCAATTTTTATGTCCAGATCCGCAGTCCCTTCAATGGAAAAATCATTACCATCGAAATTTTGGGGTTGTCCGTGAAGTGGCGTGAGTGGAATATGGTGGCCCTCCCCCATCTTGAGTTTAGTTGGTCAAAGACAAAAAAGGGACTTTGGGTGGCTTGGGATCCAGTATCCACCAGAGTTAATAATTCACACTGACCCTGCACCTTGACCGGTGCATAAAATCGGCCTTCTTTCTCCTCCAAGGTGCAAAGGAAGTGTGAGTTATTTGACAGCCTGGTGGTCATGTTCTTAATATTGAACTCTGACACTGTGTGATCTTGGGAATTTTTCTGTGTCAGAGTTTGGGAATCTGTAAAAACAACTTTACAACTCGCAATGGGAGTTGTTGGGGAATCCCGGCCTGTGTCTGTGGTCTGTGTTGTCAAATCGTATTTCCCGGCTCCTTGGCTGTCCCCCTTTACCTGGCAACAGTTCTTAGAACCTGTTTGGAGAAAGGGCACTCCCTCCGTTTCACTGCTGTCTGGCTCACATGTTTGGGGTTGAATAATTTCTGGTTCTGAGTCGGTCGCCATACTTACCTTGTCCCGCTAAGGGTCTTTTGGAAGCCATTTTTATCTGGGAGTGATCCCCCTATTTTTGAAAGAGACGGTCTGCTTACCTGAATCCTCCAGGGATTTTTTTCTTTCAAAGGGGATAATCCAGAGTTCCTTCACAAAGTGTGTTCTTCTTCGGCCTCTCCTACTTACCCTTTGCTCTTTGGGTTCCAATCTTTCGGGGGTAGAATGGACTCTTTCAGGCTAAGAGGTTTTTGGGGGTTGTGTTTGGGTGAGAATGGAAGCTTCCTCTAGGGCTTGGCATATCCCCTGCACCCGGGTCCCTCCTCAGGAACCTGTGGTTTGTCAGAGGTTTCCTCCTGTCATTTGCCCTTGCGGCATCAGACCTGGGTGTTGGGGAATTCTGGGAAGCAGGGTTGGGTTGAGAGTTGGACTAAGCCCTCAGCATGTGGCCCAGATCATCGGTCAGTTGCTGGACATGTTCTCCAGTTGCGAGACCTTGTCATGGTGGTAGGGATTTCTCAAGTCATACCTTTCTGCCCCCGAAAAGGGTAACTGTCTGTCTCCCAGAGCAGCTCTGGTACTGGAAATTCCCCATATAATTTTCCATCCTGAATATCCCTTCTCCCGGGTTCAGTGATCTAGCCTCCTGGAACTGGGAGAGAGAGGCGAACTGTTTTGGAAGATCTGGTTTGGGGGATATCTAGGGAACAGGTTCACATTGGGAGGTAGAGTGATACTTCTCTCCTGAGGGATGTTTGTAGGGAAGTTTTCCTGTGGAAGTACTTACCTATTTAGTTCAGGGGGAGTGTATACATACCCCAGGATTGGTTTAGTACCCTTGTACCTAGGACCTGTATAAGTGGAAGGATCAGAGGGATCATTGTTCTGGGCCCCTGGCTGACTACCATTTGATTGAGCCAGGTTGGGGGGTCGAATTCGGCTTTCCGTTTTTCTTGTTGGCAGGAGGGTTACTTTTAGGCCCTCCCATCTCCAGATCTAATGGAGGGGTAGTTTTTACCTCTGTCACCTTTGCAGCAGCAGGGGTGTTAGATGGTTTGGTGGGTTTGGGTCTATGTTTGCTCTCAGCAGGCTTCTGGACCTCATAAATCCTGGTGGCCTTTTCAATCAACCAATCCAGGGTCCTATGCTCGTGAAAGTCATGCACCACCTGAGTCATTATGTATTTGGGGAGCACATGGAAATATGTAGCTATGAACTCCCTACTATTGCTGTTAACCTGCCATGAAGTCTGAGCAAATGCCCGCTTTAACTCCAGCACAAACTCCCTAGGTGTCTGGTCTTCCCCACACTGCATGTTATATGCAGTCTTACGGGCCTCTTGTGGGTTCTGGTGGGTGGAAAAATGTTTCATTGTGGATGCCTTATAGGTGGACAATTTATGATGATCCTGTTTCTCCAGTCTTGCTAAAGAAACTGGAGTACTCAGGTCAGAAAGTCCATTTAGCAAACGCTATACAATTTACATCATTCCTGATCTGTAATGATGCCATCATCTGCTCATAAAGTTCCAGGTGCACCCATACCGAATACTTGGCATTCTTGTGCTGCGTGGCCCGGAAGCTATTTATGACCTTGATCGGTCTGATTGGGTCTTTGACAAAACCCTTTCTTTGTTTCCCTGTATTTTTCTTCTTCTGCACCAGAGTCCATTCATTGCTACTGGTACTCTCTTCCCTGTCTTCTAGGCGCTCCTTATCTCTAGGAGACTGGGAATATCTCCCAGAACCATGGGGTCCGGACTCCTCTTGCCTGGACCAATGTGACTCTCAGGGTCACTTCTCCCTGGAGTTCCTTTTAGGCTCAGGATACAACCCAGTTTCCTCATCCTTCCTACCAGGGAGTCTGGGGAATTCCCTGCCTTGCTCTGAATGTACAAAGGTTTTTAGAATGCCCTTCAGCAAAGCAGGCAAGGTGGTCTCTTTGTACTCACATCTTCAGCCAATCTAACTACCTGACTTTCTCCTCAGAAGAGTTTTCATGGTCTGAAGTACTTACAGTATTATTCCTTACTTCCCAGGACACACTGGTCTGACCACTTTCCCTTCTGCATGTTAGCAATGAATACTCATGGACATCAGACAGAGACTGGCCTTCTTGATCAGTTCCGCTAGGCCTGGGTAAGTCTAACTGCCTCATGTCACCCTGTTTTGGATAGGTGGCATGCATGAGGTTGCTTCCCATTTGTACATGGGAGGTTATAAATGACTGGCATGAGGCCCCTGTTGGGAAGAGCGTATTACCTTGATCAGTGGGCCTTGTCCCATATCCTGATTGGTCAGGGTGCCTCAGGTCCTGTTTATATTTTTTGATTTCCTTGGTGAGGATCGCACACCTGTGTCTCTCTTTATCGATTTCCTGTTGGTAGTCAGAGAGCTGGCCTTCTAATTCTGACACTAAGGCCTGAGTAATCCTGTGCACCCTGCTCTGAGCTGCCAACCGATCCTTTGTTTTCTTCACCTTTTGCTGAAGTGATTCATTTTCCCTCTGTGAGCCTTTTATGCTGCATGCATGTTAAAGGCGCTTTTCCTTCAGGAGAATAATCTCGTTCTCTTGTTCATCCCTACATTTTGCTCCCTTTAATAGTAGAGCTTCCATTTGCCTCACTTGCTCTACTAGCTAATTCCTTTCTTCTCTAATTCTGGTCAGTTCTTGAGAACCTGACTGTCCCTTTTCCACCTCCATTTCAAACTGATTTATCCACTGCAATAGTACGCTGTTGTCCTGATTCAAGAGGTCTTTTTCCTGAATCAGCTGTGTCCTCTGTTGTTTCAGAGTATCTACCTGCTGATGTATCTAATCAAAGTCATTTTGGGAATCAACCCCTTTACTAATTAATTGACTATTTTCAGTTTTCAATTGTTTTATTTCTGATTGGAATGTGTTAATGTCATCCAAAATGACTCTATAATGAGCAGCCTGGTCATTTAGCTTGTGTTTCAGTGCGCTCAGATTTTCTACGCACTCTTTATGTGCATTTTTCAGTGGAAAAAACTGTTTCAAGCTGTGCACTCTCTTGCTGCAGTGTTTTCAGCTTATCTTTGAATTCTTGAACAAGATCCGGGGCCTATGACAGGTCTTCAGCCTGATAAATCCTACTAGCCTCACTATTTTGCCAACGCTCTTCTACTAACAGCAAATGAAAATATAACTGAGCAGTTAGCTGAGCGATTTGTATCTGTTCTTGATGAGCATTTGTGGTCATATAAAATGCCTCAAGTGCTTTGGGCACTATTCCACATCCAAGCCAAATATCATTGCTTACTGAGGTAACTTCCCGCACAATTCTTCTTTGCCAGTTTCCAGGGTGCATACAGTGAGGACATGACTGTGTAGCGACTCCCACTGAGATCCTTACTGATCCTTGTGGTGACTCATTTCTAGCAATTGTATTTGCAGCAAATTATACCCTTGTGTAGGGAAGCCAACAGCAAGCCTACCAGCTTCTATCTGACGCAAATCGGACCCGGCAAAGGGTCAAACTTTGGCCGAGAGCGGAATCTCCGCTGCACTCCAAGATGGCGGCTGCAGAAGATACACGGCTGTGAAGGCAATCTGCAGGGAAGCTGATCCTTAGGACTTGTGTACACCTTGAACTCTGGAAGTCCTGCTGGCCGTGTGTGCAGCAGCGTCAGTTGTGGACCAGGCATTGGGAGAGCCGCACTGAGTGAACTCAATGGTGTCCCTCTTGTGCAGCGGAGCGGGCATGCTCCTCGCCCCGGCTGGATTTTAAACTGCAGCGACACTGCAGATTGCCCACTGAATTCTCCCTTCTGGAGGCTCGAGTGGGGAGCTGACGGACTCCACTGTAGTGCATCACTGTGATACAACACGCAGCTGCCTTAAGTGGCTGCTGATTTGGCCCGCTCCAGGCAGACATTCTACAAGGGCACCCGGCCAGGGACAGTCTGGGTGAGCTTTGAAGCCCAGGTAAGGTACTGGCTGGCTTGCCCCTCATCCCTGCTGCTGTTGCTGTTGCATGACCTCACCCCTTATGCAACACTGTGGTGGCTCATCCCCCGTGAGAGCTGCGACTCTGCCCCTGGGCCAGCTCCACTGGCTGGGATGGCAAAAACTGCTGTTCCCTTCTGGATAGAGCACCATTGAAGGTGCCCCACTCACACCTTGAACAAAGCACCCGCTGGGTGCCCAGCCATATTTGCTCCCTCATAGGGCCTCTGGCGTGCGACTGAGGTGTTGGGATGCGCCTAAAGGTACAACATACCCAAACTCACTGCCCCCCTCCTTTGAGCCCCCACTAAGGGGTTTCTGACTCTGGTTCTGACCTGTAACGCTAACCTACGACCTGCAACAATATCCCCTATGAATAATAAGGGTAAATCCACTATCATGGACTCATTCGCAGACAAAGCAAGATTATTGCCCCTACTCAAGTGTCTGGAGTAGACTAACTCACACCCTGAATGCCACCCACGGCTCACAAGATAGCCTAATCCTAGCAGCGACGGCATCTCTGTGGACCGCCCTTGAAACTAAAATTGACAAGGTCAAGATTGACGTGCAGCTGCTCAGGCAGGATGTCAGACAACTGGCAGAAAGGGTATCATCTGCGGAACTGAGACTGTACGACAGAGCGGTTACTACTAAAGACTAAGTGGTGAGTGTGAAGGAACTGGAGAGGAGGAATTCCTCACTAGAACAAAGAGCAGAGGATGTGGAGGGCAGAGCACAATGGAAAAAAATATGTGTGCTGGGCCTCACAGAGGGTACAGAGTTGCGGACCCGACTTCCTACATTGAAAACCTGCGGCTGCAGTAATTGGCCCTGGCAAATTGTCATAGGGCTTTGTACTAGAGAGAGCTCACAGATCACTTCATAAAAAAATGTCCACTGGATCTCACCCGTGGACTATGCTTGCTAAGATCCTCAATTTTCTTGATAGGGACGTGATTCTACGATACTGCACGGAGGGGGCGAGATATCATGTGATGGCTCTAAAATTGACATCTATCGAGATTATACTCCTGCAGTACAGAGGGCTCAGAACTCGTATGTGCCTATAAAAGCCAGACTGTGACACCTAGGCCTCAAATATATGCACATATATCCTTCAAGGCTGAAGATTCTTCACAATGACAAATCATACTTCCATGACAGCCCTGAAGCCGCAAACATGTGGATGGAACACAATAACGTGTCAAATGAAAAAGGTGCTGGCTCCTGACAATCTACATGTGAGGCATAGTTTTCTCCACAACTACTGTCTCCAAGAACGCTGGTTACCCTCTACGGATGAGGGAGAATTTGCTCAAAATGCAGCGCAGACGCAGGACCTATGCTTTTTGGTCTAAGCTGATCCTTAGCATTGGTATTACTATCAGCTTCCCTGATCAATGCTGTTCTATGTAAGACTTATTCTTGCTGCACATGTACTGTTTGTTCAGTGGAGAAGAAACCCAGTTATCCACTGCTAGTATTATCCTACCTCCCTCAGTTGACACTGGTGACTGGCCCATTGCTAGTCCCGCTACCCGGTACAGACTGGCTATCCCAAGGCCTGGTAGTACCAGGATGCCTGAACAATATAGTTTATTGGGCAATGTTTTACAGTTTTGCTGTTTATGTTATATACTGGGGAATTCCATAAACTATGGCTCACTTGGGGGGCAGTTGGTGTTGTCTGGGGGACTGTGGGGTGACATAGGGAATTATTATGACTGCCGTTAGGATACTATCTTGGAATGTGCAGGGTCAAAATTCCTATCTCTGTAGGAATTGGGTGAAATACTACCTGCAACGCAGGAAAATCTCCATAGCTGTACTGCAAGAGACCCACCTACTACCGGAGGATCAGGAGGTATTTATTTATTTTATTTCTTTATTTATATTTGTATAGCGCGCAGACAGCCCAGGGGCATTGTGGCGCTGTTACTTGCAGGAACTTAGTTACAGGTGGTACAAGATTGGTAGCAGTCGTTGGCACATTATGATTGCTACAAACAGTTTAGTCATTACAGCTCATGCCTCTTTGGTTATTACATTATAATAAGTTTCTTGGCAAGCATGGTGCTGCGAGAGACCTTATGCGAAGAGGATGGTTTTCATAGCTTTCCGGAAGGCAATGAGGGAGGGCTCACCTCGGATTGTGGGAGGTAGGGCATTCCTGTGTGATGGTGCGAGATAAGGGAAGCTGGATCCTCCAGCTCTGGGTCTTTTTACTAGTGGTACACAGAGCATGTCTAATCTTGCACCGCTCTGTAGGAATGGGCTACGGTGCAACATTTTCCACATTTTCCAGGGGAGTGCTTACTTGGATCAGCAGCTCACTACCTTTCCAATTACTGGGAGTTGTAAGTGATAGGAAGGGGAGGTATCTGATTACCAGGGGATACGCACAGCACAAGGAGGTCTGTGTTGTCAACTCTTATTTCCCGAATCACACAGTCCTGTCCCATGTTCACATACTCTGGAATCTCATAGCGCCAAGGTGAGAGGGGTTAGTCATCTGGGGCGACGACTTCAACTGTGCTAGGGATAAGACTATGGACAGATCCTACCCCCCCCGGGTGGCCCCACCCTAGCAATTAAAGTACTAAATGTGACACTAACTGACCTAGACCTGACAGATATTTTGGAGGGACCTGCACCCAGCCACTAGGGGGTTCTCTTTTTACTCTGCTCTGCATAGACTCCATACCAGGATTGACTACTTCTTTATTGGGAAAGGACAGCTAACAGAATTGTGCAGCGCAGAATATTTGGGCAGCCTAGACCTCAAACCACATTACGCCTGGATGAGTGCGGAGCTTCCTGGAGATCACAGCTTGCGATCAATGACATCTTTGCTGCGTACTACGCATGTCTATACAGTCATGATAATTTGGTACCCCAGGAAGATATAGCAAAGGCTCTCTGGCTGATCTGGCTTCCGAGACTTACACCGGACCAGCAATCCCCCTTGAACTAACCCGTCACTGTGGAGCAGGTGAATGAAGAGATTGCCTCCCTCTCCACTTGCAAAGCATCAGGAAGTCATGGACTCCCATCTGAGTTCTATAAGGACTATGGCTCCACCCTAGCCCCAATGCTCCTGAAAGTCTTCAATGAGGCCTTTGATAAGGGCATTCTGTCGATGGTCATGAGGGAGACCCTGATTATACCCTTACTCAAGTCCGGGAAACCAATGGATAGCTGTGACTCATATTGCCCCCTTCCTATGCTGAACTATGATATCAAAAGTCTTACAACAATCTTGGCAAAACGCCTTCGCATAGTCATCGACTCCTTAATACACACTAACCAAACAGGCTTTTTACCAGGTCACAGCACAACCCTAAATCTCCGGTGGCTCCAACATGTTATCGATCAAACCAACTCCAGAGGAGAGCAATATGCGTTGCATCCCTGGATGCTGTCAAGGCCTTTCACTCTGTATATTGAGAATGGCTGCTCACTTCGCTTCAAAGTTTTGGGCTGTATGAGTGTTTCATAAGGTGGGTGGTCTTAGTGTACACGTTTCCAATAGCCAGGGTGAAATCTGGCAGACAGATATCAGAGGGCAGGAACATATGCCGCAGCACCTGGCAGGTTTGCCTGCTTTCACCTATGTTGTATATATTAGCCATGGAACCTATTGCAGCATTTCTACGACAGGAGTATGTGGACGCGGGTATCATGGTAGGCGGACATATATACCTGACTTCACTATACAGAGACAATGTATTACTTTTCCTTTGTGAACCACGACACAACCTGCCTATGATCCTTTGTTAGGCATCCACACAAACACCAGAACTTAGCTAACGTTCCCACAACACCTCCCTCCTGTTTGCACACTACTCCCCGGTTACGAGACTCACATGATTTGGTTGTCCCACAGGACCGGTTACACCGCACCAGGTGGCATGTTCGTACCCAGTTGCAGCCTTTCCTGCATTGGCAGTTGCCATGGAGAACACACGCCAGAAGGATCGGCAGAACGCTCCCACATCGCGTAGCTGTCTGATCACGTGATCCAGCGCAGCGTCCGTCACGTGGTGGCAGAGCGCGTCACGTGACTGTCAGGCGCCCGTTACAAAACGCTTGACGGGCAAAGCAGTCACTGCTTCTCAGCGGTCTCTTGGACCCTGTTTGGCGCTACGTTTGGATCTTGCTCTTGTTGGTATACCTTGACTTCGGAACTCTCACCGGGACTCCCTTGGATTGCCCTTCTGTCCCTCTGCTTGGAACTGTTTACTCGTCGCTGAACCTCGGACCGTCCCTCACTTGCAATCGGATTTTGCCCTTTGGAACTTTGTGTGCTCCCTCTACGTACCTGTCTCCTGATTCCCACGTTACGCACCCAGTCCTTGGCTCAGGTAGGCCGTCCTGCTTCCACGTATGACTCTGGTCCCTGCTCTTCTGGGGACTACCTTTCATCTGAGTCTCGAACCTCCTGCACTTAGGTATCCCGTGCCTTCCTACCACCGGATAGGTAAGACCTCTCAGATTTTGTGATTCCTGTTATACTGTCATTGCCTGGTACTTAATCCCGTTCTTTTTGCAGCAGCATCAGTGTTCTTGAGGCTCCGTGGATCCAGGCAGAGGCATCTCCCACCTGTGGCCTCAAAGGTCGCACAGGGGGTTCTTCAGGTACCCCTGTGCATCACTTGGGGACGGAGGTATCAACGGTCTACACGACACTCAAGTCAGAACAGACTGAGAAGCCGTATAGTCGTGTTGAACCATGCAGGGATCCACAGAGGAACCCATAGCTGCGCTAGTTCAGGCAATCACGGTACTGAGGGCGGATATGGCCACCGCTAACACCGTCATACATCAGAGGTTAGACTCCATACAGAGCGTCCAACATCCCCTCCCTGCAGACCCCGAATTCGGCGATGCTGCCACTCCACCCACATCACCTCCAGTGCCTAACATCCCAGCCCCGACTCCTATGGTCCTTCCAACTCTGTTTCCCTTAGCAGCCCCTGATCGTTACCAGGGCGACCCCAGGAAGTTTAGGACTTTCATCAATCAATGCAAGTTACACTTCCTATGCAGACCCCTGGCCTTCCCTGACGCCACTACCAATGCGGCCTTTACCTTGTCACACCTGACTGGCACAGCCGCCGCCTGGGCTAACCCTTTGTTAGAGAACGACAGCCCGGTTCTTTACGATTTCGACCTACTAGTTACCGAGATGTCTCGAGTCTTCGGCACCCGGAACAAAGTACAGTCCAGGGACCTGAAGCTGTTAGAATTAACCCAGGGCAGGGGTTCGTTGATAGAATTCATTACCCGCTTTAGCCAACTGGTCGCCGAGACTTCATGGCCGGAAAGCAAGCGGGCAGTGATTTTCTACAGGGGGTTTAACAATCCAATGAATGACGCCCTGTCTATGGTTCCCTCCTTGCCCACTCAGTATCAGGAGCTGGTAGATCTGGCCCTGCAGGTAGACGCATGCCGTTCCGAGCGCAGGGCCGAGTTAGGGTTCTCCCAGCCAGCAGCCACCTTACCTCCGGCCTCATCCTCAGAGGAACCAATGCAAGTGGGAGGGTTATGGAGTCCCATTACTTCACTAGAGAGAGAACGTAGGAGGGCGGACAACGCTTGTTTCTATTGTGGCCTAACGGGACACTACGTAAAGGAATGCCCACAATGTCCCAAGAAGTCCCAGGTTTTTCGGACTGCTTGACTCTAGACCCGGAGACCAGGTTGAGCATCCAGTCTTCTTCTCCGGACACAACCCCTGCTTTTTCTCGCATCCAACCCATCTTTGTACAGGCCACCTTTCGTCCCTCTGTGGATATAACTCACTCATTCACGATCATCATCGACTCCGGCGCCACAGGAAACTACATTGACATTGCTTTAGCCCACTCACTCAATCCGCCTCTAGTGGTAAAAACCCGAACCGGTCCAAGCTGTGGATGGTACTGCATTGATATCCGGTCCCATTAAGCACCAAACCGCTCCTCTCTTATTGACTATACAAGACATTCACACAGAGACAATTAGTTTTGACCTGATTACCATGCCTCAATTTGGTCTTATTTTGGGAATACCCTGGTTGCGGGAGCATAACCCACTCATCAATTGGAAATCAGGGACGGTTCTCTTTGAATCAGACATCTGTCAAAACTATTGTCTCCCGGCACACCATGAAGCAGACACGCCATCACAGGCCTTTGTTGCCATTGCACGACTCACGTTGGAAGACGATGGGGCCTTGGCTGCGTGTTCCCATACTGTCGGAGGGGTGATTAATGGGATTCCCTCTGTGTACGGGGCTTACAAGACAGTTTTTGATCGGGGCTCCTCCGAGGTGCTTCCCCCTCACCAGTCCTATGACTGTCCGATTGAAATGGTCCCAGGCTCTACCGTTCCCTCTGGTAGGATATATTCACTTTCCCCTTCGGAAGAACAAGCCCTGAAACAGTACGTTCAGAACTCCCTACAATTAGGCCACATTCGCCCCTCTACCTCGCCGGCTGCAAGCCCTATATTCTTCGTCCCTAAGAAAGATGGGGACCTCCGCCCTTGCATGGACTATCGTCGCCTTAATGCTATCACCAAAAAAGACAGGTACCCAATCCCTTTGATCACCCCACTCCTGGACCGGTTGTCTCATGCATCTATCTTCACCAAGCTAGATCTCCGAGGCGCGTACAATCTGGTACGCGTACGTGAGGGGGATGAGTGGAAAACCGCCTTCTGTACCCGCTACGGATTGTACGAATACCTAGTCATGCCCTTCGGCCTATGCAATGCCCCGGCCACATTCCAACGTTTTATGAACAACATTTTCAGGGATATCCTGGACGTGTTTATGGTAGTTTACTTGGATGACATCCTGATATTTTCACGTGATCTGGGCGAACACGTGCAGCATGTCCAGGAGGTCCTGTCTTGTCTAAAGAAGCATTCACTGTTTGCCAAACCCGAAAAATGCCAGTTTCACAAAACATCTGTCGAGTTTCTGGGCTTTCAAATCACTCCTGGGGGCCTCGCCATGAACGAGTCCAAGGTGCGAGCGGTCCTGGAGTGGCCGGTTCCCCAGACACTCAAGGCCTTGCAGGCTTTTTTGGGTTTCGCCAACTTTTATAGGCGCTTTATTTCCTCCTTTGCTACCATTGTAGCCCCCCTCACAGCCCTGACTAGCCCCCAAGTACCCTACCATTGGCAGAAGGAGCAGCAGGATTCCTTCGAGGCGCTGAAAACCGCCTTCACCACTGCTCCGATCCTCCAGCATCCCAACCCCGAGCTCCCTTTTATAGTCGAGGCGGACGCCTCTTCTTTTGCCCTTCGGGCAGTATTATCTCAGACTTGTCGGACATCAGGCAAACTACACCCGGTGGCGTATCACTCCTGTACGTTCTCCAGTACAGAAGCCCACTATACGGTGACAGAAAAGGAGCTCCTGGCTGTCATGGATGCCTTTTGTGTCTGGCGTCACCATCTCCTGGGGGCCAAGCATCAAGTCACTGTTTACTCCGACCATCAGAATCTGCAGGACTTGGCCTCCTTGAAGTGCATCAACAGCAGGCACGTCCGGTGGCACCTTTTTTTTGCTGCTTTTGATTTTCGCATCACTCATCGCCCTGGGGTTACTCATGGGAAAGCAGATGCCTTGTCGCGCTCTCCGGGAGGGGTCTCGTTGCCAGCATTCCCCGACACACTTCTAGACAAAAGCCACGTAATCTGTCTGTGTACCCCTTCTCTCTCCTTGGTTGATTCAGTACGTGCCTGGACAAGCAGTCACCCTGACCAGCTACTGGAATGGGATCCGGTATACCGTGACGGCTTGCCCTTCGTACATGATCGCTTGTTCCTTCTTACACCCGATACCTGTAATCTGGCTCTCGAATGGTCCCATGACACCCCCATCAATGCCCATCCCGGCCAAGAATGCACTATGGACCTTTTAAAGCGCTGGTGGCCTTCCATGAGGCACGATGTGGAGCGCTACTTCAACACCTGCTCTGTTTGTGCGCAATCTAAGCACCGAAGGGGTCGTCCGATCGGTCTGCTGCTTCCGCTGCTGGTACCCCTGAAACCCTGGCACACGTTGACTATGGATTTTGTTACCGACCTTCCCAAGGTGCGGGGCTTCGATACTATCTGGGTGGTGGTAGACACCTTCACCAAAATGGCCTGCTTTGTTCCTTGCAAGGGGATCCCCTCGGTCCCGGTTCTGGCTAACTTGTTTTTGATACGGTCTTCTCTTTGTTTGGGCTCCCGTCTGTCCTTATCTCTGATCGGGGTTCACAATTTACTTCCCGTTTTTGGCGGGCATTGACAAAGCTGCTTGGCATCGACACAAGTTACTCCTCGGCTTACCATCCCGAGACTGATGGGCAGACCGAAAGGACAAACCAGACTATGGAGCAGTATCTTCAGTGTCTCATATTGCACCAGCAGTCCTCTTGGTTAGACGTTTTGCGTCTTGCAGAGTTCACCTAGAACAACGCGGCTCACTCTGCTATGGGCTTCTCCCATTTCTATGCCCTCTATGGTCAGCATCCCAGGGTGCTGCCCGTCCACGATGCTTCCGTGTCCCTGAATCCCGCTGCCACGGCCCGTCTTAGAGATCTGTCTGCTGTTCATGCTCATACACTTGTGCACCTTGCCGAGGCGAAGGCCTCCATGAAGTCTTGTGCAGATGGGAAGCGTCTGGCTGCTCTGCCTTTTGCGGTGGATTCCCAGGTGTGGTTGTCCTCCCGTCACTTGCGCCTGGTTGGTTGTCGGAAATTCTTGCCCCGCTTTGTCGGTCCTTACGTGATCTCCCAGGTGGTCAATCCCGTGGCATTTCACCTGGTCCTTCGGAGCTCCTGGCGCATCCAGGATTCCTCCTGTCTCCGTGGCCCAGTGGCCCCTGTGTCTCTGGCCTCCCCTGATGTTTTTGAGGTGTCTGCTATCCTGGGTTCCCGTTGGTCTAGGGGTCGTCTCCAATACCTTGTGGATTGGGTGGGGTATGGCCCGGAGGAACGCTCTTGGGTTTCTGCCTTGGACCTCAATGCGCCTCGGTTGGTCTCCCGCTTCCACCGGGACAACCCGTCCTGCCCACGAGGTTGTGGGCCCTTGGGGGGGGGGGCTATGTTAGGCATTCACACGAAAACCAGAACTTAGCTAATGTTCCCACAACACCTCTCTCCTGTTTGTACACTACTCCCCGGTTACGAGACTCACATGATTTGGTTGTCCCACAGGACTGGTTACGCCGCACCAGGTGGCATGTTCGTACCCGGTTGCAGCCTTTCCTGCATTGGCAGTTGCCATGGAGAACACACGCCAGAAGGATCGGCAGAACGCTCCCACATCGCGTAGCTGTCCGATCACGTGATCCAGCGCAGCGTTCGTCACATGGTGGTAGAGCGCGTCACGTGACTGTCAGGCGCCCGTTACAAAACGCTTGACGGGCAAAGCAGTCACTGCTTCTCAGCTGTCTCTTGGACCCTGTTTGGTGCTACGTTTGGATCTTGCTCTTGTTGGTATACCTTGACTTCGGAACTCTCACCGGGACTCCCTTGGATTGCCCTTCTCTCCCTCTGCTTGGAACTGTTTACTCGCCGCTGAACCTCGGACCGTCCCTCACTTGCAATTGGATTTTGCCCTTTGGAACTTTGTGCGCTCCCTCTACGTACCTGTCTCCTGATTCCCACATTACGCACCCAGTCCTTGGCTCAGGTGGGCCGTCCTGCTTCCACGTATGACTCTGGTCCCTGCTCTTCTGGGGACTACCTTTCATCTGACTCTCGAACCTCCTGCACTTAGGTATCCTGTGCCTTCCTACCACCGGATAGGTAAGACCTCTCAGATTTTGTGATTCATGTTATACTGTCATTGCCTGGTACTTAATCCCGTTCTTTTTGCAGCAGCATTGGTGTTCTTGAGGCTCCGTGGATCCGGGAAGAGACATCTCCCACCTGTGGCCTCAGAGGTCGCACAGGGGGTTCTCAGGTATCCCTGTGTGTCACTTGGGGATGGAGGTATCAACGGTCTACATGACACTCAAGTCAGAACATCCTTGATGTACTAGATTTGCAGAGTTATCCGGTATCTCTTTTAATGAGTAGAAGTCCATGTACCGCCCCTACTCTCCCATTGTCCCTATAGTGGCAGATGCATGTATGGACAGAGATGACATGGGCACCTCTAGACTTTGGGACAAATGTGATATTTACTCCTGGGGGGACCTGTATGACGAAGGTAAATTTAGGACCTGATGAACATAACCCGACAGCACAGTTTACCCATGTGCCAATTACTGAGATATATGAGGGTGAAGGGAGTGGCAAAACGTAGATGGGATGAGTGGCGTGAGGAACCAGAGGAAACGGCAGTCTTGGCTCTGGAATATGCACTGGAGGATGGCTGGAGACCTGTATGTAGACACTATGGCTGCCTGCTGGATGGAACCAGCTGTCGAAATCCAGCTTTGAAAGTGAAATTGGAAATGTATATGGGTACTGCGATTTCACACACTGTGTGGTATTGAGTATTGGGCTTCCTTAAAAATGTATCCCGTAACGCCAGGTTTAGACTTCTACAGATGAACCTGCTCCATCGCACATATCTGATCCCTGCCAGAATAGCTAAACTCTGCAATAACATGCAACCTAACTGCCCTCGGTGCCATCAGGATGGCGGCAACCTTATTCAGATGTTTTGGAAATGCATGAAAGTGCAGAGATTTTGGTCCCAAATTGAACAGGCTTGCTGTGAGGATGGTGCCATCAGGAATGATAGGTCTGCTTGGTTAATATCCTAGATGTAGCAGGTATAAACATGTGGTTAGGTTTATGGACCTGGCATGCACATATGCTAAAAGGAGGATTGCTATGTCCTGGAAATCCCCTGGTGGCCCACAGTTCAAACTATGGTTTCTCAAATTTAACACTTGGTGCTAGATGGAAACAAAAGTGTGGTTAAAGGTGTCACAATCCCTGGATGCTATTTTAGTGGACACCTACGGAGCCTGGAAATCACTTGTCTTTGACATGTTCCATCCATCGGATGACAAACCCCCCTAAATGCCTTGTCCACCCCCTTTTTTTTGGCGACCCATTATGTTGTACTCTATTTTTAATTTCCCTTGCTTTGGTCCACACCTGACCCACACGCTTATAGGGGTCCGCTGCCTTTGGGGGTTCACATCACCCTGGTCTGTAAACCACACCCCTGAAACACTCACTCATGGACCGAGCCAAACCTATGCATGGAAAGTTTATGTTAGAATGTTGTTTGTATGTTTTTGTTCATAATCTAAAAGTCTTGCAGAGTACACGATTCACTTTAATTTCTGTAATATGACTTGCAAAAGCGTCTAGAAACTCTAGAAACTCTGATCTCAATAAACAAATATGAAAACAAATAAAATAAATTAGTAAAACTTTCTTCATGCAGGGGCAAAATCACAGTGATCCTGCTTGATTTCCTCATAAGAATACATTCTTACACAATCTTAATGTTTCACCTATACACCTCCCTGGAACTCAAGTTTCAAGTCCTTGTGGCACTTTAACAAAACAAAGATGACTTTCCCTCCACCTTAATGCAATTGCATCAAAATGAATAGTCTGTCAGAATGTACTTGTCATAGGTCAGAAATAGGCAGCTAAATCCTGGCCACGAGCCCCAATTAGTAAGGTTTTATTGAGAAGCCATCCTCAATACACACATGGAGTTCCTTTGCACCCCACTCAAGGTGTTACACAACAAACTCTTTGACAGATTCGTTTCTTTAGCTCTACTTCAGATGTGTATCATGCCCCTGAGCTAACAATGAGCCAAGAAGCAGGCCCGGTGTATGGGAAATATATCGGTATTTATTTAAATTGAAAGTAACAGAAATGTGCACAAAAATGTCAACACCACTTTATCCATGGCACAACACAATCAACTTCTCTCAGCATAAATAAATCACAAACGTCAGTTAAAAAGGACACAATCACATTTCTGTACAAATTTATTTTCAAGAAATAATTAAACTGATCAAAAACCAAAACAATTATAAATGTAGTGTTTTGCGATTTTGATTTTCCTGCGGGCTTAAAGGGCTAGCTGTAGGATTTCAAGATTGGTATAAATACATACAGCAATTATGATTTTGCCCACACTTTTGGGTTTAGTTGTGATTTAGTGGTTTGTTTTTCAGACCCCCCCTACTATGGTCTGTGTTGGTGTAGCCAGACAGAAACATGTGAATGATTTGAGGAATTATGGATTTCAGACCCCCTTCCACTGACAGGCCAGTGTTGGGGAAGCTGGATAAAAAGGTTGGACCAATTTAAGAACAAAGACACCCCTCTTCCTTAAAGAAGTCGGGGTCAAAAGGACAAAACGGATTACCCAATTAAATAATAGGCTATAGTTTTCAGCAAACACTGGGAAGTGAGCTTTGTTCATTTCGAATTTTGACAAAATTCACCCTGTAGTGTTCTGCAAAATGGGGAATTAATTAAATGTATATTCTTAGTTTAATAGGCTAAGGATCTACACAATTTGACCCCCCACCAACTATAAAGGAAAATGATTAAAGGAAAGCATACTGCCCCAGCTTTTGGTTTCCCAGGTCTCAGTTCTACTTACATAGAAAGCCTCTGTTTAAAGTTCTGGAATCAGCTGCATCTCAGAACACTCTGGAAAGATAGGGTAGGGGTCTGGTCACTCCACTCTCAAAGATGGCCTGCTGCACTCTCCACCAATAGACCCAGTCAGCTTTGAGGCCTTCCTAGAAATAGACAGCTCCACCCAGATGCACTCTGAGCAATCTCCTCTGGTGTTTCTGTACAGCTGTCAGATTGTAAGTTTCAGCAGCCTCCCTGATGGTAAATTTCACCAGCTCTGTCGCCACCTCAAACTGAAGTCCTCCTTATATAGCAGCGATGACACCACCATTTTTACAATCTTGGGAAGAACCCTGGCAGAGTTCTCGCAACTGGGATTGGACAGTTACCCTTTTCTCTCCTCCCAAACTCAGCCTCACAGTCAGGATTGGTTTAGGGGTCTGGAGCAACATATGTCAATTCCCATTTGTAACCACCATTTGTTCTCCTTTCAAATTTTTGGCAACAACTAATTATGCATAAAAAAACTTTGTGATTTACTAGTAACTGCCATAATATATATATTTTCCTGTTCAGCTAATAGTGGGGCATTTAATCAAACAACAGCTGGGTCTGCACCATGTTGCACGACTGTCTGGACATTTTCTGTGTTTCCCCAAGAAGCAAAACAGTCATGAACATGTAATTTATTATCATATTCCTAATTTTTCCCTCTACCCTTTCACCAAGTCTCATGTTTGGAACCTTTTCAGATCAGCAGAAACACATCTTAGATGGGCATTACAGTTCCAGGAGTCGCAGGAGCGTGAATTTTAAGGATCTACCTGATTTGGCCGTGGCAGAATTGTTCATGGCAGAATTGACAACAGTCAATTTAGCCATGAAACAAATTTTGCCGCAGCCAAATCCAACAAATCTATGTACCTACCACCCGGAATACACTCCCCAACCCCGCACTTACCTTTTGTAAGTCTGCTGCCTCACCTGACCCTGCAGCGTCATTTCTGTCCCTCCAACGTGGGTCGGATCTGACACTGCAGGACCACTTTTCTCTTTTTTCTTCATCCCCTTCCTCTAATCCTCAGAAAGTGGGGGACAACCCCACTAAACCCCAAGGCCATCTATACCAAACATAGGGAGCAGGGTACACCCCCTCAACCCCAGCTCCCCATGTTCGGTATTGATTACCCAATTTGATTGATTTTAATGGATTGAATGTCACAGGCCAAATTCGCCCAGATCTACCATTCTATCAATTAAAATCGATCAAATTAGGTAATGCCAAAGTTGATATCTCCACAATTTCCTGGAAATGACATAAAAAATAACACATACATGTAATCAATAAGACTTATGGATGCTGAGAAAAAAGCCTAAATGACAATAGTTATTTTAAATTAATTGGGACTCTTCATCTGGGACAAATGGTCATTCTCCTGCCTTCAGGCATATTGACGCACTGGGTCAGCCTGTAACCAGAGTTTTTATTATTTTGTTTGTGTTTGCAGCTTGCTCTTTGAAGTTGGATTGCCTCAATTTTCACAACTTTTGGTCATGCTCCAGCCAAGGGGAACTTGTCCTGCAGTAACTGCCTTCAGAGCCAGCCAGTCTGGGGAACTCTGGTTTTCCACACCTTTAGCAGGCCACCTTATTTCAGTTGGTAATTAGATGGGAGATCTAAAATCCAGATTGGCAGTGGGGGATTTCCTTTTGAAGTTTGCCCACAGCCAGATAAAAAGTGTTTGCCTTGGGCTGACATTTTTCCATGAAAACAAAGTGGCTTTTCAAATGTCACTGGTATTTTGTGTGTGAAACATAATATACATTACTTTTTGTCAACACGCACCATGTCTTTTTCCCTGGCATTTTTCCTGTTAGCAGTGGTATATTTTCACATTTAAACTGCAGATACACATTTCAAGCCATTTTTGGGGTCAGTGTTTAAAAACCTACTTTTCAGGTGAAAGGGACCTTCGGTTTTCACCTGCAGCGCAAGGAAGCGGTTTTGGTGTCAGTGTTGAAAAATCCTACTTTTCATGTGAAAGAGACTTCTATTTGGGGAATTTGAATGCACCCGACAACTAGCATTTGGGTCCATTTCCATACAGTTTTCTTTCCTGTTTGTCTACAATTTGGGGTTAAAGAGAAAGCATGAGTGGTTTTAGAAAATGATCCTACTAAATGTTTTCCAATTCTTCTTATACTTATACATCTTGCAGGTTTTAAGATCATTTCTGCAGACGTCTGCCATATGGTATGATAAATCTGGTCTGCAATGTATATGGAGGCTGAGGATGGTAGAGCTGAGAACAAGAAGAGGGAAATATCTGAAAATTCAAACAAGATATTTTGCATGTTCTGTTTTTCAATTGTATATTCAGAATTGTGACCACTGTTTTAATATTTTGCTACAATAACACACATTTTTTAGGCAATACTCTCGCTCGATGGAATGTACTGATGAACCCCCCATCTTCCGTGGGATCTTCAGGTTGCTTCTCTGTGTGCTGGGCTCTTTCTTTACCTTCTCATTCCAGTCGCGATCTCCCCTTCACCTCCTAACTGTTCCATTCGCTCCCACACACCAGTTCCTTTACACACCTTTACCTGCCGCTCCTCTCCAACTCACCATGCTGCCTCCAGAGACCCTTTACCATTTCAATGGAGGCCACCTTGAGTTGGCCGCAACGTCCTTTTGATTAAAGAACAAATGCACCTTCATCAAAGGGAACCCTCCTTGGAGCCCAAAAAAGAACAGAAATGCTTTTAGTACCTCAGTCATGATACCACGATTAATTTAGTGTTAATGGCCATTGCTGTGGAGGTGTGTCTTGAAATGGATGCAAGACCTCATGTAGGATCCTGCTTCACTCTGCCTGCCAGCTCTGGCAGCCCCCCCCCCCTGCACGCATGGGTGTAATTTTAGGGAACGACAAGGGTGTTTGCCCCTCCAAATTTCGTGGAAGTTCATTTTGTCATCCTCATTTGGCAGGATTCCCTTTACATTAGATATCATTCCCTCCCAACATTTCACCAACGTTACTCCACTGCCCCCACTGTATTCATTATTGTTATAATGATTACTTAATTTGCTCATCTCTCTATATTATCTAGTTCTAAAATATTCTAGAGCTTTCCCCGAAGAAATTGCAATGGACAATGTACTCAAAATTGATAATTACATCCTGTTACACAATAATGGATAAGGGGTCAGACTCAAACTCCTTGGAGATACATCTAATCATAATATTGGGGCTTCTAGAGAGCAATTCCATGCCCGATACAGACTGAAAAGCTCAGCCTAGGAATTAAATCCCACCCTTTTTGGGAAACAGAGTTGGAGGATTTTGAAATCAACAGCAAGTGTGGAAATATATGTCATTTCTTGGCAGTACTGCCAAAGGATACATTTGCAAGAATTAGTCAAACTTGCCTAGACTATGGAAGTCACACAGATACAAAGTTGATTGTAACAGATGAATGAAACCAATGCATGGTGCCGAAACAAGGGAATATCAAAAAGCACAGTTCTCTCCCACTAGCGTCACAGCAATTACAAAGTGCCAATTTCCCTGTGACAAAAGATTGTGCTTTGCAGCAATCACCTTCTTTTTCATCCCAAAGGTTCTCCTGGCTTTTGTTTTACATGCTGAGAAAACAGAGGGTTCCAGTTCAAAGCAGGCAATACAAGCAAGCTCCAAACCAGAGGAAAAGTGGCCTCAAACATGTCTAGTGCACTTATAGAATCCAAGATGGTGGCAGGCCTTAGCTCAGACCAACTCCCTTGCAGCCCTAACTTGTCAATGAACTCTGCAGTGGAAAAACCTTATCTATGCTGGATATTATTTGGCAGTTTTATGACAAGGGTATTCTGAATGTCTCATATGTTTGTCATTTTGTTTGGATTGCCTAACATAGTAGTTTAATTAAATCATGTGATGTTCAGGCTCTACCTTATGCTTCTTCTGGCATTTTTTTTCCAATTTTTATATGTATACATATAGTTTTTATGTGCTGATTTGAAGAAACAGTTCCATCATGCAGATGCACGAGCGTAATTCGACTGCTATATTCAGTTATTTACTTGTCTCTGTAACCGTACACAACCCAGCATATGCTTCACTGTTTTCAAAGGTTCCTTCAGAGGATGTTATTTGGTAAACGGTATTATAACCTGGGGTAGTGATGTGGCAAATGCTCATTTGCCAATTGCTGTGCCATACGAGCTAGTATGACCCGGAAATGTAATAAAATACCTGGTAATTGGCTAATGGGTGGGGGAGCCGCGTCACTCCCCCAGTCACCGCTGCTAGCAGAGCTGCCAGCACAGCGCTCCTAAGATGAGAGGGAGAGCAACCTGAGAACCCTGCTGGTGTGAGGGATGTCAGCACAGTACTCCCATAAAGAGAGCGAGCATCCTGCTGACAGTACGCTACTGCCAGGGCTTTAACCACAGTACTCCCTCTCATTGCAGGAGTACTGAGCAGAGAGCCCCACCTCTCGCCTGCACTGTTAAGTCTACCCAGCAAACACTCCTCTTTTTAACCCAATATATTATAATAGTGTTATAAGCCACGCCTTCTGGCCATCCATGGACTTCAGGGCCCATAACTCCTGGAACAGCCTTCGAGCTAGGTCTACAAAGCTTAAATAAATGAAAAAATAAAGAAAATATGTCATTAATAAATATTTATCAGGATAAAGCCAGCTGGATTGTGGTTAGTGATGACTCTAAGCTCACAATATTGACCTCTTTAGTTGGGCCTTGTGAGTCATAAACTATAGCACATATTTTTGTTTAATCTTTGTCAATCTTGAGGTTAGTCGATTGTCTTGTAGAAAGTTCCTATTAAGCATAAACACATGTAACTTTCATCTTGTGTTATGCATTTTAGATAATGGTTATTTTTTTAGGGACTGTTTTGGTTGTTTTGTATTATAATAGGATGTGTCTCTGTTGAGAATGCCTTGAAATCATTTTTTTTAAAAATAAAATGTACTTTATCATCCTCATTGCTTAGATTCTAATCACCTGCACTTGCTTATGTAGCATTTGTGCAGAGTTGAATGTCTTTTTAGAGTTTAATAAAGGTGAAAATGTTCTTTCCTGAAGCATTTTATTCAGAAGAGCTCCACTCTATTTATTCATGCTTCCGTTTCCACACAAAGCGGGCAGCCATACTGCCTACTGGCTCTTATTTTATGTGAGACTCCCTTTTGCAAGTGTGAGACAACATTGCATAATGTAGTGCACAATGACATTTGAGTTCTACGTGTTGCTCTTTGGTAACATTATGTTTTATTTCACTATTTGTTGATGTTAGATCCTCTTTCTTGTGCATTTATTATAGGAATTATCTCATACAGTTTATTACAGCTGTTCCATTGCTTATGTGTGTACACACATTTTTTAATTATTGGTGTTTGGAAATCTGGAAAGAAATATGAGAAGAGCAGAAAAATACAATAAAGTGAAGTAAAATCATGCAGCAAAGCATGCAACTACATGTTTTGTCAATGGTGGCAAAGAACATTCTTGATTTTTTCTAATTCTAGTAGTTAACAATTGTGCAGTTGTTGTAGTAGTACATGTATATTACAATAATGCGTATTTTTTAATATTTTCCTTTCCAGTGCACTTTCTTAGAGAACTACATAAAATCCACTGACCCGACTGAGAGCCCAATAGTATGTGTTCATTTTGTGTATCCATTTGTCTTACTTTTCTCTCAATATATGTTCCCTAGTGCCTCCTCTGAATGGTAGACCTACTTCTTTCAGTCCTGTGAATTTTATAATCATGGCGTTGTCCTTTGGGTGGCTACTTAACATGTTTGAGGCTAAATGATATTTTGTGTCCTTATGTTTGATAGCTATAATGTGTTCTTGAATGCATATCCTCAGTGTTCTTATTGTGCTTCCTATGTGTTTCTTTTGACGTACACATTCTATCATACAGACCACATTGTTAGCATCTCAGTTTATGTAGGTTTGATATTGATATCTTTGGTTGCATTTTAACATTAGTTCCTTTGTTTTGTCCATTGTAAATGGATATAGTTTGCCTGATCCACCGTTGTAGTTCCTTAATGCCCTTGATGGAAACCATTCTTCTTTTTGTACATTTTATTAATTAATTTGTGTATCTGTTCTGAGGTAATTTAGACGTACTTCTTTTCTTGTTGTTGTTTCTTTCCGGTATGATATACTTGGTCCTTTATATATTTAATAAAGTTATTGTGTAACTGAATAACATTCCTGCGTATGCAAAAGGATCTCGGAATTTATGACATTTTGAGAGCATTATGTAGTTATGGACATACCTTCCTTTGCCTTTTCAGATTGTTGAATTCTGAGGGATTGAGTGTGATTGTTCTCTAAACTGGATTTTTGTTAAGAAAAGCCTCATTAATTATGTTTCTTTTATATCCTCTTTCTGTACATTTCTAAGATATTTTTGCAGCTTTCATACTGTAATCAATATGATTGTTACAGTTTCTTTTAATAGATATACATCTTCAGCATGCAATGTTGTTTGCTGTTTGCCTGGGATGATTACTTCTCACTTGTAGAATAGTATTTCCAGATAAGGGCATGCTGTGATATGGATATTATCTGGTACATAAGGTTCCATGTCCAAGAACGGCATTCTGTCTGTACTGTTTTCACTGTTAACAATATGTTCTTTGTATTGCAATTAGGTACGAAATTGACTATTTTAATGATTGTGGGTGTCCATTCCAAATCAAGAGTTTCATATCTATTTTGTGACCCTAGTAAACTATGTTAGTTTTGGTTGTAAACGCTGGGTTGCCCATGTTCAATTACAGAATTACCCATAAATAAATGTGCATAGATTGATGCATATTCAGAACCCATTGCAGTTCCTTCGACCTGCTTATGCATTTTACCATTAAAGCAGAAATTGTTGTTTAATGTGAATTCAAGCCACTCTAGCAACATGTTCTTATGTTTATAAAAAGAGATTGAACTTGTTTAGAGAAAGTAATGGACACAATTGATTTCAGTTTCATGGTTGATAAAGGTGTATAATGAGAATATGAGTAAAGTTACAAAAATATATGCATAATTCTTTATAATATGTTCCAGTTGCTTTATTGCATTATTTTTTCTAACTCAGATGAGGTAATCAAATTGAGGAATGTATTAATGTACTGTGATACTGGTTCAGTTGGGGAACCTATGCCGTTTGTTATTGGCCTACTTGGTGGAAATGGATTGTGTTATTTATGATTTTATATTAGTTCCCAGCGAGGTTCAATGAGCTTGTAACAAGCAAGCTCATTGACCCTAGCCAGGTCGTTACCAGCCCGACAAAACCTTTCTCGGGCTGGTGGTGTCACGTCCTGGCCACCATAGAAAGGGAAAAGGGACTAGATATAGTCCCTTCTGCCCTTCCACTGTGGCCCTCTTTTGTGTTTACTTTATAATTCAATTGTAATGGGTGCCATGGAAAGGTAGAAGGGACTATGTGTAGTCCCTTTACCCCCTTTCATGGTGGCCATTTTGTTTGTTTACTTAGATTTTTAATGACCACCATGGAAAGGGAGAAGGGACTACGTGTGGTTCCTTCTTCCCAAACCCTGGCAGCCATTTATTTTCTTTTTTTCCTCGAGTTGAAAAACGGGTTCAGCGCTGTTTCTCAACTAGAGAAAAAATGCTATTAGTATCCCGGTACCACGTGCTGGGGTACTAACAGCAACATAACCCTCGGATGGGGGGCATTAATGTTCAGGTAATTCCAGCAGTGCTATTTGAAAGCACTTGCTTCACTCGGGCTTCTAACTATCAACACCTGTGGCATTACCCAATCGGTAATGCCCCTCTCCTCAGGTTCTATTTTCTAAATGAAGTAGATGGTTGCTAACATGTAATGCTTAATTTGTAGATAAGGGTATTTCTAATCATCCAGTAGTCCTTGGCCATGCCAATTTGTCATATTAGCTGCCCATGTTAGTACTGTTTCTTCCAATGTTTGTTTTCTATTCCTTGATAACAGGATTAATCATCTAGTTTCCTCATGGCCTTATAAGTGTAGTATTTGCAATTCATTACCACTATTTTGCCTCTTTTGTCTGATGGTTTTACTACTAATTATTTGTTTTTTCTTAAATCTGTAGTGCCTTGCTTTCCTTGTTGTGTTAGATTGAACAGTGTCTGATTTATGTGTTGTTTTCTATTTTTCGGTTTTCTCAAATTCTCTGTGACCAGTTTCCTGAAGATCTCAATGACATTGTCCTGGGGTAATCAGGGCACAAATTTGGATCTGAGTTTTAATTTGCTTAATGCACTTACATTTATTTGTATGTTTAGTTCTGTAGGGAATCCTTCTATCTCATCGGTTCTTCATATTCATGAAGATTCAATAGTGTTAGTGCCTCATCACGAGTTTGGAGGCAGCCATGCCCTTAATAAGGGCATGGCTGCCTCCAAACTCGGTTCCGGGTCCGTGGTCCCTGAATGGGGAAATACCAGGCCATTCCGACGTTGAAGGGCCTGGTATTTCCCCATTCAGGGAAGCCAGACCCGGACCATCCCCATTACCATTTGAGCCCCCATAGGGCTCAATGGGAATGAGGAGCATGCTAACAATGGGCCCGTTAATGACAGGCCCGTTATTAGCATGCTGGTCCCCTCGTGGGACCCGCAAAGGGCGTCTGGTAAAACCAGATGTCCAGAGCGGGTCCCGTGAGGGGACCTCGCAATAGGGCGGTATGGGTTTTACAATGCTGGCAGATCTACGAGCGCCATTAAACCCATACCGCCAGGGTCGGAATGAGGCCAGTGTCTTCAATATACTTACATACTTAATTGACATGTGTGAGACATACACTTATGTATACATGTTTTGTTACATTCTGGTTGGTTTCCAAAGATTGTGTTTCAATTACTTGCAAATTTATATAGATACATTTATAATTGCATATAGTTGTTTTGGCAACTAAGGCTAAAGGATAGACCTTCATCTAGTGCCGTTAGTAGATTTTGTGACAATTCCCTGTTAGAGTGCATACACAGCAGTGGCGTAACACAAAATGTGAGGGCCCCCCTGCGAGCCATGCTGAGGGGGCCCCCCTGCAAGCCATGCTGAGGGGGCCCCCCTGCAAGCCATGCTGAGGGGGCCCCCCAACTCGGCAACAAATCACGGGTCGTGCCACACTCTGGGCCGGACTAGATTGTCACGCTTGCGCAATACGCATGAACGTGCTGCTGAAGGGGTATGCCGCACACTGCACTAGGAGAAAGATATAATTATTTGTTTTAATGCAATGTACAGCACACTTTCTGAGATAAATTGGCTATAAAGCCAGAGTGTTTGCAATTGTTTTGTAGGGCAACACAAGCCAATACATGCAAGTCACCAACAGTGCACAGGAACATTAATGCTTTGCTATTAAGAATGCCATGCCACAATAAAAACATGTCCAACTGGCTGCACAATGTAGACCAGTGTAAACACGTAATAACATTATAGTAAAGCATGCCAGGCCACATTTAGACATACCTAGACTGGTTGCAACAAAATGCCAGTTGAATAAATAACACTCATCTAGAAGAGAGCACACATTAAAGCATGCGTCTCCGCGGCCTCTAACAACACGGCCAAACTCTTTAAAATCTGTAAGGAACTGGTCAATCCTGTTGTGGTCTATACCTCTCCTGTTCCCTCCCAGGCCCTCTATACAGCTCTGGCCTCTCATTTCTCTGCTAAATCTCAAGACATCCTGTCCTCTATGTCCTCTTCCTCTCTCAGCCCCTTTGGGTCATCTTTACCTCTCCTCCTCCTTTTTCCTCTTTCTCTCCGACAACACCTGACGAGGTTTCTAGACAAGTCCGATCTATGAAAGTGTCTTCCAAACAGGTGCTCCGCTGCTCCTCCAGAACCATCAAAGCCCATATTGACACCCTCGCTCCAGCCGATTTCTGTAATCACTCTTTTGCCACTGCAATGTTTCCCTCTCCCTTTAAGAACTCCCTTGTGCACCCACTCCTCAAGAGGCCGTCTGCTGATCCTACTTGCCCGGAAAACTATCGCTCAATCTCCATCACCCATTTCCTGACCAAACTCTTGGAAAAGCTTGCCATCTCCCAGCTTACTCTCCACAATGAATTTGTTGGTTGTCTCCATGACCATGAGTCTGGCTTCAGAGCTGCCAGAGGCATGGAAACTGCTCTTCTTAATACCCGTGCTGCTCTCTAACCTTGATTCCAGCATTCCTTCTGTTCTCATCCTTCATCTTTCCTCTGCTTTTGACAGGGTCAACGTCGCCATCCTGATCAGTCGACTCTGTGAGAACCTGGGCATAATGGATCAGACCCTAGAGTGACTGACCTACTTCCACTTGGACTGCCACTCCACTCCCAGGTCCATTTTCGTCCCATTCTCTCCGCCACCTCTCTACCTGTGGCATTCCCCAGGGCTCTATCCTCTCACGCTGGTTTTTAAACCTCTACTTGGCCACTTTGGCCTCCCTGATCTCTACCTTCTCCTCTAACTTTCAGTGTTATGCGGATGACTCAGCTTTCCTTCAGGCTCCCCTCAGCCTCCTCTCCTCTCTTGCTCATTCCTGACTGTCTATCCACGATTCAGGATTGGTGCGCCTCCAACGATCTCTGCCTTAATGCCAGTAAAACAGAGAGCCTTCTCATTGGGACCCTTGCCTCTGCGTTTCCTCTCTCACTATAGCAGAACGCCTTGGGCCCTCTACCTTTGCCTTCCTGCGAGGCAAACCTTGGTGTCATCTTCAACGCCACACTCTCTTTCTCTCCTCACATCTCGGACATCACCAAGAAGTCCCACTACCAGCATCTCCTCCTCAAAGGGACCCTTCCCTTTCTCACTCTCCACCAGAAGCTCACTGTCTCTAGGCTGGACTACTGCAACAGCCACTTTCTCAATCTGTCTTCCTCTAGTCTCCGTCATCTGCAAATAATCCAGAACAGGACTGCAAGACTTAGCCTTGGCCTCAAGCCCTGGAATTGTATTTCTCCAGCCCTGAAATCTCTCCACTGGCTGCAAGGATCAAGTTCAAGAACCTTTGCATTGCCCACAAGGCTTTCTGGGGCCATTGCCCACACTAAATCCAATGCTCTCTTCCAGAATACCTTCTTTCTCTAGCCCTTTACTCAGCTACCTCCAACTCTCTAAGGCTTGGTGCGCCTCCAACGGTCTCTGCCTTAATGCCAGTAAGACAGAGAGGCTTAGACATTTCTCCAGGCAGAGAGTGGGGGTAGACCTCTCTCCTCTGCTGGTGCCTCCCTCTGGAATGGCCTCCCTGGCCTTCTCAAACTTGAGGCAGACAACCTGAAGTTTCGGAAGCAGCTCAAAACTTTCCTCTTCTCCGCTGCTTTCACTCTCTCTCCCCCCCTGCTGACCTACCTGTCTGCTGTACCCACTGGCTGTTTGGCTACCCTCAGAGTCCCTCTGAGTCCAGGCTCTTTCTTGATTGGTCACCCTTGCACTGCCTCCGGGCCTACCATGCACTTAGGGGCTGTAACTGTAACGCTGCAGTCCCTTGTTCTCCTTGCACAACCAATATCCGCTCTGCCCTGGCTGCACTTACTCAGAGCATTGCTGGCCTGTTTTCCCCTCCCCTCTCACTTGCACTCCCCCCTCCCTTTTCCCTTGCACTTCTCGTTCTCGCAATGACACAAGGCCTAGTGAGATCGTTTGTCTTGTCCTCCCTCTATCATCCCTCCCTTGTGTACACTTGTGTACAGGCGCGTTATAAATGACTTGTATCATGTCATATCATTTTATCACAGATGCCCAGAAAAATATACAATGCCGCAGTAAGAAATGGCTAGACTGGCAGCACCCAAATGCCAATATAGCCAGGTAATTAAAGTTAGCAGGACTGCGTTATCAGAAATGTCCAGTTAAAAGAAAGTCATACCAAACTGAGGAATGACTAGACTGGCTGCATCAAAATGCCTCTCTAACCACTAATACCACATATCATGTCTGCTTAGCCTGGACATGGACAACCATTATGATTTATCACACAATCCCGCCCCCACACATCCCCTCTCCCTCCCACCCACTACCCCAACCTCCACAATCAGCTTTTTGGCCCAGAATTACCTCCACGTCCCTCTTACTTGTCCCAGAGCTTACGTATGAGGCTCCTTGTCTCATAGCTAAGTACTGGGATGAGGAACAGTGGGACTAGGAGTGATGAAGATTACAGGTAGCTAAATCAGGCATTACCTCCATGTAGCTCTACCTCTTCTCAGTACTTGTGTATGAGGCAGAGTGCCTCAGACACAAGTACTGTCTCATACATAAGTACTGGGACGAGGAACCGGGCCCGTCGGGAAGCCCTCCGAACAAGCGGAGGAGAGTCCACCCCGCTCCGCCCTTCGTGCCTGCGAGACCTGTGGACCCCTCGTCCTCGCCGGACCCTAGAGAGGATACAGCGACAGACACAGCGACGGGGACGGACGACGACGGCGGCGATGACACAGCAGACATCCCGTCATCACACCCCCGCGGGTTTCCCAGCCTGGCTCTTTCCACGCCATGATAACCAATGGGCAGAACGGCACCCGCTCGCGGAACTCGACGGATGCACGGGCGCCATTCAAGAATGGTGCCTGTGCATCCCTCCTCCCCATCCCGTTGAGTCCAATGGGAATGGGGAGTAATATTTTCCGGTGCCCGGGAATGGGCAATTACTGGGACCGCCGGGACTGTAATGCCTCTGTAATTGCCCATTCCCGGGAGCCGGAAAATTCATGACTCCAGCAGTAGCCGGGGGGTAATGACCCCTTTCTTTGTTAGTATCTCCCACTGTCAGTACAAATCCCTATGCTGCCATTAAGACTAGCATTATTAATTTGTTATCATGGAATGTTAATCTCTTGAGTGGTGATTTATTATATAGACATTTGAATTCCATAGGTTTTACTAATTGAATTGGTTTATAGAGCCTTAAATTGTAGAATTATCCCAGATAAACTCAACCAGTATATATGTAATCGTGGTACACCACGCAGCATAACTGATTATATATGAATTGCTGTGGAATTACGTTTGAGCATACTTTGTTTATTTTTGCATTTATAGCCGTGCACAAAGCCCTCAGGCCTCTAGAAGCTAGTTACAGTAAGTGCAATTGCATAGTTATCGAGGTGCAAGGCCACGTAAGGGTCACAGTCATAAAGAAATATCTTTAAAATATAGATAGGCAGAGCCTCACCTCATGGTACGGGGGTTACATCAGGTATGCAAGCAGGTATGAAAGACAAAATAGGTATAAGTATGCATTCTGGCAAAGCCTAAACTCATGGTATGGGGGCTACATCGGGTATGCAGACAAACAAGAGTGACAAAATAGGTATGAGTATGCATTCTGGCAAAGCCTCGCCTCATGGTACAGGGGGGTGCATCAACATCAATAGGTGTGCAGGCAACCAACAGGGACAAAATAGATATGTGTATGCATTCTGGCAAAGCTTTGCCTCATGGTACAGGGGGGTGCATCAACATCAATAGGTGTGCAGGCAAGCAACAGGGACAAAATAGATATGTGTATGCATTCACGCAAAGCTTTGCCTCATGGTACAGGGGGCTATATCAGGTATGCAGACAAGCAAGAGTGACAATATAGATATGAATATGCATTCTGGCAAAGCCTCGCCTCATGGTAGAGGGGGTTACATCAACATCAACAGGTGTGCAGGCAAGCAGCAATGGCAATATAGGTATGAGTGTGCATTCTGGCAAAAGCCTCACCTCATGGTATGGGGGCTACACCAGGTGTGCAAGGGAGTATAAAAGAAAAAATAGGTATGAGTATGTGTTCTGGTAAGCCTTGCCTCATGGTACAGGGCATAAGTGCCAGAGCCAAGAGATAAAGTAAGGTTGCTGCAGAATAAGGCGTGTTACAGGCATATTAAAAGTATAGCTAATTGGCTAACGTGGCCAATCGTTAAGCCTCCAGTGAGTTGTAAGTTAGAACTTTGCATGCAACGATACAATGCAGAACGTTATGGATATGTTGCAAGGTGAGCAGTTTTCAAAGGAGTCAAAGTCAGTAAGTTTCAGGTATAAGTATGCTGCGCAACCCGTGAGAGCGGCAGGCCTAGGATGAAGGAGAAGCTTGTGCCCAGATGCCAGAATCGTTTCCAGCATGTAGGGTAAGATAACAGTTTCAATGTGTATAGCAGGCAGTCATAGTAGTGGGCAAATAGGGGGAGTAGATGCCCTTACCTGATGGTTCTCAGATTGAGCATCTGGCTTTGCAGGTAGTGCGGTGGAGTAGTAAGCAATCATCATGGTAACGGTATGACCATGATGTAGAAGAATGTGCTATCCTCTGTTCACAAAAAATAAAATAAATAAATACTAAAAATAAATGGACACTGGTGCACGGGCGGGCGCGGGAAGGTCAGCAGAGCACTTGTCGTGTGTTTCAAACAACGAAGATGTGGCGGCCATATTCAATTGGCTGCTGCAGTTAGAAATACAAGGCCAGGCAGGGATTACCTTCATTTTGAGATACTCCATGATCGTGTAGGCATCAAGAAGAGTACAGAGGAGGCGGATTGGCTCCCCTGTGCAGAGAGCACAGGGCCAGACAGGACAAGTACAAATTGTCTTTCAATGGTGGCCTTAAGAGGAGGCCGGCATCGCCTGCCGGCTCCCAGAGACAGAGTGTAGAAGAAGCTGCAGGCGTCCAAACCGAGGCGGGCGTGGTGGAAACATCAGCAGAGCACTTGTGTGTCTTAAAGAACGAAGATGTGGCGGCCATTTTCAAATGGCTGCTGCAGTTAGACATACATAGCCCAGCAGGGCTTACCTTCGTTATATACTCCACCATCGTGTAGGCATCAGGAAGGAGCGCAGAGGAGGCAGATGGGCTCCCCTGTGCATAGATGTTGTAACACAGGGCCATACAGGACAAGTAAAGGTACCTTGAAGTTATATCATGGTGGAGAGAACATGCTCAGGATCCACTATCACTATGCTTTAACCACCCATTTAAATTGGAAGATGTCCATGCACTGACTGATTCAAGTAATCATTGTAGGTGAAATCGGCCTTCGATGCTGGCCTTAAGTGGGGGCTGTCATCACCTGCCGGCTCCCAGAGACAGGATATTGAAGAGGCTACAGGTGTCAAATCCAAGGCGGGAAGATCAGCAGAGCACTCGTTGTGTGTCTCAAACAACGAAGATGTGGCGGCCATATTCAAATGGCTGCTACAGTTAGAAATGCAAAGCCCATCAGAGTTTACCTTCGTTATGAGATACTCCACAATCATGTAGGCATTAGGAAGGAGAGCAGAGGAGGCAGATGGGCTCCCCTGTGCATAGGTGTTGCAACATAGGGCCAAACCGAACAAGTAAAGGTACCTTGAAGTTAAACCATGGTGGAGAAAACATGCTCAGGATCCACTATCACTATGCTTTAATCACCCATTTAAATCAGAAGATGTCCATGCACTGACTGATCCAAGTAATAATTGTAGGTGAATCAGATGATCACTTTCAGCAAAGTCAGACCTATATAACAACATTTTCCTGATCAGGGAAAAGAATACCATTGCATGCCTGGTAGATGTGTTGATACATAAAGAGAACCTTCTGGTATTTGAGGAACGTATAAGTAGTTGTATAGAAACTATAGCTAGTCCTCAGAGAAGGTGTAAGGTCATTTCAAAGCCCCTTTGGTGAGATGCAAATTGTAAACCAAAAAGAAGCCTTTGAAAGCAGTGAACTATTATATCCCCATCCGTCACCGTAGTGTCCATCTTACCAGATCCCACTATGAGAAGCCAATGATGGTCAGGAGTTCGCACATTCAGGAAAACTGCTTGGAGTGGCTGAGGTTAGTGGTGAAATGTGTAAGATTGTTACTGTCCAGAGTGGGGGAAGCGTGTGGGCACTCAAATATTGAGTCAATGTGCACCGAAAAAGTGGGTAGATTTCTACTCGAAACACTACGCTGTGACAATAGTGGTTCACAGACACTACATGATAAATAGTAGATCACTGAACTGAGGAGGGTTGGTACCTCAATGAAGCCCTTATCAACTGGCAAGAAGTGGATGATGTTTTGAGATGCCATAATTGGCTAAAGAGCCGAGATCTTGATGTTGTCTCCATTAACATCCCTAAATATCAAATCAAGATCTTTCTTTATTAACTTAAGTTTTCAATGCAATTGTCCATTTAGATCAGCATTCTGCCTCATGAGTCTCGAATTTATTGTCCCCATATACAAAAAATGGGTATCTGGCTCTTCCTGAATCGTACCATTCTGTAACATTTTTCAATGATACCTAAAACTTTTGGGTAAAATTAATTAATTCCAGGCATATTGAATGGATTCTGGGTAACAACATCCTTAGTGATACTCAGTTGGGATTCAGAAGGAAGGTTTGCAATGATCAGCCGGGTTTGAATGTCCAATAAATACTAAGTGCATCTATGGGAAAAGCTCCCCTATGTTTGCTGAATTTATGGATTTAAAGGCAACTTGCACCATGTGGTGCAGCTTTTTTTATGGGAAACGTGCTGCATCTAGGGATACTAAAATCACTGCTTATAATATTTCTCCTCCTGCTCCAATGTGACTCTATGGCGAGAGTGTGGTATGGGTCAGACAGGAAGTAACTGAAAGTTTCCCTCTGACGAAAGGGGTGCACCACAGCTGTTCCCTGGCACCAATCCTTGTATAACATCTTTACAAACACCTTACCAGTTATCCTGGGTGTAGTCACCACTGACGTTCCTCATATTGGACACTGGGAAGTAACCCGTACTCAGCTTTGTAAATGACGCACCACTTTTTGTGACGACTCACCTTAAAAACTGTTTGCTTCCTACGTTGATTATATGAGGGAGAGGGGACTTATTGTCATTTGCACCAAATCAAAGATCATGATTATTTCCAAATACACAATCGTGTGTAGATCAGTTTTGAGGAGGGCCAGAGTCATGCTGAAATGGGACTAATCTAGTTATCTGACATGATTGCATTAACCCCATAGACATTTTTGTACACAATATAAAAGCATGGTTATTCTGAGCCAACACAAATTCTATTAAGTGACCTGTTGACTATATTTTCAATAGACAGGGTACCGTGATTAAGATGTCTAAAAGAAAATATTGATGCACTGAGGCCAGTGCATTGGTATGACCATACCCATCCCATCCGTTTGGGAGCCAAGGATCATATTAAGCATGTTTTTCTGCAACGCAAATCATTGGAGAGGGGATCTCAGATGTCTGAGGGCGGGGGGAAGACAGTGCTTATTTGCCATTTGCACCCCATTAGGGCTGAGCTTGTTGACGCCCTCATAGATTGGGGAGTCATAGGCCCTCATTACAACCCCGGCGCTAAACCATGGCGCTATTAGCACCATGATTGGTGCCGGTGTTGTAACGAGTCCGCCATGGTGGAATGGGAAAATACCGCCCCATTCCAAGGTTGGCGGGGCGGTATTTCCCCATTTCACCATGGCCCTTCCCCATTCCCATTTTCACCCCATAGGGTTCAATGGGACTGGGGAAGGCGCTAAGTACGGTACCGCAAATTGCGGTACCGTAATTAGCACCGAGGTCCCTTTGCGGCACCCTACATTAACGGCTGGTAAAACCAGCCATTAAGGTCGGGTCCCGCAAAGGGACCTCGTAATCAGGCGTTAAGGGTTTAACGGCGCCGACACCTTTTACGGCGCCGTTAAACCCTTAACGCCAGGGTCGTAATGACCTCAATAGTTATACTCACACAGTTAAGAACGGGCAAAGTGTGCTATAGATGGTGCAATTACCTGGGTAATTAACAGTGTTAAATACTGTTAATGCTTTTGTGAGAATTGATAATCTGAGACAACTGTACAATTTGAATTTTTAGGGGATTTAGATAACACTGTAAAAAAATAATGATTGGTAAGATCTACTAAATTGAGTGTATGCTGATTTAAATTGTTTTTGGATACTGTCACATGATTCTTATTATTGTTCTTTTACGAAATCTCTGCTATAGGAAGAACCATTTGGCTGACATAGCAGTGTGATTTTGTTAGATGTTATTCATTATAATGAGTTCTTAACCTGTGTCTGATTGATAGTGGGCTCGGGTTTGTTATTATTTGAAACTGTAATTGTTTTATTAGGAGATTATTGCTGTATGTAAATGTGTTGCTTTGTTTATTTATTATTCATCTTACATGTTTGTATAATTGAATTCCAAAATAAAGCATTGAAATATTGAGTACATTTAGTGACTGCAACTCAGTGCCCTATCTGTTAACAGATAGAACAAATACAATTTGCTTGGAAATGTGTACATTCTTAATATTACTTTTTATGAAAGAGAGTGGCTGTAACGGTGTGTCTTTTTTGTGGGCAGTAAACATACTTCTTGCTTGCATATAAAAATTATTATAATAATTTGTAGGTAGGTGTTCAATGCCAACCCAGTGTGCCAACTTTTAGTGACCATGCCAAATATTTGCTGCATTTCCAGAAAGTTCTTCGAAATCTTTGGGGTAGAAGAGGAATTTATAATGTAACCATTGTGAGTGGAAACAAGTCTAGGCACCTAAATGTTGGAGGGGGTGAGCATGAAGCAAAATGGTTCTTTTGCATTAGCCAAAGCAGCTGCTTTTTGCACTGGTGAGACCACAAATGTGTATTGTAATTTGAAGACAACAATGTCATGTTCAGAAATACATATTGCAAAAGTGATAGTAGTAAAAGCTTAAGTACTTCAGTCAGATGAGAATGAGCAGGTCCAGTCCGCTGTTGCTGAGGCAGAATGTAGAGTGGTGCAGATTGACTCTTCTCGTGAGCCAGGAGACACAACACAGTAAAAAAGAGCATGATGGGCTAGGAGAAGCAGCACACATTGAAGAGGGGCAAGATGAGTAGGGAGAAACAGTGTACACAATGTAGATTAGCAGGATATTGGAAGTTCCTGGTTTCACCAGTCACATCCAGAGTTTCTGCAAATAATTATGTTGACCTAGATAAAGATTATGGGCAATACACAAAATACCTCAACTGTAACGCTTCCCCAGAAGTCATTCACCATTCCACACCAAACCATACTATCACTCTGGGAAAACATTGCTGTTGTACCAAAATTGTTCAATATGCCAACCCTCACCTTCTGATCCTGCAGTGTGACAACCCGTAGGCCCAGGCCAGCGGTTACAGTAATTTGAGAATAGACAAAAATATTACAGGTCAATGAGGGTGCTTGCTCATCTCTAACCTGTTGACAATGTTATCTATTGATCTCTTGCTGTAGACTTGTGTCAAATGTATGGATTGCACTGGTTTTTGAGAAAAGTCAGTCACATCTTGGAAGTACCCACTTGACGTTACTTTTCACAGAAGGTTGTATTTAAGTTGTTGACAAAGTACTTTGCAGGGTTGCAGGCGCTAGATCAGCCTAAGGGCCAGAAATTCACAAAGGAAAGAGCACTGACTTCATGTCTCTGATCTGGCTCTCTTTTGTTTAACTTTATTTTCAGTGATGAAGCACCATAAAATTAACATTTACAATATATCATTAATAAATTATATAACTTATAAAAATGATAACACCATTATATATCACATCATACATCAATGTAATTGTACCATTTATAAGCAATGATCACTCTCAGCCCCCTAAAGTAAATGAACTAACTATTAGGTACAAAATATTTCCTATATGTGACAGGGACATCGCCCTGTCAGGTGGGGGTTGCCCCAACCTCTGAGACCTGCTAATGGGCCATGCATGTGGATCCGGATGCCACCCTCTGTCTGTTCCCAGAACTTTTTCTGGCCAGTTATCTCTCTTTTTCATTTCAGAACTCCAGCTACGACAGTGCACCTAAGAGCAACTGAGTAAACCCGGATTGGAGCCAAGAGAACATAATAAAGAACAGTCGGGAAATGGATTTGAAATTTACTTACCAAACATCATTGAGAAGACCAACACCCCAATTTGCAACCCCAGATGGGCCACAGGAGAATGCAGGGACAGCAGAAAACAAACTGGGGATGAAAAGAGACTGCAGGGGGACAGGAGAGACAGAGGCACCCTCCCCAAACAAACTGGCAACAAAACTCACTAACAACTACGGAAGGCCACAGGGATAATGGCTGCTACCACATCAAAGACTGTTTCCAAAACCATGCTGGAAAAGGGAGAGGGGCTGAGAGGAATTTTTAAAACCTCTCAAGGGTAAAAGGCACTGAATGTATTTATTTATTTATACTTTATTGCATTTATGTAGGGCCCAAACCCAAGGGTATCACAGTGCTTGTACAGGAAAGTGAAGTGGAGCAACAGCATAAGAGAACAGTAGGAGTAGTCAATAGTGTAGAGCCCTAAATCCAAAGGAGAGGGAATCAGTCATACTTGTTGAACAGCCAGTTTTTTTAGTAATTTCCTGACAATGAGCTACAGTGTTTTGTTTTTTGTGATGGTGGGAAGGGCGTCCCATAGAGTAGGTGGGGAGACAGTGAAGCTGGTGCCTCCAACCTGCTTGTTTTTGAATCTGGGGGATAAAGATTGAAAGACTGGAGGATGACCTTAGTGGGGGAGAGGTTGACTTTCTGGCAACACAGTGGTTGCAGTAGGTGGGAGCGGAACTATAGATGGAGCAGTGGGTGATAGTCAATATTTTGAAGTCGATAAAAGCTTTGATGGGCAGCCAGTGGGCATCGCATCTAGCTTGAGAGATATAGTCTGCATGTTTTAATCCCAGGCAGCTCTAAGGGTGTTGTTTTGAAACAATTGGAGCTTTGATAGGTTCTTGGCAGAAGTGCCCGTAAGTAAGGCGTTGCAATAGTCAAATTTGTTGACTATGATGGCTCTAGAAAGGGTTAAGCAGTTGTCAAGAGAGAGAAATTACCTGCTGAGGCTGATGAGTTTGGAAGTATAAACTATGGAGGAGGCTAGTGCATTGACATGTCTCGACATATTGAGTTCTGCATCCAGGTAGACCCCAACCATGTTTACATGACTGGAGACAAGGATGAGTGTGGGATGTATTGACCCACTAGGCTCTGCCCTGCAACATCACTGTGCGCTGCGTTCACCAGGACCAACAAAATGGCCGTAAAAAGCCCTGTGCAGCTAAAACCGGTGAGAAAAGTGCAGTGAAACTGAAAAAAATTGGATGACAATCTACTTTGCCTATGTCGGTGGTAGAACAGGAGACCACCCTGCCAAAACCTGTGATTGGGCTGTCCACAGAGGGAAAGGGAACTACCTGAAAAGGCAGTGCTTCATTGCAAGAAAAACCAAAAGTGCTCTAAAATCCATTTTTCCTTGGCTGTTGAAATTGCAAAATAATGGTCCCCCAAACATCAGAAAAGATCCAAAATCCTTGCTGGGTGTTAACTATCACCTTATCTAAGGAATCCCCATAAGTACACAATGTCAGGAGAAGCTGATTTCATCCCAAAAATATCCACATTAAAAAAAGGTGCTTGCCTGGGAAAATCTGTCAGATATGGGCGCAGTACCGCTGGCCGCCTGTATCAAAGCTGGCATTAAAGTCACTGGCAGTTTAAACTTGTACATTAAAATCAAACTGCTGAAAAGAAGTGACTTGCCATCAAAAGCAATATAGGTTGCCACTATTTAATTTCCAGGTTGAAAAAGACTGGAATTGGAGATATGTTTGCCTGTTTTTAAAATTGTATCTTTAATTTCAACAAAGAACAATGTAACAATTTAAATTAAAGTAACCTGATTCAGCAAAAATTCAGTATCTTTTTGAAAAAGACTCACAGAGAACTGTGCAAAATTGTAAAAATCTGTAAAATATACTGTTGTTAACATGAAAATCCTGGTCTATTTTGAAACTACTCAGAACTCTGTGCTATGTTCAGATACATGACTACAGAAATTGGGATTTTGTAGCAATTGTGATGATGCTAGAAAAATTACATTTCACAGGATTATGCCCAGATGTCATGCGCATATATGTAGAAAAATGTGGAAAATCTGACATTGGGTACCCAACCAACAGCGCGAAAAATTGTCAGATCTGAACCGAAACTCTCACTGAGATGGGACTCGGACGGATACTTGCTCCACTAAATCTGTGATGTAAAGATATTATTGCTAGCAAATTGGTAACATTGTAAATATGCTTTATATAAAAAATAGATTTACTGTGCAGAAACAAAGGGGAGGTCCTCCCTGGATTGAAAAAAACAGCATCAGCATGACACCATATTTTCTTCTCTAATCAGGAGAGAGGACAGATCCTAACCAATAGGATTCCTAGAGGGTGTGCCTAGTATAATTCAGCCTACCCACCCCTTAGGGAAATACATACATAGAGACAGCTTAGGACCTACGAGACACACACACATTCACCCATCACTGATTGCTGGCGAAGCACTTAGCAAGAAAAATCCAGATCCAAGACTCCAGAACTTTGAAAGCAGAGAGGCCCAATTCCAAAGCTGAACCCTTCTCAGCTTCGCCTTTTAAAATCCTGAAACCAGATTTTACCCCCAGACTTCCAAGGGGATCACCAAAAGAACAGCCTGGCTGCGCTGTTTCTGCTTTCTTGCTAAGAATTCTTGCTAGAATCCAGAGACCCAAACCAGTAGAGCAGAGCTGTAACCAGATAGCTGTGAACCAGAACCAACATGTCAGATCCAGTCCAGAGTGCTGTGCAGTGTCCAGAGTGCTGTGCTGAGTGCAGAACCCGAGCGCCTGAATCCAGTCCCGTGGGCTAGCAGAATTCCAGTCCAGAAATCTTTGACCAGATCCCTGACGGGCCCATTCCAAACAGTAGTAGTGAGTATCTATAGCATAGAATTGTCCCTAGCCAGTATCCTATCCATAAGTAATCCTATCCAAGCCCTTCTCTTATATCCAGAACTGCATTGTAGAAAATCCCTTGTTTTCCTGAATCTTTCTCTCATCCCTGTAGTCCTTTGGTAATAGTAGTGATAATATCATCTTTGTGCTAATATATTTGCTGAAGAAAGACAAGCGTCTCGGCAGGTAGAAACTGTTTGGAGACGTCGCTGGATTGGTGGCTGTGCTGTCGTGTAGCTTGTGGCTTCATAGCCTCCCTAGTGTAAAGAAATCTTGTTGTAAATACAAAAGCGCATCTTTCATTTGAAAATCTTGACTCTTTCTGAGATAAAACCGACCTCTACTAAAACCTTCATAATTTCCATCCCGTGTATGCTAGAAACGAAATGTAAGTGTCAAATTGAAGCTAACATCCTCAGCATTCCAACAACTCCTTATAGTTTTTCTGCAATCGTGCTTCCTGCGTGTGGAAAAGTTTGCCGCAAATTTTTAGTTTGGCTCAATTTCATCACATGAAAAACAGCTATTCTTTGCATCCAACCTCAGAATTAAGTGTTCAATCTGCTAGTGACTCAATAATCATTGCTAGTGTTTATCTGAAACTATACAAAGCGGCTCCCACTAGTTCTGAATCCGATTTAGTGAATTAAATCAATTTTTCAGTGTTTTTCATCATTCATTCAAAGCCACCTTCAAAAGCATTTGACCCATTTGCGATCATTCCTGTTTCTCTCTGAGTTTGCTGGGGGAAATTGGGATTGAACTGTATTTGTTGAGTTGTATCCCTGAAACCTGTGTTCTCTCCTTCCATCTCTTTATACTGCTTTTTGGGGGGATTGAGTAGTGTGCAGGGGGAAAGAGGGACATTGCATTTGACTGAACCCACACAAAGTATTATCCTATGCTGCATTATTTTTCCTATCCATACTCCTTTTGATTAAAGAGATTGCTGATTGTAACATCACCCCATGGTGATCCTTGTATAATATTAAATAGTGTGATATATATATATATATATATATATATATATATATATATATATATATATATATATATATATATATATATATATATATATATATATTGTGAAAATCCATAAAATAAATCTTTTAACTTTGCAGAACAGCCTGCTTCTTGGTTCAGTGAGACCGGGCGGGGGGGCGCGGGGTCGATTCAAAGAGAGGGTCGTGATATAAGGGTACGTCATTCAGAAATAAAAGAACTTATAGACAAAAATACATAATTATGGATTTCATTTGTGCATCACACGCTAGGCATTGACTTAGATGAAGTGCTGGGTTGAAATCATTTACAGATTGGGGGCTTGTCGCGGGATTTCTGAATTAGATATACCACTTGTGACAGTCTAATACAGTGTGCTAACTGACGGGGTACATAATCCCTGTTGGGCTACCACGCTGTGTTACACTGTGAAAAGCACCCCTCAATAGGAATGCTCTAAGGAATTGGTCTGTTTTGCAAAAATAAAATAAACTTCTGTAAACCAGGAAGAAAATCAATATTTCCAGAATGGCGACTTTGGTAGAAATGAATATGGCTAAAGAACACCTATTGCATAAATTATTTGTAAGAGGTGAATGGACAAAGCAGGATCAGAATGTGTGGTTGCAGGCAATCACAGAACAGATCACTGCAACAGGGTTAGACATATGGCAAGACCGGGGTCCATTACATGTGGCCCTGAGTGAACTATATATAGCCCCTAAGGCAAAGGAAGAGCAAAGCAAGATTGCCAAAATAGCGGCATATCAGTACCTACATATTGGAGCAATACAGGACAAATGTGCCGGGGCCAAGATCTGACAAGCAAGCAACTGCAGGCATTAGAAAAGGCCTAAACTGATCTGGATTCTGCTGAGCAGAGGCTAGAGAGATGCCAGGAATCAGAAAATGAAAGTAGGCAGTACCTAACCAAAATAAAAGACGACATGGGTATCCTGCAGCAGGAAAAGGCAGAACAGGATACCAGAATGCTGGCCCTGCAGAAGGAGTACCAAGAAAGTTTGGACTCTCTACTGAAAAGCCAGAAAAAGCTGGAACAACAAATACATTTCAACAGGGCATGCGCAGAGCAGCTAGTCACCCTGCAAAGCCACCTAGACAGAGAGAAAGAAGAGAGTAATAAATTAATCCTGAAATACCTGGATACCTAGGAAGAATTTGATGAAGAGCGCCAGAAAGCTGGTGCGCTCCAAAGACAGAGGGACAACCTGGCTGCACAGAGGCAGGCTCTTGCTCAGGAAAGGGACACCTTAGGCCAGGAAGTCTGTTATTTAAAAGAAAAGATAGAAGAAAATCACCAGGCCCCTCAGGGACTGGGTGACCTCCAAAAAGACCATGAAAAATTGTTAGAGCACAAAAGGAGGGTGGAAGATACTCTAGCAATGAAAGAACTAGGCCAGTATGGACAGGACTTAGGAGGTAACTTTCCTGCAGCAAAGACTGGCCCAGTACTCTAAAACAACACAGGAAGCACAGAGAGAAAATGAGGCTCTCTGTGAGAACAAGGACAGGCTCCACAGACAGGTAGCCATGCAAGAGAATTTGATAGAAACCAGCAAGTCCTTGATGAAGGAACAGAAAGCTCAGATTCTTGCATGGCAACAGGGAGCAGGGGCTGAGAGAGATGAGGTTCGCTGGGAAAGGGAAACACCTGAGCATAACATCAGGAACCCTAGTACCAGAGGCCTTCATCTCTTCCAATCCCTGGACTCTGCTAACCCCATGTCTATTGGCGCACATGAGCCAAGGGCCACAGGGATGGCAGACTTCAATCCAATAAGGAATATGGGTCTCATAGACCAGCACCTCCCAGGAATGGATGGGCGGGCATCTGGGTATGGGTTCCGAAGTACTGTTAGTGGGGAACTCCATGAGAGTAGGCCCACTAAGGGCATCCTGAAAACCTCTACCCAGCTAGGACAGTGGGAGGGGGTACTCATCAAATCCTGGGAGCAAGGAGGAATCAGAAGACTCCTCTGAGCGCCCCAGGACACAGGAGACTAGGTCCCCACATTCTGCCAGCCATTCCCAGGCTCGCAGAAGAATCCGGGAGAGCCTAGAAGACCAGACGGGCACCTCTCGGAGCAGTGCCTCTGAGTCAGAGGAGGAGTGGACCAGGGTCGCAAGGACCCCCTAAAGCATATCAAACTGATCATCACGCCCTACCATAAGAACGCGAAATATTCTGTTTGGGAGCACCCAGAGCTCTTTGAACAGATCATGGAAACTTTCCATTTGAAGGACAGCCAAAGCTGTATTCAATATGTGAAATGGACCTTCTCACCTGAATACTCCAGCTTCTTTTTGCGGGGCTGGAGGGCCAAAATCATTCTAGATGGTCCACTTATAGGGCGGCCTTCTTGAAACATTTTTCTGTGCACAGAAATCCTCAGGAGGCTCGTAACGCAGCCTACAACTTGCAATGTGGGGAAGATCAGGCCCCACAAGAATTTGTTCAGGAATTAAAGCGTGCCTTTTCGCAGACCACCAGAAGGGTGCACACGCACAGCAAAGAGTTTGTGAATACTTTTCTCCACGCTCTCCCCAAGTACATCATGACCCAGCTAGTGAGAGACTTTCACGAGAAAAGATCACTAGACTGGGTCATTGAACAGGCCAGACAAATTTATGAGGTGCAAAAGCCCATAGAAAACAAAAATAATCCAAAAAGCCACAAACCAACCAACACCCCTGCTGCTGCTAAGGTGGCGGAGGTGAAGGTTGCCCCCATTTTAGATTTGGAGATGGGGGGCCTAAAAACCCGCCTGCACCGAATCAGAGCAATCCCAAGCCCAGAAGGCCTTCGGGTCAGTCACCAACAGGGAGCCAAGGAGGGAGTCCCACAAATGGGACCCCTCACTCCCCTGACTACATCAGCCCCTGCTACAAGGGGAACAGACCCATACTGGGTTATGTGTGGACTCCTCCAGCCCAAGTTGGGGATCCAACCAAACAGCAGCTAACCCAGGAAACTTCCCTCCTCATTTCCCCCAGGAGAGCAGTAATTCCCAAATCCTGGACAGAACTTCTTCCCCAGGTACCCGCAAAACTTTCAACCTCAAAACAACCCATCCTTCTTTACCCACTTTCCTGAGCCCAGACAACCCAATCTGGGAGATGGGGAGGGCAAGGGTGGAGGGGTACACAAATTTTCCAAACCCTGGGTATTTTCAGAGAAGGGATAGCTACCCTTCCCGGGATCAGCCCAGGGGAGACAACAGAACCCCATATCAGCCTGAGCGAGTGTCACAACTAGAGCGCCAGCTCCAAAACATGGCACAGGATCTGGGTCGCATGCTGAGGGCTCAACAGAACCCTCAGATGAGCATGGCAGTGCAGAATGCCTCAAACCCCGGATCTGGTGCTCCAGAGCAATGACGGGGGCAGAACCCTGACAACCCACTGGTTCCCAGGGAGGAGGCACAAGGGGAAGGGGGGTGTAAACCCTTGGAGGAAGCTTCCTTCCCCACTTGAAAAAAGCCCCTGGAAATCCAGGAACCGGAACCAAAATCTCCTGCCCCTTAAAGTCTGCCACCCAAGGAGCAGAGGGGGGTAGGAGAAACAAAGAACCCAAACAGACCCATTTTGAGGAGGTGGTACAAATCTTCCAATTTGAAGGAGACGGATCCTCAGCGGATCCTGGGAAAAGGATCTCCTCCTTCAGAGATGGGGGAACTCCTCCCAAAGAAAAATGGATCCCCAAAGATCCAAATCCAGACTGGGTAGATGTGGGGACGGAGTTAGCACCGCGTATCATCCAACCCCAGAACCAACAACATGAAAATCCCCTGGTTCAAACCCAGCCTGGCGTCTGCCTCCAAAAAGGGGGGGGGCAGCCCAGCACCAGAACCAGCGAAACCCAAAACTTCTCCCATATCTAGTTGCCACCTTTTCTTTTCAGATTCCCAAGACTCCAAACAGAATTCTGCCCAAATCACCTCTCTATCAGTGTCCAAAACCAAGAAATTAACCCACCAGTTGTCCAAAAATGTACATTATCTGTGCCCCCTTGAGGAGAAGGAGGGAAGATTCTATGCCCGGTACAGATACAGGCGCAGAGTACAATTTTGGCACTAGTGGACACTGGATCCCAAGCTACCCTTCTGTCAAAAAGTGCCTTTGATAAACTAAATTCGGGAAGGGGGGAGAATTACCAAATTCCTCTCACCCTTCTTCCTGGACAACTTCGGAAATTCCCATCGAGGGGACTGCGGATTTGGATATTAAAATTGGGCGACACAAGGTGAAGCACCCAATCATAGTTGTAACTCCAGAGGGCACCCCTTGTTTACTAGGGAATTACCTCCTGCGAAGGTTGTCACCCCTAATAGATTGTGTAAACAAGGTCCTCTGGACTCGTACTAGCCGACCGATGCATTAAAACAGAGTGTCAACCATGTTAGTTTAAACGGCACTTGCCACATGGTTGAACAAAAATCTGACCAAGTAGAATTTCACTTCCAGAACAATCAAATCCCAGACGTGACAGTAATAGCAGTAGGAGAACATACTGGTGATGGGGGTCCTCTCTACTTCTGAAAATCAACCTTGCTTACAGTCTAAGGTGGCATTCCACACTGGAAGGAAACACTCTTTCTTTACAAATTCACAATCAGACATTCCCACTCCTATAGTCCAGAAAGATGAGAAATCAGCTCACAGCCTGGCTGATATTCGGCAAATTGGAGAGCAGTTGTTCATCCCTATTCAGTTAAATGAAGGGAAGGACTCTGTTCTCGCCCGAGTGTGTGTGAACAACGGTAAGAGCTTCATCAGTGAGACCATGTTCTGCAAACTTCCAAAAGATCCAGCCATTCCCACATTTAAACTGTTAGACAAATGGGAAATGGATATGGAAACACCAAATTCCAAACATCCCCTGCCAAGCATGTTTATGCTCAAAATCTCCATAGGCAACAAGAGCATAGTCCATAATTGTTGGGTTGTGCGAGACATCACTGCCGCCTTTTACTTAGGCAGTGACATTCTCAATCGCTTTGCATTAGTTTGGACCTAATAAACTTCAAGGCTTGGTCCCGATTAGCGGATAATCCCATGGGCTTTGATGACACAGAGAAAGCATTTCGGTCACCTCAATTGCTGCCTTATGCAGTTGAAATTCAGATTGGAGAGGGAGTCACCATTCCAGAAAGGACCTGACAATTCTCCCTGGAAGTGAAAGTTAAAAGAGGACAGAAATTAACGCTCCAGTGAGCGTTTATGTTTGGGGACCGAGTGAAGTTCTTCAGAGGACTGGTTTTATGTGATTTGCTCGAAAATTATCCATCAATTGTTTTTGCTGAAAATACATGCGGGGGAGTCCCTGCAGGTCCCCTCATAACCACCCCCCACACATTAGTTATTACCCAAAATACACCCTCATATATATCTGGGGCAAAATTTGTTGAAAGAAATATGATAACATCAAATTCAATAAATCCTCCCCCCTGTCAAACACGCCCCATCCTCAAAGAACCAAGAAGTAGATTGTTGTGCTGGTTTGGGGGTCTTAGATTTAAATGTACCAATTTGATTGCAAATTTGTACTGGTATGCAAGTGGCTGGGCATCACGAACCAAAGAGTTATGAGCTGTGAGTAAGCGGATCAGGGTGGGTCATGGATGTCTTCAATGAGCCTCTGAGTATAGCGAGCTAGGATGGGGGGGAGAAGGAGGTAGCAGTGCAGAAATGGGAGATATAGAATTCACCCAGTGAGTGGTCTTCGCAAGTTAGGGGGTAAATGGTAATGATGAAGCGACTGGAATTGAAGGTCACTATCCAATCCAGTGTGTGACCTTTGATGTGGGTGGGTGCAGAGACCACTTGTGTAAGGGTAATCTTTAAGAGGATTGTAGTGAGTGCAGTGGCCTGATTATCTACAGGGTTGTTGAAACCCAGGTTTAAATCACTGAGTAGGATAAGTTTAGTGGAGGGTTTGATGAACGAGGTGAGGAGAACTGGTATATCAGCTTCTGGGTTGCTTTTTGTCTCAGGTTGCTGGTACAAAGTATCAGGCTGATAGTGGTGTGGGGGTTAAGTGGCAGTTTAGTGAGAAAGAATGTGTAGCCCGGCAGAGATGGTGTAGGTAGCTCTTGAATGGACAGACTAGTCAGGGAAACTCTGCCACCTGTTTCAGAGGGACGGTCTGCTCTTAGGATGGTATAGTCTGCAGGGATGGCCAGGGAGAGCAAGGATGTCGAATTGTTTTTGTTGATGCGGTCATGGATGTGGGTGGCATGGGCACCAAGTGAGCGCATGTTGATGAGGTCACATGTTAAGTTGGAAGTGTGGGTGGAACAGGGGGAAGAGGCCTGGGGGAGAAGTAGGCAAAGGAGGGAGGTGGAGCGAGGGCAGTGGGGCTGAATGGGATACTGTGCGTGATGCAAGTCTGTGTAATCTTAGGGTGCCAATGATGGGTATATAACCCTGATGGCAGAGTGCGTGATTGAAGGTGGGTAAGACTTTGGTGGCTCATGCAGGATGACAATAGTATGGGTGTGGTGCTGGGGTGAGGAGGGGGGTTGGGTGTAGGCAAGGTTAGGGCTGATAGAGAGTGGCGGTAGGAAGTAAATAGGTTTAGGTAGAGGGATAGTTTGGGGGTAGAGGTGACTAGAATGAGAGTGTCCCGTAATGTCTTGGAGTGGTTATCGTTGCAAGACGAGGCACAGTCTGCAGACCAGATGTGCTGGGTAGAACTGAGAGGGTTTAGTGGAGGTAAGAAATAGGGGTGGAGCAGAAGGGGAAGAGTGTGAGTGTCTGAATGGTCGTGCAAAATGCACAGGGAAACAAGCTAATTAGTTACTATGCTTACCTTGTGCATTAAGCCGAGTGTGAAGCTGTATGGAAATGGAGGATGGTTGGGCAGCGGATTGGCAGAAAGTTGCTAGGTGTGTCTGATGTGAATCTGCAAAGGACAGTGATCTCCTGTGGTGCACATGACAAGCCATGCCCAGACAGAGAGAAGCCTTAGGTCTGGGCCTTGGAGGAGATGGTGCAGCCAAACAGGTGAGTCCGCGGGCAGGGCTCTGGGGAACAATGGGCTGCAATATGGCTGTAGGAACAGGGGCAGTGACAATGATGGTGGCAGCCATCTTAGAATGGATCGTGTGCTCCAGCAGGCCTCAAAGGACCCAGAAAAACTGGCCCTGGGGAGAGTTGACTCTTTGCTGGATGCTGCTGTTGTTGTGGCTTCCCATGTAGTGGCACAAACTGGCATTGTCCTTAGGTGTGGGCGCTGTAAGAGGCCAGATTCACCTCCAGGCTAAATTCTCACATTCGGTTAATCTGGATGATGCGGCCAATCAGGCCAGTCAGCGGGCGAGTCTCTGGAGAACACTGGGCTGCAATGGTCAGAGGAGCAAGGGCAGTGGCAGTGATGGCAGAGGCCATTCATCAAATGGAGGGTGTGCTCCAGCAGGTCTGCAGAGGGTCCAGAGGAAAAGGCCCTGGGGAGAGGTGCCCCTTTGCTGTATGCTGCTTTTTTGTCACTTTCTGTGTGGTGGCACAGACCAGTTCATAGATTCAGGTGAGCTCTGCAGCCAATAGAAATGGGTGGGGAGACAGAACCAGCAAAACCACAGAATAAAAGGAGCCAGAAGGAAAAAAACAGTGGGGGTAGTCCGGGTGAGGTCAGAAGAGGCACGGGCAAACCAAGAGACCAGGTGAAGGAAGGACGTTGCAGATGACCGTGGAGGTGGATTTCTCAGTCAGTGTGTAAGGTGATGTATTTATGAAGGAGAACGGTACCAGTTTGGGTGATTGAAGCAGTGAATGAGAGAGTGTTTGTGAAGGTGAGGGTAGTAGTGAGGGGAGAGAGGGAGATAGGTGGAGGAGAGTGAGGATAGTACATATAGTGAGATGGAGTGGGTGTTAGGAGAGAGTAAGGAATGTAAGTGGTCTGCAACAAGATGGCTGAAGTAGAGAAGTAAGGGGTGTGACTAGTGAGAGTCAGGGTAGTGAGTGACTATATCACTGGAACGGTGAGCAGGGCTTCATATCCCTGAGAAGGGGATTAGAAGAGGAGTAAAGTGGCAGGTGAGAGATGGGGTGTAGTGTGTTGTGTGGGGGAGAGTAGTAGTAGTGCAGAGATAGTAGAGTAGTAGAAGTAGTGTGTAGAGGGGAGAGTACTAGTAATACAGAGAGAGGCAAGCAGTAGTAGTATAATGAGGGGAACTAGTAGGGGTGCAGAGATGGCAGAGTAATTGCACGTAACACAGGATGTTGGAGGTAAGCAGTAGGGGAGGAACAAGAGAAGAACATCAGACAAAGTATCAGAGAGTGTCAAGAGAGACTGTGGGTAGAGTAGGATGGATTCAAGTAGGAGGACATAAGAGAGAGCTATACACATTGATATTGGAAACTGAATATCAGGCAATGGAAGAATGAGTGGGATCTTGAAAGTCTGTAATGCACAATCCTGCAATCCCTGTTATCATTGATAGTGTAAGGCCAGCCTAGGACGTCATTAAGGAAGCTTCAATAGATAAGGCTCGTCCACATATTCATGAGTACCATATACCTGCCTGCTAAGATTTCATGTGTACTGTGAATTGCAGACTTCTATGGTGTCCCCCTAATGGCAATCAGTATCAAAGGGAGTCACAAATCCCAACTAGACCCTGCTTCAGGCACACATTTTTTTTTAGCATATCAATTATTGACCGTTGCATCGTTCTACACCACCACTAGAAGATGGCCGGTAGGAAATATGTAGCTTCCTTTTTACATCCAGAATCAGCCACATCTTGGTCATTACTGCACTAGTAAAATGACTTCCATAGTCTGATTCTATCCTCTGAGGTAAAACAAACCTAGAAAATATGCAATTCACTAACAAAGTAGCTGCGGCCTGCGTAGTATAGTCAGGTGCCGGTATGAAATTCTAACCACTTAGACATTAGACAGGTAACTGGTAGCATGTATTTGTTTCCTTGTGATGACCTTTGGACTGGGCCAATGAAATCTATTTGCAAATATGACCAGTGTAGTGTCAAACCTGTTTTCATTAATGGTGCTCTATATGTTGGGGAGGCGGCCTGTAATGTGCACACACCAAACAGCCCTGAGTATACAACTCCCCATCTTGGCGTTATTGCATCATGGGCATGATGTAGCATTAACCCTCGAAATGGAATAGGGACCACCCATTGAATCTGACCTGAAATGGATTCTCAGACCAACAGTCTGTCTGCATTTGAAATCTGTTTTTATTCTTTAGCACCATCAATTCCTCGCTTCCTTTGCAGTCCTCCCCTGCTAAAGAATGTTGCTCTGCATCTGACAGATGATTGTACCAAGACCTATGATTGGGTCTTCTTTCTGTGTTTTGATCAAATCCTGATCGGGTGTATCAAAGCTCCATTTCACCACTGATTGATCACTTGCTCCCTGAGATTTGTAATGTGGCACTGCATCCACTTGTATCTCAGCAAGCAAGTGTTCAATAGGAAACAATTTCATCATCACTGGCCCAATTTCGGCCAATTGATCAGCCTTATAATTTCCTTCCTTAACTTCCCCTGGTAGCCTAGAGTGCACTCATATCTTCCTCCAGTGAATTTTTATCTCATTCACAAGATTGTCGATGGCCTGAATCCGTGTTCCATGTTTAAGAGTGTGTTTGTTACAAGTGACCATCCTCCCAACTTCCACCCCGGTAAGTATTCTATAAAACTATTCCAGGAATAATCAGAGTCGGTAACCAAAACTATTTATTTTCATTTGTTTTCTACTGCTCTGGATATTGCTTTGAAAATTGCAGCCAATTCTGCCACCTGACTACATTTGGGACCTATTATCTTGCTCACTCGTGGGATACCTTCACATCTGACCCACACATTTCCTATTCCTGCCAACAATTCTTTTTCAAGATCCCACCACACATGGTATGCGCATCCAACACATATACAGTTTAGAGATTTCCACACCCTTATTCATCAAAAGCCTTGTGTGGTGATTGTTCAAATTCACTCTAATTTGTTTCTAATTATGTACCGTCTGTAGCATCTACAGCTGCACAATCATGCAAGTCTGCTAGCCTCTGAGCTACTGGACTTCTTTTATTCTGCCCAAATATCCCTTCCACAGGGAACATCTATAATGCCAATGTCAATTATGTAATTTTTGACTGGGCTAAGTTCCATGATGTAATGCTTTTACTCTGTGTGTATTGCAGAGGTTGATGATTAATTTCAACAATCACCCATTCTCTTTGAAGAATGGGGCGCAAATGTTGTAATGCCTGCACAGTTGTCAAAAGTGCTTTTTCACATTCATTACTGTTTGTTTCCACCTGTGACAGTGCTTTGCTGGCATGTGCAATGGTTCTGGTATTTGAATCCTGCTTTTGATGTAAGATCACTGAAATGCACCGATCTGTGAGCCCTATCTCCAGAAAGAAATCTTGGTTCTTCTTTGGATAAGCCAAACATAGGGCTTTTATTTGACAATCTTTCAATTTAGCTACTGTTTCACATTGTTCCTGTGTCCATTTCCATGGCACTCCCTGCCTGCTTTAGTAATTTAGTCAATGGTTGTGTGATTTCTGCGTACTCTTCAATGAACTTCAGATTTGTGGTGTATTTTAACTTTTGGATGGCTTCTACCTTTTTTCTTTTGTGGGTTTAACCCTTGATCTGTTACTTGATGTCCCAAAATATGCACCCTTTTTCTACACCACTGCACATTCTGCAATGACACTGTTGCCCCAGCCTTTTGAAACTGGCTGCGCACCTGTCTAATTTCACTGAAATGGCTTTTTAAATCTTCATTTTTGATCAGGATATCATCCGTATAGACCACAGTTCCCCCTCAGATGCATCCGGGAGTTTTTTTTCAGGAAGATCCCAAACTCATTTCCACTATTGATAAAGCCAAATGAAGTACAATTCCATGCATATTGAGTCCCTTGGAACGAAAGGGAAAACAGATTTTTTTTAAATATCTTTTGCTATAGGCACACAACAATACCCTGCTGTAAAATCAAGGGAAGTAAAAACCTTTGACCTTTGTGCAAGGCCTTGGTTAATGAATGGAAGAGGCCATCTTGAAATAGGTACCCTCGTATTCAGTTCTCCGAAGTCGACACACAAAAGCCATTGACTATTGGGCTTCTGCACACATAATATGGGAGTGTTTGAAGTACTCTAAATGAGTCTAATGATTAAACTGGACTCCACATTTTAAATTATTTCTGCCATGGGTAACAAATACAGGTTCCCTACCACAGACTTCTCGCAGTGTAGCAACATGCAGATCAGTATGCAGTCAATAGTTGCCGTCCTTAGCAAATACCTCCTTGAATTCAATTAATAGTTTTCACAATCTGACTTTCTCTTCTTCGTTGGTGCAGGCATCTGCGACCTGGATTTGCTCCTCTACCATTTAAGAGAATTCTGGCAATTCCTCCATGTGAGGAATTTCTGTGTTTTCTTCTAACTGCGTGGCAGTATCTCCTTGGCACCTCAGCCTCCACCTCAATTTGCTGTTTTTCCTGTGTTTCATTTTCATCCAAGTTTTCATTTTCATCCACCCAGAATAAGACACAGTCATCCTGATGACAACAAATCTCATCCTTTGGTTCATAAGTATACAATGGATGAATTCTGAAAATCCCCTTTGCTTTAGAATCTAGAGACTCTGGCAACTCACCCTGCGAGGTGACATAGTTTTCAGGAATATTCCCAATGACCGGGTTGTTTAAATCTGTTGTGTAGTATGATTCTTGCATTGCCATCGCTAATGGTGTACCTTCCTCCAAGAACATATCCTGACATCTTTTGTTATCCACAAGTATACAGATGGTACCATCCCCAACTTCCACTAAAGGTGTGCATTCACATTCTAGCCCTAGCTGTCTCATGGATTTATTGAGACACACACATGCATCAGGCTCCTTCAATTTCTGTCCCTTCCTGTACTTCAATGCCATTGTGAATTGCCTTGTGAATTGAGGAATGCTAACATCCTTCTTTACTTGAAACTCAACTGCATATGGCATTATTTGTGCATAATGGTATGCTTGCCTTCTATCCTCAAATTCAGGTACTGCCCCACCCAGTCTGGACCAAACTTTTTGATTCAAGAAATCTGACCCATACTCATTCTGTGCATGGTGTCATTACCCAAATAAAACTTGGCTTTGGTTCCACTCACAATCCATATTTTGTGATGAATGCTTTTGGACCATATTTTTATTTTCAACATGTATATCCCCACAATTATTTGTCCCAATTCACGACCATCTAATCTGAAAGTTGTTGAATTTTATTTCAAAACATGGTATTTCTTTACTGTCAAGCATTTGTTTGAACACTTTCTCATTAATGAAACTCCTTTCCTATTCCAGGGCCAAGACTGCCTCAATCGTGTCGACATGCTCATTCACATGCACAGGTATCCAGACCTGACCTTCCTTCATGTGTATTTCTGCAATGGTTGAAATATAGTTCTCTTGATCTGACTCTGTAACATCACTTGGTTCACTGTCTTCATCACTTAGATAGAAGCGCAATGTGTTTTTATCTAGCCATGTTTGCCAGTTCTTCTTGGGATCCAGATGGATCTCTAATGACTGCTTCTCTTTTTCTCCTTGCATTTTACCCTGGCACATGTGAAAGACGATGACACTAGGTACACAGCCATTTTGAAGATACACTTCCACTGTTCTCTCTGACCTAGCAATGGGGTGCCATTTTTTTGCACTGCTAACCTGGCTCAACACTTTTTGAGGTTTCAGGGCTTTTTTATGAGGACCACAGAACCCCATTCACCCCATCAATGATGGGGGACAGTCTTTTCAGACAATTTGTTCCCAACAGAAAAGGGGTTTCCTCAATGGGCATGACTACCACTTCCTGCCTCGGCCTACGTTGTCCTACCTTAATGTCAACTTCAGTGGCACCGTTCACCAGTATTTCTTCCCCTTTGAAATTATGCATAGGGCCTTCAACATGTCTTTTGTGAGTCTTCCTTCATATATGCTATCCAACAATTTCCTTGACATGACAATCGCCTGTATGCCTATATCCACCATTGCTCTTCAATTGTAATAGGGCATAATAGCTGTTAGGAAAGATTTTCAGGTATGGGTAATATTCCCTCCTATTGTGAACCCCAAACTTGTTGCTGTTGTCTGACCATCTTAGCCTGACTTTTGCCAGTGGAGCCCAGTCTTTTGCTGTACTCAACTGGGCTTTTGCTCATTTTGTTATGTGGAAACTGACATGCCCTTAAGACTGTCAGTACTGGGTGACTTTGTTTCCCTTAGTCTTTCACTTTGTTGCTATTTCTTAGCAACATTTTATCAGTGCACAAAGTATCTTACAGTACAGTGCGCTGGGGTCCCTTTTTCATTTTTAATGCCCTAGATACCCTCAAAGGATTTTTTGTGAATGTACAAGTGTGCCTTGAACAGAGCTGTTACTTTTTATGTTTTTTCAACTCTTTTATATGGTCCTAACCACATTTACCGCATTTGGTCCAGAACACTGGCCAGTACCTAAAATGGCCATGCCACAAGGTCTGTTGTTCTGTCCTTTGGCCATCTTGTCCCTTTGTCTTCCCCAGATCAAGCAGACCTGGGGAATTCCTTATTTGGTCATGCAGACCCCCACACAAACTAATGCTTTCAAAGGCTTCTGCATGTCTTGTGTGTGTGTGCGCCCAGGATGTGGGCTGGAGATGTCTAGTTCCAATACACATCCTGGGTGCCAGGATGTCTGGTGTGCTGGGATGACTGGGACCACTGTTGTCCGTGATTGGCCCACATCTGGGATGGCTGTATGCGAGCAGATCTCCTATTGGTTTCTCTTCATTTTGGCGCAAAGGAGATTTTGGATAAGAGAAGGCTGCTTAAACTGATTCCAGGTCGATCAGTTCACACCAAACTTAGTAAAGGAGTCAAGTATCCTGAACCGAAGAAGCAGATCTGTGGAACCCCTGGTGACCCACTGAAAAGTTTGGCAGCCTGAACCTGCTGTTGTCCCGTTGAACCCCCTGTTTCTGATCAAACCTAGAAGGCCTGCAAGGGCGCTTTAACCCATTAGAATAGTGGGAGCAACTATTCTCGGCACCTCCTGCTTAACCTACAAGCAAGCCTTTTCGAAAGTGTTCCGCCCAGTGAACTGACCAGCACGTACAGGATACGGCTTGCCTCTGTCCGAACCCGTCAAACAACCGTGCACAGTGCACTTGCACATGATGTAATGTGTTCTGTTCGAGCACACTGTGCACACAAAGCCTGTGTGCACAGTGCGCTCGCACAGAGCACATTAGATCATGAAGGCCCAGTGACATATCGAGCGGCGGAGACGGGGGTGTGGACAGCAGCTGTGGGACATTTATCAGTGGGACATCTTTCCCATTCTGCACCTCAATGAGGATGCCCAGTGGGAAAGGTGTCCTGCTGGAAGGACAAAGTGTGCAGAGCAATTCCTGCTCAGCATGCTCATTGTCATGGCAGCAGGACACCTTACCTTCTCTGAATGGGAGAGGTGTCCCTCTGCTAGGACAATGTCCCAAGGAGCTCGAGGCAGCAGAGGGGCTCTCACGTTGCTCTGTGTAAACAGAGTTATAGAATGTGAGCCATTAGCCACTGATGGGAAGGAGGGGGGACTATTAGCAGGGCCATTTGACCCGTTAGAAATGTGACTGGGAGGGAGTGATAAGTGTGCATAATGTTGCATGCTTTATGAAATAATGACTATGGCTTTAAAACCCAAGGGGAATTTGTTAGGCTCACTTTGAATGCAGGATGGGGTGGGGGCGGGGAACAAAACTAAAGCCATACTCAGCTTATTTCTATGACAATGTATGTAGTGTATAGTTAGTTTACTATGAAAGGCTAGTTTATTATGTAATGTGGTTTGCTTCCAAGGCATTGCTATAAATAAAGTATTATTTAAGGACATGAAATGCGAAGCAAAACCTTAATAAATATGTATATCAGCAAAACCTTTGAAGGTGTGCTCCGTTGTTAAAATATTCCACATCACGGTTTCACCATTTAACCAAAGTGTGTGATCCTGGGCAAACCATTTAATCACACTCTGTCTTATCTGCAGCCCTGTAAGTGATTTTGATTCGCTTCATAGCTTATTTTAATATATCATGCTATTATTTTTTTTAAAGCCCAGTGACTATAGACTTTCTCCATACATAATAATAGTGCAATTTAGATATGTTGCCCCCAGAAAGTTATTTTCCACTTTATTTACTTATGGCAACTTTTTTTAAAGTAATTTCCATGGTGCCTCCAAGTATGAAAGACGATGCTCCTGGCGATGTCCTTTTCTGTGAAGTCACTTCTGTTGGTGCAAACCATATGCAAATTAGGAGGTTTGCATGTATTTTGCCCAGAGCGCCTGGACAGAGCCCTCTATAGACGAGTTTCCTTTATCTGTAATGAACATGCAGTTTTTTTTGTTTTGTTATATGGTGAAATGCCATCTGCCACTAATGTTACCAAAAAAGTAGATTGGGCGGGGATGGCAGGTTTGGGCACGTAAATGAGACTATATGGAATTGCACACACTACATTTGGTGGGGGGGGAAGTACCAGAACATTTTTTGTGGCTCACCCCCACCCCCACTCTTGCAATGCTGGATACTCCCCTGCTGAGGATAGCCCGCAGTTACGCTGAGGATCAAAGACCCTGTGACAGAGCAAAAAGCACACTGTGCACACAGAGCAGAATCCATTTTGAAAACACAGTGATGGCAGACTCAGTAATGCAAACTGCTCTGTGCAAGCACACTGTGCACACAGAGCAGTACATTATTGAGCCTGCAAAGCTCAGGGCTTAGTGATCATTGCCTTTCCCAAATAGATTCTGGTATTTGTAGTCTTGAGAAGATGGCTTGAAAAGTACATAAATCATAGTAAGATATCTTGCTAAGGCTTTTGAGATCCGGCGTTCGTTGTGGCAGTCAGTGAGACCGCGAAGGCTTACGTCGAGGAACAGCGTGTACTGAAGAAAGTGACTGATGCACAGATGTGATTCCATAATCGAGTGAACTAGATGGGAGCTATTTAGAGTCCATAAGAGAGTAAGATTTGTCTTACTAGCCATTCCGTTTGGATCAAAGTATACCACATGCAAGTCCTCTGATTTGGCTACATAATTAACCGAAGAGCTTACATGCTACGCAAAAGCAACTCACAGAGTGAAAGGGGAGGTTGGCAGAGTAAGTCAGCAATATCCTCAGCGCTTATACGTGGTTAATGGAGAGGCACAAAGGCTGCAGGTGTCTAGGAGGTGTGGGTATACTGCCAATATACTACCAGTGTACAAGAACAGTTAACAAACAAAGAGGATGGCGAGGCACGCACTCCAGTTCCCAGTCACATTATACATGATAAAAAATAACTGGGTTAGATCTAAAAAACAACTTAGTAAGCATTTACAGGGTTGAATCCCAAAACAAAGAAAAAGTATTAACAGGGTTGGATCCCTTCTGCTGTTTTGTTGCTCTATTTGTGTTCTCCTCCTAGCGCTTTCCTGTCACAAACATTCATCAGGGAGGCTGTGCTGGTATGCAAGTGGTTCCAATTAGTAGCTTTAATAGTCTCTAGGGATTCTGGTAGCTGTAGTTGTCTCGTGTTGCCAATCAGGTGACCAGGAACTGACACCCCTCCTAATACACAAGTCTTTCCCAAATCTGGGGGAGGGGAGAAAACCATTAATATGGTTCTCTAAAGTGGGGCACAATAACCCCGGTGCTGCTGCCTCTGGAGCTTGGAACTCCACACTGTAGGAAACAGAAAAAAAAGAGGATGGCCAGGCGTGCACTCCAGTCCCAGTCAAATTATACTTGATAATAAATAATAGATCCCAAAAACATCTTAGTAAGTATTAACAGGGTTGAATCCCAAAACAAAGAAAAAGTATTGATAGGGTTGGATCCCTTCTGCTGTGCTGTTGCTCTGTTTTTGTTCTCCTCCTAGCGGTTTACTGTCACAAACATTCATCAGGGAGGCTGTGCTGGTGTGCAGGTGGTTCCAATTAGTAGCTTTTATAGTCCATAGGGATTCTGGTAGCTGTAGTTGTCTCATGTTGCCAATCAAGTGACCAGGAACTGACACCCCTCCTAATACACAAGTCTTTCCCAAATTTAGGGCAGGGGAGAAAACCATTAATATGGTTCTCTAAAGTGGGCCACAGTAACCCCGGTGCTGCTGCCTCTGGAGTCCGGAACTCCACACTGTAGGAAACAGAAAAAAAGAGGATGGCGAGGCGCGCACTCCAGTTCCCAGTCAAATTATACCTGATCAAAATTAACTGGGTTAGATTCCAAAAACAACTTAGGGTAAGAATAGTGTGTTTGGAGGGGTGTTGGTTCCTGGCCATCTGAAATGACTGAACTGTGTCATCACTACAGATACCAGAATCCTTAGAGACTGTAATTGAATAGCTGATTAGCAACACCTGAAAAGGTACTCAGCCTCCCTGAAGATTGTTTGAGACATGAAAGTACTTGGAGGAGAAAATCAACAGAGAAAATCAACAGCAGCACATAGGATTCAACCCTGTTATTATTGCATCATGGGATTCAACCCTGTTACTATTGCATATTGTTGGGATTTAACCCAGTTACTATTTGCATCAAGAATTTTTGACTGGGAACTAGAGTGCGCGCCTGACCTTCTTTTTTCAGTTAACAAACAAAGTCCCAGTAACACTGCGCCAATTGGTGCAAAAGTTAAGTTCCAATTAGTGTTTATTTGAGGAATGCGACAGCCTGACACATGTTTCAAGCTTTCCTAGCTCTTCATCTGAGGCTTTTATATGACATTCAAAGGTCCAATTCTATTTATGGCAAAGGTTGCCTGTTGTGCGTTCAACTCTGATGCTTCGCTAACACGGTGAAATCTGTTGTCAGGGCATGTAGCAACAATACAAAACGCCTGTCGCATTCCTCAAATAAACACCAAATTGGAATTTAGCTTTTTGCACCAATTGACGCAGTGTTACTGGGACTTTGTTTGTTAACAACTCACAGAGTGAACAGTCCCTATTTATTTGGAACTAGGCGAAGAAACCAATTATTGGAACGCTGTGGAAGAAGTGCCAGTTGCAGGTTTTCACTGGCATTGCATTTGTGATGCGGATTACCCAAAGCACTAAGTGTTGAAAAAATTAAAATCTAATGAATATCCCCTGATGAATTTTCAACCAACCTAGTGATAGGAACAGAAACATGTTGGCAATCTAGCGTAGAGACACTTTATGAGGGCCAAAGTTTACATTTGTGTCATCTGTGTCTATTGTAATGTTTTATGTTGTTATTTTATATGTTGTTGATGTGATACTGTATTAAGTCATCATCTACTTTGTGATTCTATGGGTGCTTTTTTAATAAAAAAAATGTTCATGATATATTAACTAGTAAATTGAATCAATTTGGAAATGTATACATTTTAGGAGAAGTATGTCAATTTTTTCAGGACTATTGGTATTGGGAGGGACAGAGTCACATCACCTTCTATGAGAGAGTTGTGTTTGGAATATAGAGTTTCTATCTCTCTTCTTATACATTGTTTACTTTTCATGCCATGAAATACATTTCTCAATATTTAAACTGTTTTGAACATCCTTTAATTGGAGTTCAGCTGCCAGCTCCACCCCCTCTGAAATCCCCCTCCTCAGACTTCCATCCCTTGTCCAAACTCCGCCCCCCACCCCAGCCCTTGTGGGATCCCCCTCCAATTCTTTTCCATTTCCACCACTGCAAAGCAAATGCTTGGCTCGTCCCCCAAGATGAGGTGGCCGTGGGTTTGAATACCTTTAATAAGAGCAGCCAACTTGGACAAAAACTCTTTCACAATCAATCTAATAATGGAAAAAAGTGTCTGGAAATAGAGAACAGTGGTCTGACCTGCTATATCACACAGCACGTGATAGCTTCTGAAACCTGTTCTGAAAGCCCCGACTTTGGCATAGGTTTACCTAGATTTAACCCCTTAAATGCTGAGTCGTTATACATTTGTATGCTAATAGGAGGAACATACTGTGGTTAAAAAATATATACTATTAGTAGCTTTCTGCTACAATAACGTGGGCATCAGGATGTACAGGAAAATGTAGCAACGGTGACCAGCCTCCATTGAATATCCCGTCTACACGCCCACACTGCAACAACATAAAATGTTAAAACATTTAACGAAAACTAGTAAAGCAGAATAAAAACTGACTCAATGTGCTTCTCAAGCAGAAACTTGCTTCTAGCATAAAACGGTTCCCCCAGGGGGCGTCAGGTGCAGTGGGGGAAGGGTGGCGCCGAGCAGCAGCTTTGAGATACTGAGGAAAGAGGAAGGCATATATTTAATTGGAAAATGCGAACGAGTTTATGGCCGCGACTGCCTGAATTCATCAGATAAATATTGGGACGAAAGTCTCAAAATTTGACACAGTTTGGTCTGGCTTCTTTGTTGCACACGAGCTGCCCTACACACGACACAGCAGGGTTGAAGAATGTACGGTTGTGTAAGGACTACCCTTCAACAAGCGGGAAGGGACCAAAAGTGCTTGTTTTGACATTAGAAAGAAAGGAAGAACACGGGTTAATTAAATATCAGACTAAATGGGACAAACCTTTAAGAAACACCAGACTTAACATTTAAGAATAAAATCAACACGGTGGGGTAAAGGTCACAGAAGATCAAGGAAGACGCTAATAGTTGTGGCTTTTTCCATTTTCTTATCGATCAATAATATGTTTTTTTTTTCCCTGCGAAAATGCAACAGCAGAGTTATTGCTGACCTTTCGCTCACCCTTCAGTTGTGTATAAAAATCGCAGGAAAATAGCAAACGACTTCATAAGCTGCACAGTTTTTCTGACCGAGGACCCCCTGCGTACCAGAAAATGATGTTTTTGTTCCCTTGCTTTGATCGGAAAACATAGTTCTTGAGTCTAAACTCTACTGAGGAACAATTCTAACCAATATTTAGATTTCTAATTGTAACACCGGGCTATACTTACAGTTTGAAAGGGGCGGGGAGCTCGGAGGTGGGGGGGCATAATTTAATGCATCCTGACATTCGTGTCATTTGTCATGAGGAGGTTGACTTTGTGAAAGAACCCTTCACATTCGCTGCCTTTGGTAATGAACGTCATTCAAAGCAAACCTGGGTCCCGGGGGTGCGCTCCGAGATGAATAAACAACCAATTCCAGGGCACAGATTAAAGTGCGCCACACGCTGCTGCTTCCGATCTACACACAAAGCTTTCTTGCTTGCCTTATTTCACCTTTGTATATTTGTATGTACATTTGCGTTTTGGTTTTTTTTTGTTGTATTTTTCGTCACGGAGCCGTGACGTGTGCCGACTGCGTTGTACAGAAAGGCTATTTTAAATAACGTAGCCTGCCCCGGCTAACTTAGCAGTGAGTTTATTTCAAGCAAACACTCATGTGACTGCTCAAAACAAAGCAGGCGCACACAAGGGGGGGCGTGCTTCTGAACGTGGCCAGGTGTTGGATTAGTAGAGTATTTACGGGCTAGCAAAAGATTGCCAACAAATGTCCAAATGCGCACCGAATTTCCAGTCATCACCATCAAATGCACAGGTACTCGCCCAGGTACAAAATATTGCAATACAATGCAGTGATACCCACTGCGTTGCAAAGAATTGTCATCAAATCCTCTACTTGCCCCGTTGAAAAGGATTGCAATAAAACAATCAAGCACTGCCCATTGTTGCAGGGTTGTCACCAAATGCCCACACACTCGCTTTTGCCAATGATTGCAAGGACATTTACAATTACTGAACGCATTGCCTAGGATTGCCATCAAGTAGCCAGGCACCCGCCCCATTGCCGAGGTATCCCATTAAGTGCCCAGGCAGACCAACAGAACACGTCACAGAGCTATGGCTTCATGCAACTACTTCAATATATTTCACCGGAGGGTTCCCAATGGCATCAGAAGCACAACAGGAGTAGCCTTCCAGCTGCCTATGATGACAATGAGACATCTTAGGTGGAAGACATCCTGTAGTTTAGAGCTATCTCCATTTGATTCTGCATAGTGTGCCTTTTCCACTCCATTTGCTATCCTCAGGGAACAGAAATGCAGGGATTCGGTGAGTAGAGAGGAGGCATGCGGGAGATTTCTAAAACACAACTGATGTCAGGTCCCTTTTCCCAGCAGCCCGCAAAACCCCAAACAGAGAAAAGTTACCTGGCAGAGAAAATGTTGCATCTCCGTGCAGTGATGTCATAGCAGTTGAATATGAATTCCATAGTCCTCTGTCATTATGTCACAGTAGCATGATGTGGAATTCAGTAAGACAAACTGTTGCTAATACCTCCTATGGAGGCTTTGACAGATCAACTTCCGGGGTACCACTGGTCCACTGGTGAATATCGGTTTCTAAAACTTCAAACAAGCCCCTCACCTCTAACACGCAAGCAGAGATCCGAACAGATTGGAATAGAAAGCAAATTATAAACTTCCTTGTCCAATTTTGGTAACGTGGCCGGAACGACAGGCTTATCTCCGAAAGGTCATGGTTCTTTGGTTAGTTGCAACACAACGAATATACAATTATTACCCAATGATAAAAGGAGTGTCCAGTCAAGGTTGTATTAAAATGCAATCACAACAGTCTAACAACACTTACGAAATATAACCCACACTGTAAAGGAATGCAGAGGACAGACAGTTTCAAAGAAGGAAAGGGGATGCACTCTGGATATTGACAGGAGGTTAGTCGGTATGGTTAATAACCACAACAGTTTGTTTCTTGGCTTCAGCACAAAGGGAGCAATAGGTCGTAATATGCCTCTAGGGGCCTTCTGGGAAGGACCAGGGGGACAGAACCAATACGTATCTTGTGCTCGAGGCAGGGTCGGACTGGGTGATAAAATTGTCTTGGGCATCAATGAAAAAGTGGCCCAATCAAACTGGTCCAAGCAGCCTGAAAAAGTGGCCCATTTTTAGCATTTTGTGTTTTTGGTTCGGCCGTGGGCCTATTGTCCTATAGGCCAGTCCGAGCCTGGCTGTAGGCGTTCTTGGTGCTCGACAGCATCACGTTGGTTTCAGAGTGCTTGGCAGGCTTCTGTGACAGAGTTTGAGGATGGGAGTCAGCTGCAGGTATCAGTTGGCAAGACGGTTCAGTGAGCGAAGCTGGACAAACAGCTGCAGGGTGGCCTGCACAGCGGCTGGGGGTCAGGAATCATGGTGTCAGAGCTGATTGGCGGTTCTGAAGCACTGGTCGAGATGACTCGGATGTCTTTAAGCAACATTGACTTGACAATGATCAGCGTTGGCATCAGTTGTGGATCGCGGAACTCGACTGGCTCAAAAAGATCCTTAATTGCAGAAGTCGGTAGTTGATCTTTGAGGCACTTCTCTCAGCTTCTTCAATGGGCTTGTGTCGTCCTTTAAGGTGAATGGCCCAAAGCTGAGGAGTGTGGTGCAGAAAGCTGCCTTGTCCTTGGTTGTAGGTTTAGAGACCTTCTAGCATGTCCTATCCAGGAAGCTTGCTGCAGAGCCTAGCAAGGGTTAAGGCTAGTTGGAGTAGCAGTATTATTGACAGCTACACTTTTGTGTTTTCTCCTTGAGTTTGGACGTATATGCTGTAATTGAGGTGTTTGACTCCTGCTACCTCAAGATTGAGTGCTTTAAAATCTGAAGGTGTTGGTCCCCTGAAGTAGTTCTGGTGGAATCTGTGTAACAAAATACAGAATGAAACATCTTGGGCTTGATTCACACTGTACTGTATAACAGTGTGTGTAACTAGATACTGAGTTGTTAAAGAACCTTTTTTGCATAAAAGGATTCACTCACTTGTTTCTATATATGAGAGGATAACGTCACTATTAGTGGTATTTGGACTTTATATGCTAACCAACAGAGTTCATAAACTTTGCACTTTATGGGTTGTAATCAACCCGATGATTTAATAATCGTTTCTATCATGTGTTTTAATGTAATTTGTAATATTTTGTGTTGTATTTTAGAATGTATTTGTGATTTGTTTATGCCTAATGAATTTTTATGTGTTTTTACCTAACTGCGCACATTGTGTTTAATAAAATTTAGTGTTCGATAACTTTGAATTGGTGATGTTTTACAGTTGTGTATTTATTTGATGAACTGTTAGCCTTGCATCCACATTGGGAGGAGAAAACACAGAGACAGAAGGGTTCTATAGTTATTGGTTGTCCATTACAATTCCCAGGGGCCGAACCCTTATGACGTTAACTTCCACTTGTCTCTTCTTTTTTGTTGGGCAGAGCCTAGCATGGCACGCTGTTTGCTGGCTGAGTACCGGTTCTCGAGCAGCTGGATGGTTCGCTGAATTCTGTATCTCCCTCTGTTCCCTGGGGGATGTTTAGGGGACGGATCATGCTTCCCCCTTTGGATATGCTGGCCTTCCTTCACTGGAGGAAGATATAAGGCTGTATCTTCAGCAAGGATCCAAGATTGAGTTCTTCTTTGTTACTTCTGGTGAAGTCATCTGATGATCTGCTTAAAGAGGAGCTCCAGCCCTCTTTCAAAGCCAAGCGAACCACAGTGATTGGTGTAGGCTAAGCCTACCTTAGTAAACCAATTCTTTGGTCCCTACCAACAATATTTTATATGCGTTAGGTCATAACCAGAGTTCTTTGTAAAATGAAAAGCTAAAGGGGTGAAAACAAGAATAAGGGAAGTCCCAGAACTAATATGGCAGCACCCTTCTCTCAACAGAAAGAGCTCTGGGCTCACTCCATTGTGTCACTAAGTTCCACCCGTCTACCTGTCTGTTCTGATGAATAAATCTCTCTTTTTATTGGTCCTCACTGTGTGGTTTCTGTTAAAGTGGCAGGTCTCCCTTGATGCTGAGAGAACAGATTCTCTGGCATCTGTTAACCACATTCTTGTAACTTATGAATGGGATCCCCCTAGCAGGGATTGTCTACTGCAAACAGACTCAGACATGTCAGTTCACTGTCATTAATACTGGCTCCTGATTGACAAAGTTATATATGAAAGGAGTGTTGGGTATTCTGTCTCCTTGCTTAAACTCTGCAGCCAGGGCACCTGGTGGCCTGTTTGAAGTACACTCTTTTGGTATGTTAATCGTGACTACAAGCTGCAGGGCCTAACAAAAGAGCAGGGTGGTTCCATGCAGCCTGTGTCAGGTAATCAGGTTTTGCATGGCAGGAGGAGGTTTTGTCTTCCCTCTCCCTGAGATGACATTCTGCCCTTCCCTGCTGTCACATTCCAACTAAATATGACAGGCCGGACTGTGCATGTAGGCTCTGTCTATGCCGAGTACATTGGACTATGCTTTTTCTGTAGTGTGAGCACAGGAACATGTGTGTGGATTTGCCCCACACATTTTCCTGAGGTCGATCTACCATCCTTCCATTTATTTAAACATTTCAAACAAACAGGCTTGAATTCCTCACAGAGGCCATATACAGCAAAGTTGTTTTAGCTTGCCGGTACATTGGCTTTATCGACGAAGATAAAGAATATTCTTATTTATATGCAGTTGAGTTAAAAGGTTGGAATAATCTATAGCACATATAGGCTAGTCTTTATAATAATTTTTTTTTTTAGTTTGGGCTATTAATTGTTGCTTGCGACACCTATTAGCCTGAACTAATGGAGTAAAGTACAGGCAGGGATGAATGGCATATGAGGAGGGACACAGAGGAATGACATATGAGGAGAGACACACAGTCTATAGTTGTTGTTTGGTTATGAGCCCACCCATTGACTGCCCATGGCCATGCTAATCCCCATGGCCATTCCCACCAATTCCTGCCTAAACCTGCCAAATACACACCCTCATGGGAACTCTTTGAGCTTGCTTTAATCAAGCCATACCATCAGACTTTTGCACTCAAAGTGCCTGCCAGCGTTTATTCTAAGCAGTCTTCTCAGAGCTAATGACTTAATTAGAGTTGTAAACACATTGAAACATCTTCCAGGCCTGCCTTCAGCCACTCGATTTATATGCACTGTGTATGCTTTCACTGAGTTCTGTTAAAAGCCGAAATTAACCAGACCACAAGATGTCTAACAACACATACAAAATACAACCCGCCCTGTAAAGGAATGCAGAGAACAGTTTCAAATAAGGAAAAGGGATGCACTCTGGATACTAACAGGAGGGTTGGTATGGTTAATAACAACAACTGTGTGTTTCTTGGCTTCAGCACAAAGACAGCAATGACTATATGGAAGGACCAGGGGGAGAGAACCACAATGAATGATGTGCTATGATGTGCTGTACAATGTCATAACCACGATTTTTTCTAAGCAGTCTTCTGAGAGCTAATGACTTAATTGGAGTTGTAAACAAGGGGCAGCGTCTTCCCGGGCCTGCCTTCAACTACTCCATTTATAAGCAATATGTGTGTCCTTCACTGAAGTCCTGTTAAAAACATGTATTGGCAAAGTCAATGCCCATGTACTTGCACCTTTTGCACCCGCTACCATCAATGGCCAGTTACTGCCACTATGGCAATGCCTTGCAAGTGCTTTTCCTGCGCCTACACAAAAACCTAAACTGTTGGCATTGCCAATGCGTGTTGCTCGTATGTTGTGCATCGTGCTAGATTCCTCCAGCTTCTAAGCACTTTAGTAAACATTTTTATTGTTATTCCATATTGTGCTACTCTATCGACCTCGAAAGTATAACGGCGAAGTGGACCCTGCTATGGGATTTGAACTTGCAAAGTTCAGGCTGGGCTCATTCCAAAGACCACTGCTCTACTCATGAACTATCTACCAGGCTAGGAATACTAATCTCCCTCGAGAACTCTGTCCCCCCCCACTGTGGCCTCCTTCCCCCTGGAAGAAAACAGCGTCTGCACAATAGAATTTGGAAGAGTAGCAAGGAACAGTGACAGTTTATTCGATAGAAACGCTTGTGTACAAGTGTGTTATAAATGCCATATCACATCATATCATATCATTGTAGTGTACAGCAGCGAAACTGTATCTAGGTCATTTGGTCGAAAATAAATGGTCGACAGGACAATTGGTCGACACCAAAAGGTCGACAGGACAATTGGTAGAATACTTTTTGTTGTGTTTTTTCACTTTTTTTTCTTTGGGGGGTTCCCACTAGCCCCCTTTTTTTTGCTAAAAAACCCTTTTTTCCCTAAACGAAAACCTAAAATATATATATATAAATAAAAAAAAAATCAACCAATTGTCCTGTCGACCAAACTGTGTCGACCAATTGTCCTGTCGACCATTTGACCGGACACCAGCGAAACTGCAATGAAGGTGAGGGCATAATGATCCCAAGGAGTGCAGTTATGTTAAGGGGATGATTCACCTGATTCAGATAAGGGCATGGAGTAGGAAGGGGCTTTGTTAATCTCCACCATGACTGCCGTCAGGTAGTTTACATCTCTGACATGAGGCCCTGGTTGGGTGACTTTCCTGGACTGCACACTGTGCTCCATGCTTTTAGACAGGATCGGGATTCTGACTTCTGAACACAATGCCCATGTACTCATAGATTGCTATTAAATGCCCAGGTACTCACCCTATGTCAGAGATTAAGTCAAGTCATGTCAAATGAAGAGGACGTTTATAAGTTTACATGGCTTGCTGTCTGCTCCGAGAGATGTATGCTCACAAACAACTAACACAAAAAAAATATATATATGATACCAACCCATTCGCACTGTGACAAATACCTAGCAGGGAGCGGGGGAAGTTAGTGGAAGAGCTAATTTATGAAATATCACACTTATGAGCTTGTGGGAGGTAAATACTACTGCAGTAGCTAAAACATCGCTGTGAGCACAAAATGGCAGGGTAGTACGTCTGGGAATGCCAATCGTCTTGCATTTACATCCAGAAGTAAGTCAAATTCTGCTCATGAGTTATTTCTGGCTCCGATTTATCCCACTAGAAACCCCCACTACTGACGTTACTGGTAGCTGGTCTGCTGCTGATCCGGAAATAATTAAGCAATAAACCCTGAGATGGGGAACTATTGTTACCGACCCTAATAAAGCGAGGGCCTTTACGAAGCCCTGGGGCATTACCGGACATGGTAAGGGCCCTCAAGCGTGGGGTTCATTGCTGTTAGTATTCCGGCAAGTTGTAGCAGGATACTATTAGTGTTTAAGTGTGAAATGGCGGATTTGTCATTTCACAACTTAAAGAAAAAAGATGGCCACCATGGAATGGGGAGAAGGGACTTCACGTAGTCCCTTCCCCCTTACCATGTAGGCAATTCGGACGTCGGAACTGTGCTGATAACACTACAGTTTCCCGCATAGGCAACCAACAAAGAAGCTGAAGGTAAGCGCGGAGAGAGTGGGGGGGGGTGAAATGTGTGGAAACGGGGAGTGAGTGTGGGGGATGGGACGCAGGAGCTCAGGGGAAGCACACACACCTATCAAGGTGGAGAGGGAAGATGGCGGCCTCCCGCTCTGAGGAGACTAGGAGTGGGGTCTGTGCTGTGTGGCAAAGCCCCTCTCCAAGCCTCCTCTTTCGCTGAGCATTTACCACCTTCCCCCTCCCATTCCCTTCCCCTTGTACGGTACAAATGAATTTTCATACCTTCACTCCCACAGAGCTGCGTCAGAGTTACAGAGCATGAGAAACAAATGGTCTTCAGTGGTGTCTTTGTGTGTTCCCCCCTCGAGACCTGCACAATTATAATAGCTAGGTGGGTCCTGGTTGGGCAGAGAGAGAGGTGGGTATTCAGCTGGCAATTGTTTTCACTGGAGGTCACCTCAGCCAGCACACACCCAAGTAGTGAAAAGCAAAGTACAGTGTATACGATACCCTGTCCTTCAGGCAATTCCACAGGAGTTTAATATATATTAGCTTGGGGTTGCAAAACTTAATAGCTGTAATACTTCAATGGACCTCAAAAATCCTCGACCTGTTCCCAAAAATACATACTTAAATACCCAGTTGTCCACAGTATCTGTACTGTCCTATTAGCATGTCATTTCAAGATTCACAATGAAGTCGACTCCTCTTGATATTTGTATGTATTAAATACATTGAAAAATATGATGATCTTGACATTTTTCTCTCTATCTTGGGCAAAACGTTTCACTCAATAAAGTGCTTCTTTAAAGTCAACAATATTTGATTACAAGACATTTCCTGTTGTGAAAAATGAAATGAACATCATTACTACAGTTCAAAACTGAACAATCATCAAAATCAATATCTGTCATAGTCTTACACAAACAGGGAATTTCATGGTTCCTTTGAAGCATAGCCTACTTGATGAAGGTAAATATTAGGACTTTATTGAACACATTCATGTTTGCAGTTTAGAAAGTGTCCTCTTTTGCTAGTGAAGGAAAACAACATAAAATATTGCCATATTGTTCATAGCAAAAATACTTCAATATTTAAAAGGGGGTTTTGCCGAAAATGGAAATTTCACCTTATCAAGAACTGGCATAAGGAGAAATCTGCGTCTCTTTTTAAATTGCCGAGGACCTAATAGAGGTAATTATCAAGAACTGGCATAAGGAGAACTCTGCGTCTCTTTTTAAATTGCAGAGGACCTAATAGAGGTAATATGTGTACGCTATTAAGTATAACACATTTTTAGCATTTGAGAAGCTGTCTTCAGTTACAGCACAGCCAAACATTAAAACACAGGTTTGCTTTTCTCCTTTTAGTATGTTTACTAGCACTTGATATATCATCATCGATAGAGAAACGTACACCTGTAAACAACCCGTAGCAGTGTGCACCAAAAAAGAGGTAATTAAGGCTTTTAACATTTTAACCACAAACCACTGATTTAGTGGGTACTTATATAGCTAAAGACAAATATAAAGTTATCCAATTCAATCTATCATAACGTTGACTGAATTCATACATCAATTAATATTCGAGTGCATCACATATTACACTAAGAAAGACAGCTTAGTATACTTAGCATCGACTTCGGTTTGGTTATGATCCAAATCTCTCATCATTAAATGGCAATATTGCTAAACAACAGAGAATTGGTATTGTTAAAACACATATATTGAGCCAGTTAATTAAGAACATCCCAGATATTGATTTTGCTTGTAAATTCTTGATTGAATCAAAATTAGGTTGTTCATTTTAATTTTTTATAGCATGAAATGCCTTGTAATAAAAAAATGTTGTCTTTGAAGAAGCACTATATTCTGTGAAACCTAACTTGCCCGACATAGAGACAAACATAAGAAGAGCATCATATTCTGAATGTATTTAATAAATACATGTAATCAAGCTAAACATATAGAAATGACCGGTTTTTATTGTTAAGCTTGAAATGTTTTGTAGGTGGTCACTAAGGACACTAAGAGGAAATGTGGACCCGTCTCAACTTTGGGTGGGAGGCCTACCATGGTTTTTAGGAGAGCCAGTCCCATTCTAGAGGTGGGGTGTGGGATTATGGGAGGAGCACAATCTCTGCAGCCTCTAGTTGTGCCTGTTATCATGAAATGAGTATCAGCTTTTCTTACCCCAGACCTTTTAGGCACCATACAGACCAGTCTCTTTCTATTTGTCCTGTAGGACAACAGTTCCCCGGAGGTCTGGTGGTGGAGAAGAAAATGAGCAACCCCAGAGAGAGAGCCAGTGAGGAACTGCCTTCGCGCAGAGCAATTCATGCAGAAAACTATCAGTCTGAACACTCTCTGCGACCAATACATGTGCAGGAGAATTAACCCACTTGGGAAGCAGTGCTAAATATCTGCAACACACCATTAGCTAGATACTTAGCGGCGCTTCCCAATTGTATTATTTCCCCTGTGTCTAGTCTCATACCATTGGGATTAAAATAATTACACTGTGACCATTTAGTGAAAACCAATTACTTGTTGCTTCTTCTCAAACAAGAACCCTGCTGTTTCACATGACCATAAGTCAAATTCATAAAAATAACTTTTCCCAAAAGCACCTCAGAAAACGAACATGATGGCAATGTGTTACAGAGCCAATCCAAGGCAACCTAAAGTACAACCCTCAAATTCCCAAATACAGACTCATATCAGTGTAATAATGTCCAAACTTTCTTTTGTAAAGCTTTCGATATCCTCAGTGGATAAACACATTCTAGATATCAGGGAGGGAACATTAAAGAAATACATAATGAGATAAAATCCATCCCTGGTTGGGGGATAAGCTGGCATGGAAGACGGCATGACACAATTATACGAAAGAGTGGAGGGGTCAGAACAACTTTAGACCAGATTTTGGGAACTGACAGTGGGCATGCACACATATGGAGGATAGCAATAGAAGGAACAACCTACGATTGGTTGGGACACCTAAAAAATAAAGGCCGACCATGCCTTAAAATATATAGAATCCTGAATCCTGCAACCTTTACAAATTTCTTTCCATCCCCCTCTAAAAATCCAAGGTGTTCATGGAATCCACCCAAAAGACAGTTGTTAACTGGATAGGACCAGTCCATGCATCCTCTGGACTAATCCTTCTTACAGGAAAAATAAATCCCCTACACTATGCAAAGGTGACAAATATAAACGCATTTTTATGTAAGACCGTTTTCTATAATTTGACAATAACATCCAACATATAATGACAACATTACATGTGGTCAATTGGCACCATGTAATTCAGATTAATCAAATAAAAATCCCATTCCCTTCGGCCACCTTAAACCCTAATGTTATACAGTGTGAACGAAATACTGCAAAAGCAATGTTCTGAAAAACACAATTGAAAGTGAAGTAGTTCCAGAGCTCTTAATAAAGTCTTTGTTAAGGCCTTCACATGTGCCAAAAGTAGGCAGCATAGAGAGGTCTGCAAGGTATTCCTGCACAGTATGGTTTAGCTTCTTGCATGTAAGCATTTGCCCCTTCCTAGTGAGCATTGAATGTAGATCAGGTACTTTTTGAGATTGCCAGGGGAGGCGAACAAGAACCATGCTTCAAGAAGTACTTACCAATCAAACTACCTTTCCTTCGCAGCATAGGCAATCCTTCCTCGAGGGCACACCAAGCAGGCACAATTCCACTGATTTCATCAAGGAGAGCAGAGTAAATTGATTTACTGTCCCCAGCACAATGTTCAAAAACCTTATTAGATTGGGGCAAGTCAACCAGATGCGCAGGGTTTCTCCCACATCACCACATCCACTCCCACATGAATCTGATGTGTCCCCTGAGAAGTTCTTCATACTATCTGGGCTGAGATGGTTGTATACGAATTGTTCGTTTTACAACTGTTCGAATGACAATTGACCTTTTCACAATTGACCGAATTGTGAAGGTCAATTGTACCATATATGTGGGGGGAAACCCCCCACAGCCCCCCACCCAACGCCAAACCCCCCAAAACCCATATATATATAAATATATATATATATATTCGGTCAATTGTGAAAAGGTCGATTGTGACGCTTTAAATTCAGTCAATTGTTCATTCGAACAATTGTAAACGAACAATTTGGGTAATACCGCTGAGATACATTTGCAGAAGTACTTTATAGGCCTTTTTTTTAGCATACTGAAAAGGTAAGGTGAGGGGGGGTCTTTTGGCCTACATCAATAATTTTAGCAAGTTTCTTGGTCAAATTCTTTGTCTAAGTACTCATGTCAAGAGTCAAAGTATGAATGGTTGGATATATTGTACATGGTCATAAGACACTTGTATCTGCTAGATATCTGACATATTGTCTCTTGGGATGGAACAACAATTGTGGTCTCTATATCTCTCCCCGTTCAGACCGATGTGCAAAACGTTGCATACAGAAGACCACTATCCATACATATGTTTGTAGAGGATGTAGCCTGGAAGGCAAGTGAGGGGACAGGGAGAGTGTTGTGGCAGTGACGTTCAGTGAGAACGCTGTGCAGGGGGAACACCCGTGAAATTGACAGGTTGAGGGAAAGTAGACAAATGACCAGCCTTGGGAGGTGACCTTCGCGGCTGCCTTCCACAAAGTCTGGCTTTTAGTACGCAGGATTTAGACGTGACACATTTTTCAAAAGGAGTTAGCCTCTTCAAAACCTCTTACTTCACTGATGACCTCGTAGCCCAGTGACACAGCTGTAAATGGCTCATTTGTTCTCGCTTTCCCCCACCAGAAGTAGCCTTTCAGCTTTCAAAGGACATATTTTAATTGTGAAAGAGTTGTGAGGCAAATTCACACCTACCTCTTCTCCAATTCTTGAAACTGCTCTGATTGTAGGGTGGGCAAAACTGAGTGTTGAAATAAATTGGGGTTTTGGATCCAGGGAAGGGAGTTGTGGGATCCCTACAGGTGAGCGTGTCCAAAATTCTAATGGTAACATTTCTTGAGACCAGTTTAATAGTCTATCAACAATGCAAAGCTAGATCAAGTGATGTAGTTGCATACTCTTCATTAAATCGTCAGTACCTTCTGTATATTAGTACCCGGCAGACGGGGGGTAGTGGTGGCAGCCTCTCAGCCAATGAGGAGGCTCGGAACAGGGGCATTACAAGAAGCAATCCCGCTGCTCCGAGCAGCCTCACGGCTGGAAGCTCGCATCTTCCGCCGCTGGGGAATGAGGTAAGTGGTGTCCCACTTCCCCTCTCTCCTCCCTCTTCCCCCTATCCACAGAATTCCCTTGCCGCCCCCCATGCACACTTACCTTCGTTAAAGTCCATTTCAGGAGCAGACGTGCTGGGATCACTTCTGTCCAAAGCGCACCCGCTCCCAACCTGCGACAGGCTGTCATGGAAAGGGAGAAGGGACTACATGTAGTCCCTTCTCCCGTTCCATGGCAGCCATTTTTTGTTTACTTTTTTTAATGAACACCATGGTAAGAGAGAAGGAACTACATGTAGTTCCTTCTTCCGTTTCCCTGGTGGTCATTTTTTTTTGTTTACTTTTTTCTATTGTTTTCAAAGGCTGCAATGGAAAGGGAACACGGATATTACCTGAAGTGGTAATGACTCAGAGCCTATTGCTTAATTAGTGTATGCATGATTCAGCAAGTCACATACAACTCTTAGTTGGGCTACATGCTAGTACGTAATAATGTTTGGACATCCCAAGCCCCCATCCTCTCTACAGGTATATAAGGTCCTTTAGACCATCCTTGTCAGGGAACCTTTCCATATAAAAGACAGGGGGCCTCATTATGAGTCCACTGGTAGCCGTGCCGGTAAAAACACATTTTGGAAGAATATTTTCTGATCTGTTGGCCAAGACCGTGGCTTATAGCTTATCATTCAAAATCCACAAAGCTTTCTGGCAGTGAGGGACACAGTACTAAGTATCACAGCCTGGCTTGGAAATGAACTCGCTTCAGTCACGATCTGATTGCAGAGTCTGTGTTACATACCTAAGAGTAGATGGGAGGAGGTTTTATAAAATAGAACAGGAAACCCATTTAGGATGGCACTTTTTTACTCTAGCTGATTTAAATGTCTGTAAAATGTTATTTTTTGAGATTTTCCTATCGAAAACACTTTCTGTCAGAGCGTGAAATAGAAGGTTGAATGGAACCCACCATGAAGTGGGACATTCATTGATCTTTTGGGTTTTCAGTAGTGTAAAGGGATGAGTAATATTGATCAAAGAGGTTACATTTGTCCTATCCTTTGTGTACTTTGGTCCCCATCTGGCTTGCTGATATGCTTGATGTAGTTGGAGGACATCTTTGTTCCTAATGTGTTAGTCAAATGTTTTCTATCCTGTTCCCCATTTAAAGGATTTCTGGTTGACCTGCCGCAATGTAAAGCCCTGTTAGAGCTAATTAAATGTATTTAAGTTCTTATCATTTGAAGATGTTAAAAGTTATTCCTGTATTGTGTTTTCCTAGTTCTAAGTTGCTCTAAGTGTAGTTGGGAGTTTTTCACACGTTGAGCTACAGATTTCTGTCATCTATGCTGCCATCCCCTTTAGTATGAAATAAGATTATTTTGTCATGCCTTTGTAGGGAGCCCTTCCATACGATAAAACAGAGATCCTGATTCTTGGTTGTGATGCCAACCTAAAAAAACTGAACTCCAACTATTCCGCATTCAATATAGACGGCAATACAATCAAAGTAGATAAAGAGGTAAAAACGCTAGGTTTCTACCTTGATTCCACCTTAACTCTAAGGAAACAGGTCATCTCCATGGCATCCTCTACCGCTTACACTTGCAAGCTCATCAGGGCCTGCAGACCATTTCTAACTAAAGCCAGCTGCATTACCCTTGCCAATGCCTTAATATTGTCAAAATTAGATTACTGCAACACTCTATACCTAGGAGCTAACAAATATATCTTCAACAAAATACAAATGCTACAAAACAATGCCCTCAAAACTGTCCTAAACATACCTAACAGAGAACACATCTTCAACATCAGAAGAGATCACCATTGGCTAAAGATAAGCGACAGGATCCTACTCAAAACAGTCTCACTCACATTGAAATGCCTTAACAGTGCAGCACCGCCATACCTCACAGAGAGAATGGTCAGGAGAACTTCGACCCGCCCTTCCAGAGCAGCCAACTCCCACTGCCTAGAGATACCTAGACTTAACTTAACAAAAGCTGGAGGTAGTAGCTTCCCGGTGAAATCCGCGCAATCTTGGAACGCACTACCCCTAGCCCTCTAAACTGACCAGTCTTACTTCAGCTTCAGGCGCAATACTCTAAACTGGCTGCGAGCTAATGACATTTGATCCCTGGAGACTCCACATATATTTGTATTTGTATTTTATTGATTTACAAAGCGCCTTACGCCAAAGCGCTGTACAAAGAACAACATGATGCATATAACATGAACGTTATATATACCTATGTACCTGCCTTTATATGTAACCTGCTGTACCATATCACTGTAATCAACTGCATTGTCCTTGTTGCCTTTACATCGTCCACTATCCATAGATGTTATTTTTCTGGCAGACTTTCTTAGGCCACCCCTTCACCTATATTGGCTTTGTCCCTGCTTGTTCAGACTATGGGCTTACTCAAGCATGCCCACTAAGAGTGGAACTACAGGCCACAGTCGGCCAAGTCAACTGGGCCAAGTACGAAGGCAAACATACAATAAATTGAACTAGTATGAACCGCCGAGGACAATGAGATCACTCAGGAGCAACTGGAAGTCATCATGGGGGTGGAGGGCCAACACCCCTTGGCTAGATTCAGCAGAATGGAAATCATCATTTTAATTCCGTCCCCGAAGTGGACATGAAAGAAGGACTACTGTCAAGCTATATAAGCCTAGAAGGTAAAAACATTTTATTTTTATTTATTTTTTTATTTGCAGCGCACATTACCCATAGGTATCTAGGCACTAGTTTAATTGAATTGTGGAAGTGCAGGTTATTTTGTGCTCAGTTTTTTCAAGCGCAAATTTGGGATTTTAACCTGTGTTTGCTCTGCGTGGTCTTGCTTCCAAGACCCACGCGTTGCCACAGAGCGATCCTCCCATCACATGACGTCATCCTTGAATGGTGAAATGGTGGAATATGATACACCCAAGGATTCTCACAACTGGGGTGTAGCCCAGTGATACAAAGCCCAATTCAATGTTGGGGCCATCTAACATTATTACTATGTCCATTTTACACAATTGTTGCTAGAAGAAAGATTAACATCCAAACCCATTCCTGAGGTCAATCTCAAAACCATCTACGCATCTCTCTGTTGCTGATATATGGATTTGGAAAAAGTTTCTTCAATTGAAAGTACACCCGTTACATCTAGGTTGAAACGAGGGGGGATTGCGGGTTCTCAGGGATTGCCCCTCAATTGTGGAATGTTCTTCCATTAAAAACGTTAAAGACCTACCTCTTTTGCTGACTTTGTTGGTTTCTATTTTGCGCCTAGATGCAAAGTATTCTATCCATTGGCACGTTACCAATCAAAAAAACAAATCAGATTCAGTATGGCAGGACCTCCTGCCTTCTGAAAATAACAAGACAATCACATCTTTAATGTGTTATAGGTATGTCCAAAAGGCCACCAATGCCACAGACAAACCTCGAACAATGCAAACTTGTAATCATCCCTGTCAATGGAAACAAGCAGTCGCACACAAAGGTGGCTACTCAATTTAAAGCTCGGGGAGATCGTTAAATTCACTGGGACACCCAGAATTCAAAGAAATGTAAATCATTGCATTGGTCATGGTGCTTGCCCGTAAGTGTATGTAGGTGGTTTCCTTTTTTCTAAAATAAAATAAAAAGTCTCCATGTGATACAACCAGAGGAGTCTCAATCAAAAGTCACAGATTCAAGGATAGTATCTCCTGAGTGACGAATGTTGATACTACCAGGGTTACCTCGACCTCCGCAAAGTCCACCTGGAAGAGAGTCATGAAATCACAATATACACATTAAAGAACCCCACATATGGGTCAGGCAACCAACATAAAAAGGAGTGATTTGAATGTTGAGACAATGGTGAAAAAGCACTGCACAATGTACTGAATCTGTTGAATCTGAGCACAAAGTGAATCACATATGCTGTGCGTCAGGTTTTGAGTTCAAGATTCAAGATCTTAAGGTTTAAGAGATAGGCAATGCAGAGCACAAGCCCTATGACTGGGGGTTTAGGGAAGGTCATTGGAAATGGTGATCTGTGAACAAAGGGCAAGTTCATAATTATTGTCTTAATGTGTTCTAGTAATTTAAAGATGACAAATATGTTGATGAATGGCTGTGGACAACATGGAGATGTCTCATGCAAAGGGGAGAGAAAAGGGAAGGATATGTTAATAAAAGGTCTACTCATGAGGAGTGGGAATTTTGTTTTTGCAATTGTGCTGACATTTTCCCAAAGGTAATTTTATTTCAAACGGTTTTATGTAGATTTTAACTATAAATAATAAAACAGCTCAACTGACAAATACATAGAATTGTATGGCAGATGGCGGGGTAAAGAAGCAGTCATTTTAGTCAAAGAAAGAAAAAACATGCAAAACTTATTCAGTGATGAAGTAAAGGAGGATGAGAAAGTATGGTTAAAAAAGTCTCTAACATGCTAAAAAGTAGATATAGAAATAATGAACAAACAGGTGTGACAACTCCATTCATTATATTTCACTTCAAGTACAACACTTAGCTAACTTTTTGAACTCATTGAATCTGAGTGCGGATTAAGAGAAAAGTGATGAATAGTGGTGACCAATGTAGATTACTCCAGTAAAGATAGAGGTTATTTTAGGACCAGTCTTAAACGGTTGCAATCAAAACACAATGTTTAGAGAAATTGGTTTTGTAAGTAATCCTGATTTAGGGTAATCGTAAAGTCAGGCTTTTCAGAATTAGTATAGCAGTAACATTGTAAACATCAGAGGAAATAGGGAAGGGATACAGGGAAGATAATTTGAACGATCATAAAAACTGGGCCGCATGTTTATCCAGCAGAAATGCATGGGTGCAGTTATCCAAAGGAGGAGAATCAGAGTCTATAACTTTAAATGGTTATTTGAGGGGCTAGTATATTTTTTTCTAGGTTTTCATTGTAAACTGTCTTCAAGGTATAATCAGTACCACTTGTCGTAAAGGCGCCTTACAAATGACCAATAAATAAATACATTGTTTCCCTCTTCTGCTGGAAAGTATCCAAGACATGGTATGTAATGTAATGTAAGTGATCCTGTCTGCCACTATTGGTGGTCTCGCTGCGCCTACATACATAAACCTCTGACCCTGGACTTTGCTGCAGAAGAGAAATGTAAAATTGTTGGTAATTCAGACAGGGTGTGAGATCTCCTGATTTGCAGACAATCCTTTGGAACAATTGGTTTTGCATGAATGTGGAGGACTTCATGTTTAATTTTGCCGACTTCGCACTAGAAGGCACAAGCTTTCAGGAAATTGAACATCATATGCCGGAGGATGGCAATTATTTTTACAGTGATAACATGAAGGGGTTGTTCATGTCCCCTTAGATGACTTTGAATGATACAATATAGATGATATGATACCAGGGATGTTAAGTAAAGCAAAGCTTAAATAGAGTAATAAAACACAAAAAAGAGAAGGTTTTAAAACAAGGGAAACGTTAAGGGCTAGGTAGTGAATGTTGATTAATAAAATAGGTTTATAATTGGCCCCATAAGTTATTTCTCAGACGGTGAGCCTTTCCCAGGTTTGGAATCCATAATACAAGCAGCCTTCAACACGCACTATACATTTTCCATGTGTCATGTAACATGTAGCATTCTAGCTTACGTCGAGTAATAAGAAAAACTGACAATATGATAGGTGTGCTTAACACATCCAGAAAGTATTGTGTTTCAAAATGATGCAGTCTGCAGCCAGCCATAGATGTTGACAATTGTTATTGTTGAACCTCTAAATGTTAACTTGATCATGAGTTTCCTTGCCACATTATCACAGAACCAATCATCAATGTTTCTGCAAGACATTGGTCTATCAGGAGAATTTCTATATGTCAAAATGACAGCTTTGTCAATTTGACTAACGCCTTGAAAATTCCTATTTCTTTCCTAGTTGGATTTTCGTGTGGTACTATAAGGGAAGCATGGTATCAAAAGCAAGACAGACACAAAAGATACGTTTGGAAAACCTTTACTGTTCTCGAAAAAGGGTTTGGATGAATGCCTATCTTGTCGTACGTCTAGGATGGAGCACGCTCGACCATCAAATAATACGTAACACAGTCCTAGTGGCGTCTGCCAAAACAAGATGGCCTATGCTAACAAAACCTAATACAAGCCCTTACTCTAATGTAACAAAATGTGTGCGGGAAAAAATGTGTATGAAAAAGGAATAATGTGTAAAACTATAAAGAATCAATGTGGCTGAGTCAGCTCTCCTCCTCACGTTGGACAGCATGGGGAAAGGCGGCCACCGTAGACAGGATGACCCACTCTGGCTCGGGTTCTTCAAAATTAAAGGCAGTTCATAACATGGATTGAGGCCCACCTGGCCCTCCATGCTAACATCTCTCTTTTTTGCTTCAATATTTAGTTCAACAGAAGGTTCACACCTGTTTCCCACAGTCGGGCTTGGACCGTTTCATAACACGGAATTCATGCCGGTCTCTCTCAGTCAGGCTCAGACAGTTTCCAAGTAAAAAGTTCATGTGGATTCCCCTCTGTCGGGCTCAGACCTCGTTTAAGTCCCCCTCTGTCAGGCTCAGACCCCCTCAAAAACAAAAGTTCAATGTTGGTCCCCTTCTACCAGGCTCAGACCTATCACAGTCCAACGAAACTTGCATGGGGGCTCCCTTCCCCAAGCCTATTATACTGTGGGTCTCCCTCAGTCGGGCTCAGACCGCTTTTCGGATGTCAAAGACATTCAAATGTGCGTGGCCTCTTTTCAGACAACCACAGGATCACTTTAACTCAGAATTCAATGTTCAGCTTTTCCTCTCCCTTTCTCTCAGGGTTAACTTTGTTCACTTTCACTTTTAGAGTTCATTCGCAGGTCTACCTTTCCCCGCGTCTCATCCACACGCGTGCAGCCTTCACTTGTGATATAGTGTTGCGAACTTCAATCTTTCTTAGCACCCACTGGTCTCTCAGGTTGCTTGCCAACTCACCGGCTATGTGCGTCTTATTTCTGTAGTTTTCCACGAGTCAAAGTTAACACCACAGGCTTGGCCTAGCCTCCCCAACTCTGCCGTTCACCCGAGAGGGTCGCTGGTGTCCTTGGAGCACAATTCAGTTTCCATGTTTTATGCAGGGGTCTCCGTTGATCAGCCTCGGACCCCCTCCTTAAAGTTCACACATGGGTCTCTCTGAGCCGGACTCGGACCCCTCCAATTGTTCACAGATGGGTCTCCATCAGTAAGGCTCGGACCCCTTTAAAAGTTCACAGATGGGTCTCCCTCAGCTGGACGTGGACCCCTCTTAAAGTTCACAAAATAAATGTCTTTGTCCCGGAATCCTTCATTCTGATCTTGCGCCCACTTTGCTAGCTCACCCTTTTTGCCCAGGGAAGGAGCACTGGTGTGGGCACCACTAGGTAACCCCAGCTGCCCCCGGTTTGGTCTCCTGGAGGTACAGTTCCCTTATGACACGGCAGCCTCCCCTGTACTCCCAGGCCCTGCAATCAGGCAGTTCTTCTTCCTCCAGCCCTTCGACAGTAGGCCTCATTATGAGGCTGGCGGTCCCATAATGAACGGTGCCGGTACAGGACCGGCACCGTTCATTACGGGATGCCTGATTATGAGGTCCCCTAGCGGGACCCGGAACAGACATCTGGTAAAACCAGACGTCCTTTCCGGGTCCCTATGGGGGCTCAAATGGGAATGGGGAATGGTTCTGTGCATGAGGAATTACCGGGTCCTCCAAGGTCAGAAGGACCCGGTAATTCCTCATTCGCAGAACCCGGTGTTGGAGCCCGGTATGGAGGCAGCCATGGCGCTAATAGCACCATGGGTACCTCCATACTCGTAATGAGGCCCAGTGTCTTCAGCTCGAATTTTCTCCTTCTGGTTTCCGTGCACCACCCAGCATCCCCAGCTCACTCAGAGTGGGCCTGTGTGCCTTGCCTTTTTATAGTAAGGAGGAGGCTTAATAGGTATCAGGTGCGCCTGATTGTCAAGGGAGGCCTGACCTTGCCTGTCCTTGATAAGGGGACATTCTGCTGTCAAAAAGGATGAGTCTATCTTTTGTGTCTGAGTGTTTTTCTTCTCAGTGATCTTCATTCTCTCAATCCCTCTCATCTTCATCTCAGTGTTTGTTAAGAAAAGGTGGGGAGTTGGGAAGTCATAGTGTTTTCTGGTAATTATGGGAAAATTGGGTTTGACATATCCTATGTAGAGTGAGTGGGTGACAGGTAAGGGTGTGTCATAAGGAACAAGTTACTTACCTCTAACTGTTGTTCTCCAACATGGGTCTGGCATGGATTCACATGCTCATGAATATTCCCCGTCATCAGGCTGGGAATCCTTGGTAAAGAAAAAAACAGTTTCAGTTTCATTTCTGAACTGTATTTCTCCTAACAACCAACCACTGAGCTCTGGGTCATACTGCCCACAGCCAATGACTGCCCTCTACATAAGCCCCTCCTCAGGCAGCAATCTTCAGATTTGGTAGCACATAAAGTGACAGTAAGACCAAGAGAAGAGCCACAGGGGGGTATGTGGTAGGGTTCACATTTGAATCCATGTCAGACCCATGTTGGAGAACAACAGTTACAGGTAGGTGACTTGTTCCTTCTCCAGCATGGGGTCTGTCATGGATTCACATGCTCGTGAATAAACAATACATAGCAGTACACACATGCACAACCACGAGAGGTGGCAAAGGCTCAACATAAGCATCTCTTACCTCCTCACCAAGCTCACCTTCAAGCAAACAGTTTGCACGGCACTGCTTGTCCGACTCTGGACTCCTCCCTGGAATCCCGGTCGATGCAGTAGAATCTCATGAAGGTGTTCGTCGACCTGCACGCAGCAGCCTTGCAGATGTCCAGCAGCGGCACACCAGAGAGGAACGCCGTAGTTGCAGCGATCGCTCTACGACGGCCAGGCAACGGTCGGTTTGCCAACCGGTGACAATGGGTGACGTAGCCGGAGAGCCACCTGGAAATGGAAGCCTTGAAGAGGGCCTTCCCTTGGTTTACAGGGCCAAAGTTCACGAAAAGTTGTGACGTCTTCCGGAAACTCTTTGTGTGGTCCACGTAGACCTTCAATGCTTTAGCAACACCCAGCGAGTGCAAAGTCCTCTTGGCCGGTGACAAAGGCATCGGAAAGAACACAGGCAACACCAAGGGCTCGTTTAGATGAAAGTCTGATGGCACCTTGGGCATGAAGATGGGGTGCGTCCGCAGCACCACCCCCATGTTGTGAAATGTCAAATCAGGAGGCTTAGAGGACACGGCCTGAATCTCACCCACCCGTCGTGCAGATGTGATGGCTACGAGGAATGCTGTCTTCCACGACAAAAACATCAGTGGAACTGTCTGCATATGTTCGAATGGAGGGTCCATGAGCCTAGTCAGCACCACATTGAGTTCCCACGCCGGGGCTGGAGCCTTCACCGGCGGGAACGAACGGAACAGTCCTTTAATAAACTCCTTAACCAGCCAGCGTGACTATAACAACGACCATCCCGGAGATCTCGTGCAGCCGGAGATAGCCGCCAGATGAACTTTGATGGAAGCATGAGCCAGTCCTGCTTTGGCCAACGACAGCAAATACTTGACCCGCAGAGGGTCGATCTTCTGTGCACTGCACCAAATGGCGAACATCTTCCATTTATGTCCATGGCATTTAAGAGTAGATGATGCCCTGGCTTTGGCAAACACCTCCTTGCAATCCGCTGGTAGGTCGTAACCCCCAAACTCCAATGCTTCAGGAGACAGGTCTTCAGGTTCAGTGATCCTGGGTCATGTTGCAGAATTGTTGGAGACACTGACATGTCAAGAAGGTCCAGGTACCAGATCTGCCTCGTCCACGCCGGTGCGATGAGGATCATCCTGCACCGGGACCTTCTGAGTTGATTGACTAGTCAAAGAAGCAACGGAGGGAACACATACAAAAACAGGCCATCCCACAGGAATGAGAATGCATCCCCCATGCTCCCCAACTGGGGGAAACCTGCTGGCGAACCTCCAACACTTGGTGTTCGTTGATGTCACAAACAGATCGATCTGGGGATTGCCCCATCTGCGTAACAGGTGATCCACTTGGTCCTGCCGAAGCTCCCACTCGTGGCAAGAGCGCAGCTCCCAGTTGAGCGAGTCAGCAACAGTGTTCTTCACTCCTGCCAGATGAAATGGGATGAGGAACATCCCCTGGGTGACGGCTTAGTGCTACAGGTCCTGCGCTTCTTTGGAGAGTGCCGGGCATCTGGTGCCCCCCTGCTTCCTGATGTAAAACATGGTGGTAGTATTGTCCGTGAAGACCCATACCACCTTGACCTTGAGGGACGGAAGAAAAGACTCAAGGGCCCTAAACACTGCCCACAGCTCCAAAATGTTGATGTGCAATGTCTTCTCCTCCGGTAGCCACAGGCCTCTTGCATGAAGACTTCCGGTTGAGCTCCCCATCTTTCCAGGGAGGCATCCGTCGTGACCGTCTCCTGGTGAGGTGTGTTCTGGAAATCTGCGCCTCCGGACAGATGTGCGTGAACTTCCCACCACTGTATCGCTCGATGGAAACTCTCGGTGAGTGTGATCTTTTCCTCGAAGCTTCCCAACACTTGTATCCAATGGGCATCGAGGAACTCCTGTAGCGGATGCATCCGTAGCCTGCACAGCCGAATGAGGTATATGCATGATGACATCATGCCGAGCAGAGCGTTGATGGACCTCACCCTTGTGATCTTCAGAGCCAATAGCTGTTGTACCTTGACCAATATGGCCGCTATCCTCTCCTCCGATGGAGATGCCAGGCACAACACTGTGTTGAGTCAGGATCCCAGAAACAGCGCGTCCTGCGATGGAATCAAACAGGACTTTGCATAGTTCACCGAGAACCCCAGCTGCGTCAGCAGACGCACCTCTTCGCCATGTGGTCGAAGACGATCTCCTTCGAGCTGGCCCGGATGAGCCAGTCATCCAGATAAAGGTTGATGTGAATTCCCCAGCAGTTGCAGCTGCGCCACCACCGGCGCCAGGCACTTGGTGAAGACCCTTGGCGCCAACTTGAATCCGAAGGGAAGGGCTTTCAATTGGTAGTGCTTCCCTTGCACCAAGAAACACAGGAACATGCAGTGCTCTTTGTGAATGGGGATGTGGAAGTATGCATCCTCTAAGTGCAATAATGACAGGAAGTCCCCCTCTTCCAGCAGTCCGAGCACGTGCTGAAGAGTAACCATCCAGAATTTTTGGGACTTGATGTATTTGTTCAGTTGACAAAGGTTGAGAATGGGCTTCCAGCCCCGGTCTTCTTTCTGATGAGAAAGTACCTTGAGTACACTCCGGAGCCCCGGAGCCTCTTCGGGATGAGCTCTATCGCACCTTTTCTTAGCATGGCCCACACCTCCAGCAACAGCTGAAGGATGTGGTTTTCCTGCCAGGCCTCTGGTGGTATTCGGGGACACTTCTGTTGAAATTCCAGGGTGTGTCTGTGGGCCAGAGCGTCCAGTACCCAACGGTTGGTGGAGATGGTCTTGCATACGCTGACCAAGTTTGCCAGCCGGCCTACCTGCGCAAGTGGGGACCCGACACCACAGCCAGTTCAATCCTGCTTGGACATCGAAGGGCTGACTTGAGGACCCTGGCGACGACAATGTCCTCCTCCAAAGGCCTTGGCGCGGCCCCTGTTGGTCTCCTGGGCTAAAGAATGCAAGGGTTTGTGGTAAGAAGAGGAACCCCCGCCGAACCTCTTTGAGGATCCTTGGGACTTGCTGCCTGAGGTCCGAAAGGATGGCTTCCATTCCTGAAGAGTGCCCAAAGCATGGCTTGGAGAGACTCATCCACAGCCTTCCCGAACAAATTGTCCCTGTCGAAGGGCATGTCCAGCACCTTCGACTGAACGTCTTGCCAAAAGTTGGTAGCCTTGAGCCAGCCACGACGACAAAGGCAAACGCTGTTGCCCATTTGACGGAATTCTGCGTCAGCAATGTCTGTGGCCACTATGATGGCGTGGTCTGACACCACCTTGCCTTCCTGCAGGATTTCCAGTGCCTCCGACTTCCTGTCTTCGGGAAGGAAGTCCAGGATGGGAGCGTTCTTGAACCAAAACTCCCGGTTGTAACGAGCCACGATGGCAAGGGCATTGGCAGCCTTTACGGTAGTCGCTGCAGAATAGATGACCCGTCGTCCCATGGCATCTAACTTCTTGCCCTCACAGTAGAGGGGGGTGGTGGCCGCCGAGGCTGAACCACCTGAGGACTTCTTCCTGGCTGCCGCAGACACTACAGAATCCGGGGAAGGTTGGGCCCGTAAGCACTTGGGCGCGGAGCACGGCACCCTGTACTTCTTCTCGAGGCGATCCCTCTTCGCCGTGGCCATGGAAGGGTTATTCATGAGAGACAAACCCTCATCCCAAATGTCATCCAGGAGAGGGACCGAGAGGATGGTCTTCCTCTTCGCCTCTCTGCTCTGAGAAGCCCTCCTTCTTCTTCTCCTCTGGTAACGAACTGAAAAAGTTATGACACTCTGGAGATCATCGAGTGCAACATGCCAATCTTATCCGGCAGAGAAGATCTGGGTGGCGGAATTGGGAGGTCCCCTAACCCGCCGTCGTTGTCGTTGCCCGTGCCCATCGTCGTGGTGTCTGGATCCGTCCTCGGGGGAAGAAGGGGGCGACGGGGGTGAAGGGTGGCAAGGAGGTATAGGGTGTACCCTCTTCTTCTTGGTCAGGGGTTCCCCCGTGGGGGGGGCGGCCATCTCTGGTGCTGCCGGCAGGGCTGCTGGCGCAATAGGCACCCTCGCCTGGATCGCCGATACCAGCGTATGCAGTGCTGAAAGGATGTCCACCGAGAGGTCTCTAGGAAGTAGCGGAGGTGGGGGTGGCAGCTGAGGTGCAGGCGGAATAGGCCGCTGGGGCAACGGCTGGGAGCCCAGACCATCGTCGCCTTGCTGCTCTTCCTCTACGGTGTCCTCGCCGTCGTCACCTTCATCGTCATCTTCATAGGGGCATTCGTCGTAGGGTCTGCTTCCTATGTTTCCCCCCTCCTTGATGGTTTGCAGACTGGTGAGCTCCTCCTCAGAGGAGATATCCATACCCTGGAGGGCCACTGCACCCCCCCTTCTTCATCTCGGGGAGATGACGGGCATTCTCTACTTCGGGGTCTTCTCTATGGGCCGGAACACAGCCTCCCTTCTGGGAAGAAGGGACACCCTGGTCATAGGAGTTGGGTCCTGCGGGACCATCTCAGTGGCCTTCGCCAGAGATGCTGCCACCCCCTTGATGGAAGGCACAGCGGACTCGCAGTGCTTAGCCTTCTGTTGGAGGGACGCCCTCAAAGGTCTTAAAAGCATGCTCAGACTTCTTGGAACTGGGAGAGGCATGCTGTCGGGACCCTCCCAGAGCAGTGACCTTGGCATATAGCCACTCGTTCAGCCGCCTGTGCCGATCCTTCATCATGCGAGGGACCATCTACTGGCAAAACGTGCAATCTTCCTCCTTCTGTGTCAGGTATAGGCAGTAAAGGCATTTGGAATGCTTGTCGTCCGAAAAGATATTCCGCAAGCCGCAGCTGGAGCAGATCCTGAACAGGGGAGTTAAATCCCTTTTCTCTTCCAACATGGTCCACATGGCATAGGCCCGAAAGAATCTTCTGGAAGCCTCCACGAAGAAACTCGACGAAATTCACCCTTGAGGAGCACTGAAGAATCCGATAAAGGGGGGCCCTTAATCGGATAGGTTGATCGATGGAGCACAAGGCCCGATAGACTAAAGAATAGAGAAATACTCTTCCAAAAAGCAGAAAAACACAATAAAGCTCAAGAGCTAAACATGAGGACACCCAACACTTAAACATGCAGTACAAATCTGAATATGGCTGCCTGAGGAGGGGCTTAGATAGAGGGCAAAGAGGTGCAGTGGTTATTTGGCATGTTGGATTATTTTTACCATTCCATTTTTGGGTTGCTATTCTCCTTACAAATTGGTGACCCTGACATGATCCCAGTCTCTCCATGAATTTGGGATGTCCCAGCCGCGCATCCTGGTGTGTGGCACCGATCTACAGTGACCAGTCCCCCATGCACGACTTGGAGAAGTTTTCAGGTGCCATGTAGGCAAAAGGCCTGTCTGCTCTTTGCAGCTGGGCGCTGCTCCCAGATTGTGCAGGCCATTAATGGGACTCCATATCGGAGGCATTCGGGAAAACGCATAGATGTAAGTGCAGTGTGGGGAGAGAACAATGAGTGGGGAGAGTGCATGTGTGGAGTGACCTGATGGTGAGTGTATTGCTTGTAAAAGGCCACACAGCAATATATAGTGTTTTTATGTATAGAAGTGGCCAGAGGGATTTCCTCTGCAAAGAGAAAAGGGGACGTCATTGTATATATTGTCAGGAAAAAAAGGACAAGAGAGAGGAACACAGGATCTTCTCCAATGACAGAAAAAAGGCAACGCTGCAAGTAGAATACAGGTGAGGTCCATTATATGGAGGACCTGGGATACCTCCACTCATAAAAACGCAGTGCAAGAACATAAATTCCCTCTTCCAGAGGAAAGGGAATAGAGGAAGTGTCTAAACCATTTGAAAATAAAGGTGATTTTATTATGTAGGCCCATTATATGGTGGGCCTGGGATACCTTTGTTTGGCATAAGGGGGTGTAAGGAGGTACCTCGAAGAGGAGACTGAAGTAGTGTCTAAACCATTTTGTATACAATTGTGGAAGTATTGATTTGTGATTTGAGGTGCTTTGGGAATTGTGGTGTGGATCGGTGGTGTTTGGATTGTGTGAAGAGCAGTGTGCTGTGGTAAGTGTCTGGTGTGTGAGACAAAGAGAAAGGGGAAGGGAGAGCAGTGTTGGGAGGGGGCACATAGATAGGCACTGCTGGATGGGTGTCTAGGAAGCAAAAGATTATTATAAGTGCACACTTGACATAACCATGTGTTACCTTACCCCACTTGAACACATGTGTACAGCGCTCCTGCTGTATCAGGAGAAAATTTGAAATATCATAGGGATGGGGGAGGAGGAATATACAAGCCATGGCCTGAAGAAGGAAGACTGTAAAGGGAAGGAATCCCGGTAGTCACTAGTCCACCTAACAGGATGGAAAAAAGTGTCTACTCTGTCTAAACCCGGGTGGGGTGGGGGGGAACACATCAAATTATGAAAAATACAGAGCTAAAAAAAAGGCAGGTTGCACGCCCAAATAGGTTCGGAAAAACCCCAGATATCAATTTTAATTTAATACACTTTAAGAATTAGTAAAACACACAAATAGTCACTTCACTCAAATGCTGAATACATACAAAAAGATCATAGACCATCACATAAAAAACATAGGATTTCGTCATTCACAATCAAATATTTGATTAACATCAAATGCAGGATACAGTTAACATATAGCTAGTACTGTATCAGTTTCTAATCATTCTTAGATAACAAAAGTTGTTCTTTCCCTGTGCCAATCCAGGAAAATGTCTCGACATGTTTCTGTTCTTAGGGAATTAATCATAGAACATTCATCAGGAGGGTTGTAATAAGCATGAAAATCCCAATTGATAAAAACAATTGCTTTGTGAGAGGAACAGTGTGGTGTGCACGTGCAACATCTTGTGGTGCTCGTGGGGGCTCACAACATGGATTGCTCAAATTAAGGAAGGCTGCCAAATAGTTTGCCACCTGTAACTGTATATCCTTTGTTAGGATGTGGACTGGAACAAAATGAAGTCATTCTTTTACGATTGCTCCACTAAACACCAAAGGGCCACTGTGACTGTTATATTCAAGGTATTAACCTCCGATGGGCAAAAACCGACAGTCGAGTTGTACAATAGAAAGATCTATAGTGATTGTCGCGCGGAATGCAAAAACTGCCGAAGCGGAACACCCATAGGGAATCACAACTCGAGTGGGATTCTCGAAAGCATAGATAGCGGTGTCCACATAGTACGTGTCTGACACTGGCTACGCAGGCGAACGCTTCACTAGTGAATGAAGGCCAAAGAAGGAACACATACAAAATATGTTCAGGGCCACATGTAAACATATGTAGCCACGAAATATAAGAGGAGGAAGCTGAAGTATAGAACGGGTATTTTGGAGCTGTGGAGAATGGTCGAGGACTTGGAAGATGTTCCAGAGGAGGTGAAATGGTAAAACAGGTGCCCTGTGTTACCCCTGCACCTAATGTAGCCTCTGAGTCCAGCAATACACCCATAACGCCAACAGCCACACAGGTGATAGGCTATGCAAGCATCTGCAGGTAAAACTAATCCCAAGTATGTGTCCAAGAACAGCCGCATGACAGAGGGCCCCTGCAACCTATGAAAATATCCTGCAGCCACCAGCAGCAGATACCACACGCACTCCATTAGTAATGGAAACAAAGAACAGGGCAAAAAGAAACAGTGTTGTGAAGGACAGAAGCAGAGCTTGCGCGAGTAAAGCAAGAAAGGGAGATGGGTGAAGAATGCCATTATGCACCGATGAATGGAGAGTGGGTGACATTTTATTCAGGATTGATAGGACCGTGATTAGGGATGAACATGTTGAAAAGAATGATAAAGGATACAACGATGACAGGTATGGAGAAGGAAGTGGTAGAAAATGCGCAGAAGGCTGAAGCGAAGTTAGTACAGAGGAAATTAGCAAAGTTGAGCATTGAAGGAGTGGTGATTACAGGCTCTCCTGTAGGGCAGATAGAACCGTGAATGGCACCTGTGGAAATGAGAATGGGGCCGGAGTGGACCGGAGTGTATGAAGTTTATACAGACAACAGGGGTACCAGGGAGGTTACAAGGGAGATTATCAGGGAGGCTATACAAGAGGAGAATGGAATTTTGAGCAGGTTTAGGAAGATTTGGAGGGATGGGGCAGAGGTTTGGTGGACCAGGATCCTGTCGGTCATGTGGGAGAATGGGTCACTTTGCACAAGATAGGAACAAACAAGCGGCTGCATGTCCCAGCAGACCAGAGGCCCGTTCACATATCAGCAGCAATATGGATGGATGCCTTCAAGGGCCCCATACAGTGGGTGCCAGTAGGGTGCCCCAGCAGGGTCAGCAGCGCCAGTATCGATATCACAGATGCAACTTCCAGCGCCCAACAGCATGCCAGTGTATGCACAGCAACCATCACAATAGCCCATACCACTACAGTCAGTACCACAAGTATTGTACAAAAATGCTTTGCTGCACGGCACAGTGACATCATATACAGGGGCAAGTGTGGTGGCCGGTAATCCCTTTGTGTTCCCAGGGTCTAACCCATACCCAGAATAGAACAGTCCACATAGAGCTTTGGCATACCCAGTCCTATCAGTTACTGAAGTTACGGAAGAGGAACCCATGGATTACAAGAGGGTTCTCATAGGAATGGACAAAGAGGGAGATGAGTGGCATACAGTTTTGTTCATTGACCCAGCAGAACCACTGAGCGGGTTGTCAGCTTATAATGATGGTGAAATTATACTGGAGGTTTGTATCCCTTGTCAAATAATACTCTAGCATATGCATGTCCCTTGTCCTATACTTATTGCTAAATGCATGCCTGCACATTTACAGGAGGACTTGTTACAGCCCCTAAGCACTTTATGGATGGACAACCCCCATGATGTAGGGCTCTTGAAGAGCATAGGGGCAATATGTATCAAGTTGAAACAGAGAACAATGTTACCCAGAGGGCAACAGTACCATTGTCAAGAGAGGCAGATGAGGGAATACACAAGAATATTATTGCTCTATGGCAGCAGGGCATCATTATAGTACCTGCAGAGTCCCTATACAACACATCAATATGCCTTGTCATAAAACATGGAGGATGCTACAGGATATACGCCCCTTGATTAACATTCTTGAAGCTGATTTCCCAGTTGTACCAAACCTTGCCACGATCCTCCACAATATACCAACTGGGGCCACACACTTTTGTGTCATTGATTTGTAAAATGCTTTTCAATTCCGTTGCACCCCGATTCTCAATATCTTACTGTGTTTACCTATTGCAGGCAAATATTCCAACACACTAGACTTCCTCAGGAGTACTGCGACTCCCCCAGTATTTTAAAGCGAGTATTATACATGTATTTGGGCAATATACATGTACTGAGTATGGTCATTCAGTATGTAGATGACCACTTAGAGTGCAGTAAAATAGAAGAATTATGTAGAGCAGATTTAATTACACTTTTGACATTGCTCATGAACAAAGCAAACAAAGTAGATAAGGACGAAATGTAATACTGTCAGAAAGAGGTAGTGTACTTGGGTCAAAACATATCATCTGAATGGAAAAGAGTAACACCAGAGACAGCATCCGCAGTACAGAACACACAACATCCCACTATAGTGAAATAAGTGCAGCAGTACTTGGATTTATTACTAATCTAAGTACATGATTCCTTTTCTGCAGGGACTCAAAGAGGCACAAAAAAGGAAAGGTTCACTTACATGCACAGGAGAAATTAAAACATGTTTCCAGGAACTAAAAAATGCCATAAGCAACACACCAGTATTTGCAACCCCCGATAACACTCAGGAATTTTATTTGTTCTCACACTAATGGGCAAGTAATGATGGCTGTGTTGGCCCAACAAATGTCCCTAGGACACAAACCAGTTGCATCTTACAGAGGGACATTAGATTCCATAAAACAGGGGCAATTCATTTGTAAACGAGCAGTGGCCACTGCGGACCTTGCCATTGAAAAATCAGTTTTTAATGACACTATATGTAGAGCACAGTGTGTGCAAGTCTTGAGAGATATGATTCCACTTTGACCACACAAAGGGCCTTGGCATATGAAGTGATTTTGTTAAGCTCATCCATTTACATTTATTACAATACCAGTTGAGAAAGGTGAGGAAGTGGATGATTGTGTCACTTTTGAAGGCCCTGAAGACAATGTAATAAGAGCAAAGGAGGATGCATTTGAGTAAGGGGAGGTCCTGTTTGTTGATGGGTCAACAACGATTGCTCAGGAGACAGGCCAGAGACACAGAGATGCAGCAGTGGTGCACCATGTTGATGGGGAATATGAAGTTGTAGTTCAGAAGTGATTGCCAACACATTAAAAGGACAAGGCTGCAGTGTTGAGTGAAGCAGGTGCGCAGGAGACGCTACCCGATTGTAGGAAGCATGCTTTGCTAAGTCCACGCTTCTGTGCCTATAAGGACTGTGGTTCAGACCCTCTGTGGCAAAGTCTTCGCAGGAGAAGGCTGCAGTGCTGAGTGACGCAGGTGTGCAGGAGACGCTGCCCGATTATACATAGCATGCTTTTCCACGTCCACGCTTTTGTGCCTATAAGAACCAAGGTTCGGACCCTCTGCGGCAAAGCCCTTGCAGGACAATACTGCAGTGATGAGCAATGCAGGAGTTTGGCGGTGATTCGGTAGCAGCACAGATTGTGAGCACGGACGACCTCACCCTCCTGTCTGCGGCTGCAAGGTAAGAAGGTACGGGGAGAATTTGCTTTGCTACACTCCTTGTAACCCCCGACATTGTGCCCCTCTCCCTCTTGCATACGCGTTGCTCCCCCTGCAACAGATCCTCACACATCCAAACCCCACCCACCCCACGCGCTCGCATCTTACCCTTCTTACATGCGCTGCCTCGCAACTTAGGCCATGTGTGCACCCTCCCAACTTAGGCCATGTGCGCTTCCCCGCAACTTAAGGCAGTGTGTGCTCACCCGCATCTTCAGACCACATGCTCTGCCACGCTTCTCTAGCCACGTGACCTCCCTTGTATCACAGGCGCCCACATCCTGTTTGCCCAACGTGCACTCCATTGCAAATTGGTTGCTTGTGCTCCCTTGCTCTCTAGCCGTGTGCGCTCCCTTGCATTGTAGGTCCCTGCATCCTATTATGCTCACCCCCTTTGGCGCCTTGCTTCAACTCACAATTTATCCCTTTCTTTCCTCAATCTATTGTCTACTGTTTTTGACACTGTGCTGTGCTCCTGGTTTCTTTTTTTCTAGGTTCCTGTTGTGTTCTGTGCCTTGTTGATGGAACTGACTTTGTTTTGTTCTCTACAGTTATCATATTGTGTTGTTCTCCATGGTTTGTGGCATTACATTATATTGCCTGCATTCCTCACTTCTAGGTCCACTTTTTTGCTCTTTGATTTTGCTTTTTGGTTCTGTTTTGCATCTGCATTCTTTACTCCTAGGTCCCCTGTTGTGTTCTGTGCTTTGCTTGTGGTTCTGTATTACATCTGCATACTTTAGTTCTAGGTTCCCTTTTGTGATCTATGCTTTGCTATTGGTTCTGTACTGCATTCCATTGGTAGGTCTGTTGTTTGTGTTCTTTGTTGTACTTCCCTTCCTTTTATCTCCCCTCTTGTGCCTACCTCCTGCCCTCGTGTGACTCCCTCTCCCCGTCCCCTGCTTGGGCTCACCTCTCCCTCCCCCTCTTTCATTCCCTGCTCCCCTTATGGTGATCTCTGCCTCACCTATCTCCTCTAACTGCTTTTCTATCGTTTATCCTGTTCCTCTCACTAAGTCTGGAAGGAACAAGCTTAAGAGGGAGATCCTGGTCTCCAACCCAGGCCTCCATATCGCTGATCCCTACACCAGTGCTTATTCCAGACAGACCCCTACCGACATACTCTTTGTTGTTCCCTCTCCAGGCCTATGGAACCCTCCATATGGTCTCTTTTTGCCCTCCTTTTTCCTCTTCTTCCAATAATGGTGGCACCCAGTGGGATGCCCTCCTGGCCCCCTTCCACTTCTCTAAGACCATCATTAATGTCTACTTAAATGCCACCATCTTGGTCCAGGGCTCTCAGGCCAATCGCCTCTATTTTGATAGACGCTTCCCGTGCCTTATCTACTTCCAATCCTCTCCTGCTATCCCTTCTTACCCCTCTCTGGCTCCTCTGCTGCCTCCTTCCTCAGCCACCTCTTCGGCACCCCCTGGCTGCTTCTCTGGCCACCCTGTTGCCTCCCCCCTCTGCCACCCCTCTGGCATTCTCTTCTTCCTCTCTGACTACCCTGCCTTCTCTTCCTTCCTTCCTTCTCCGCCCAACCTCGGGCATCTTCAACACTCCCGCAGATGCTCCACATCACCACTCTCAACTCTTGTTCAGCTGTCAAACATTCCTCTGACATCTGCTGTCTCCTGGAAGAGCTTCATTAGGATGTACTCAGTCTCACACTCTACTTCCCGATGGCTGCAAGATCCTCTTCAAACCCAGAACCAACCGCCCAGGTGGGTGTGTAGCCTTGATTTTCCCTGAGTGGATCCCTGCTTCTATCATTCCAATGCAGGACTACTCCTTTGAATGTCTGGTCTGCAGGCTCTTTATCTCTCCTGGCATCTCTCTCACTGTTGCCAATATCTATATGCTGTCTGGCCATGTCACCCTCTCCCTCTCTGAGTGGGCTGACCTGTGCTTCTCCCTCCTTGCCTCTACCTCTAACCTTCAACTCCTCTGAGAACTGAACATCCACCAGGATTCTACCAGCCCTTCTTTGGGACTCTTTTACAACCTCTGCGATTCTCTCTCTCTCTATTCTTCCCTATGGCCCGACTCACTCTGCAGGGCACACCCTGAATGTTCTGATATCCTCAGATCTCCCCTTCTCTAACCCTCTCACCACTCCTCTCTCTTGGAGTGATCAATTTCTCCTTTCCTCCCACCTCTCTTTCTTTACCCCTCAAGCCAAGCCGACTCCAATAATGCCACCTAACTTCTCGGTCATCCGACGGATGAAGCATGTGTCAGTTGAGGCTTTCACCGCTAATTTCTCTACTCCGCCTGCACCACTGGCTGCCTCACACCCTCAGACATCCCTCAATAACCTTCATCTCTCTAGGATGTCCTTGCCCATTTCATGAGGACCCTCCTGAAGCCCAAATCCAAGTACAAATTATGGTACGATTCTGACTGCGCCACCCTTAAACACAAGTGTAGGGTGGCTGAGAGGAAGTGGATGGCATCAGGCATACCCCCTGACAAACTAGCCTGCCGCCTGCTCCAAAGGGCATACAGACTCTCCATCCTCTCTAAGAAGAGAGCCTACATCCAAGCCTGTGTCCCTGAGGCATCTAACAACTTGGCCAAACTTTTCAAAACCTGCAAGGAGCTGGCCAATCCTGCTGCAGTCTCTACCGCTCCTATTCCCTCCAAGGCCATCTTCACAGTCTTGGCTTCTCATTTCGCCACTAAAACTTTCTTCCTCTACCTCCTCTTCCTCCTCTTCCACCACTCCTGGCCCGTCTGAGGCTATTTCTCCTCCACCTTTCTCCTCCTTTCCCCTGTTCACCCCTGAAAATGTTTCTAGACAAGTCTGATCTATGAAAGTCTCGTCAAAGCAGGTACTCCCCTGCTCATCCAGAACCATCAAGGACCACATCGACACCCTTGTTCCAGCCTTGGCCGATTACTGTAATTACACCTTTGCCACTCCCCCTCAAGCACTCTGCACCCCCATCTAAAGAAGCCCTCAGACGATCCTTCCTCTCCATCTGACTATCTCCTCATCTCCATCACTCCTTTCTTGGGCAAACTCCTGGAAAAGCTGCCCATCTCCCAGCTTAATCTACATACTGAATCTGTTGGTTGCCTCCATGACCACCAATCTGACTTCAGAGCTGCTAGAAGCATGGAAACTACTCTCCTGAATACCTGTGAAGACCTCCTCTCCAATCTTGACTCTAATCTCCCTTCTGTCCCCATTCTCCTTGATCTATCGTCTGCTTTTGAAACAGTCAACCATGCCATCCTGCTCAATTGCCACCATGACAACCTGGGTATCACTGATTAGGCCCTGGCCTGGTTGACGACCTTTCCCACCGACCAACCCTCTCATGTCCATCTGGGGTCTTCCCTCTCTTCTATCTCTCTCCCTCTACCTGTGGTGCTCCGCAGGGGTCTAACCTCTCTCCCTGGCTTTTCAACCACAACCTGGCCTCTTGCCCACTGCATCACTACTTACTGTTCCGATTTTCAGTGTTATGTGGTCACTTTCAGTCTCCCCTCAGCCACCTCTGCTCCTTCTCTCATACCAGACTGTCTGGCTGCAATTCAGGACTAGTGTGCCACCAACAGTCTCTGCCTTAATGCCAGTAAGAGTGAGATCCTCCTCATTGGGACACCTGCTCCCTCATTTCCTTTCTCTCTCTCAGGCTGCCGAGTCTGGACCCTCTTCCTGCTCCTTGTTGTGAGGTTAAGAGCCTTGGTGTCACCTTCGACTCCACCCTCTTCTTCTCTCCTCGCATCTCTGACATCTCTAAGAATTCAAACTATCAGCTGCACCTCCTCAGAGGTGTTCTTAATTTTCTCATTTTCCCCAAGAAGCTCACTGTCTCAAGAGCTCTGGTCCTCTCTAGGCTTGACGAACGCAACAGCCTCTTTCTAAATCTGCCTGCCTCTACTCTTTGACCTTTACAACAAACCCAAAACAGGACCTGTCCTTGGCCTAAAGCCCAGGGATCGTAGCTCTCCAGCCCTTAAATCTCTTCACTGGCTTCCCGTGGCTGCAAGGATCAAGTTCAAGACCCTGTGCATCGTCCACAAGGCTTTCTGGGGTCTGGGACCACTCTACCTCCAACCTTCTCTTCTAAAACATCTTCCTTCTCGAGCTCTCTACTCATCCACCTCCAACCCTCTGAGGGTCAGAAACTTCTCCAAGCAGGGAGTTGGTGGCAGATCTCTCTCCTCAGCTGGGGCCTCCCCCTTGAACAGCCTCCCTGCCTCTCTTAAACTTAAGCAGAACTACCTACCTGCAACCCTACAGACCCTTCTCTCTGCACTTATGAGCCACCCGCTGGCTGCACTTATTGAGTTACAAGCACTTCTCACTTCCCCTCCTCCCTAGCACTTCTCTCCTTCCCTCTTAACTGTACTTCCATGATCTGAATGACACAAGGCCTAGTAAGATCGTTGTTTTGCCCTCCCTTTGTTTTCCCCTCCTTGTCTTTTTGCGCCTAGAAACTCTTGTGTACTGGCACGTTATAAATGCCATATCATATCATATCATTACTCAGCTCAAGCTGTGGAGCTGATTGCATTAATGTAAGTGTTAGAAGCATCATAAGGGTGCTTAGTGACCATTTACTCTGATTCTGCATACATGAGCACTACTGTAAATTCAAGGTTGTCCAGGTGGAAAAGAAGGGGATTTCGGAAGTCCGATGACTCGCCTGTACATCATGCAGCCCTATTATAGAGACTGATTTATGCTCTTTCCTGTCTAACACTAATGGCTGTGGTTAAATGCACCAACCACACCCAGAATACATACTCTATTTCTCTTGGCAATGATGCAGCAGATAAGGCTGCAAAAGAAACAGCGTATTGCAGGGACCCAGATGTTGCTGCATATCCAGAGGTATCAAACCAACAGTTGCAGTTAGCAATCCCACTCACGTAAATAATTTAATTACAAGGTCAGATGCCCCAGGTCAAGTGAGGTTGCTCACAGTCATTGACTGATTTGATGTGGAGATAAAACATTACAGATTAAGTAATAATGCCGCAGGAGTTGCTCATGGTTGCTTTTGAGCAACTGCACTACCCAGCGCATGATTCCAAAAAGCACATTGCTGCAGATATTCAGGAGGACTAGTTTGTCATGAACTGGCAGGAATTCATCAACACGTTTGGGGCAAATTGCACAATGCAGTTAAAGCAAAAAGTTAAAGCAAAAATTAAATTGCACAATGTGTCATTTTTACAACACTGGCCAGATGCTCAGGACATTGCGCGGCACATTGTCCCGTCACACTGGGTCATTCCTGGAGCTTCATGTCAACTATGTAGATATGATTAACAGGTGCATTAATTACCTTATTGTAGTAGTATGCCCGTTCCCCCATTGGGTTGAGGCTGGTCCCTGCGCACAACCTGATGGAAAATCAGCAGCAACATTTTTGGTATGCAAGGTGTGAGGTCATAAAATCTGATAATGGAACTCACTTCATTAATGATCTGTTTAAGGAAATAGTCTCCCTATTGTGAATAAAGCACAAACTGTGCTCACTTTATCACTGTATCACCCTCAGGCTACACACACCTATTACTCCTACACGCACTGCATCAGATGCTCATAGATCAGCAGGAGTTCTGGGGGAGGACTTTAAGGGTACTTGTGGGAGTTAACCAGATGTATAAATGTTTTATCTCGCCATATTGGTCTTAGAAGACAAGACTCAGCTGCAGGATCATCAAGAGATGAACTGAACATAGCACTGCTGCAGCTGTATCCGGGGGAAGCAGGTGTACATCTGGAATTAACAGAAGTTTGCAGGGCCTTTTTTGGTGGTCTTCGTCGTCCCCTCTGCTGTTCAGGTGAAGGAGTTGGGGTATTGGGTCCACTTATCTGATGTTCAGAAAGCACCCAGCACTGCTTCACCTTCTCACAAGAATGAACATCTTGCTTACTAATATTAAAGTTTATCTTGCAGCACCTTTTTTTTATATTGCAATTGATTGATCCACCTACCATGATGAAGAGTTTGCATTTGTTTGCGTGGTTGTCTATTTTTTTCTCCCTCTACAGGCTCAACACTACAAGCGCTGTGCAATATATATATTATGTTATATATGTTGTTTACTTTTTGGAGTAGGTGTACTGTTTTTGTGTGGTTATTTTATATGGTTGTGTGGTTATTTTAAATGGTTGGGCATATAACGAGGGGGATGGGAATGAAACAGATGTATATTTGGGGATAACAGAGACTAAGCGGGAAACAGGGGAAGAGATAGAGTACATCAATATAAAGGGGTAATATCTGACACTGCACTGTGGCCCATGTGCACCACCCTGAATCGGATAACAAGTGGGATAATCATCATCAATCAGCATAACTTTATTTGGCTCAAAGCCATGAAAGAATAAACATCATCAAATATATAATCCAGCATAATCCCAGGATTTTACAGTTGTCTGTATACATGGCGCTGTGACGGGGTACACTCAGCAGTTGCTCCTCCAGCAGTATCCATCAGCTAAATGGGCAAGGATCGGGGCATGACACACAAAGTTCAATAAAGGGTTTGGAATATCCTGCTGGGCCATGTTCCCCCCAGGGAGTAAAATTGGCACCTGTCAAGAGGGTTGCATTTACACCCATGGAGACAGAGCCCCGTGTCAGGGAACCCCCCCATATATGGGCTCAGTTTGATCACACTGTTTACCGGAAGAATGTGTGATTCATAAGCTCTCCGAATGTCCCTTACTAATCCTGGATTACTACATTTTAGTTCAATAGAGTCTGAGGTATCCCCCATCTTTGTACTACTCGTACACTCGGAAAAGGGGTTCCTATTCACAAAAGGGCACCCCCCTGTGGTTCGTAACCAATGCAGGCTTTTGTTATGGAGTGCTTCCTTTGGTTCTCTGTGATTTAGGAGGGGTTTGGGGGCTTCACGCAGAAACATGTACCTCGTTGCCAGAAACCTTTTATATTTAGTCAGTGGGTATCGTAGGTCCTGAGACACCTCCATAGTGGGGACTTCACAATACAGGGGGCCCTTTGGGGCAGTGTCTCGTAGCAGTTGGTTGCACAACAGCCCCTCCTTCCCATAGGATGTCTCCTGGGTGTTTACCTGAGAGATATTCAGTATGGCGAGGAGAGGGTCCATCGATAGAGTGGAGGTGTGAGTGGGAGAGATAAAGTCAGAGCCCTTGGGCTTCCCATATTCATCTTTTCCCTGTGCAGCCAATACTTTCTCCACTGCTGCCCATTTGCCAAAAACATTGGTGAAGGGCAGGAGCAATTTCTTTATCTGGGACAATTCAGCCAAAACCAGGCTGCAGTTACAGCAGCACGCCCTTGTGCCCAAGTCTCCCTCCTTTATCCGCTCTACTATAGGGGTGGCCACTGGACTTGCAGGTGACCTGAACAGGCCAGTCATTAGGAGGGCATTATTGGGCCGTGGCTCATGTACCAGGGCTCCCTTCTTCTCTACAAACATGTGGGAATGGGGTGGAGTTGTTAGCTCACCCAACTCTGCCTTTTGTTGTAGTAGGTCCCACCTCCTTTTGGTTTCATAGTGCATGGGTCTTCTCCCCTTTTTGATATCGTTGCAAGGATTTCAAAGTCCTCAGTCAGACCAAATCCAGTAGTTGGACAAGCGTCCGTTGGGGGCTAGGCCGGGGAAGTTGGTGGTACAGAGAGGTCTTGTCAAAAGGTTCTATTGGTGCTGTAGGTGCTGAGAATTAAAAAGAATCTCAACAGACCTCCGCACCTCCATAGAGCCTAAGCAGTCGGCACCTGGTTGGGTGGCTAGAGTGCACTATTGGGGCTCAGGATCTAGAGCAGCCGTTGTCAACCTAAATGGATTAAGACCCCCTCCCCGTTAGAAAAGGCAAATCTTTGAGAAATGTTTGATGAGAGCAGATAAAGATCACCACGAGCTGTGTATAAACTACAAAAAGGTACATTTCCAGGTCTGAATTGACAGAACTGCCACAACATTATGAGAGGTGGATTCCTTTAAAATCGACATATGGTAAAAGAAATGATGGCTAAACGGATGGTGCACCTGTGATTCTATAAATGTGATTTATGGCATTAGATGCCGCTGTGGTCAGTACTATATTAGAAAAACAAACAGAAAAGCTAAAACTTGTTGGACAGAGCACAAATTTGATATAAGAACCGGGATTGTGAAATCACCTATAACAAGAAAATGAAAAGAATGTAAATATAATGTTTCATAAATGAGGTTTACGATATTGGTAAAACATAAAGCAACCAGATGGTGGAAACTTGGATAGGTCACTTCTTAAATGAGAAGCTTATTGGATTGACTATTACAAACATGAAATCTGAAAGGGTTACATACAGAACTTGAATTAAATTGATTTCTTTACATTTTTGATAGAGGTATTTGAATCATGATGATATTTGTTTTCACTTAGATTGTCTGACCAGGGTTATTAAGTAATGTACAATTACAAAAGATAATTAATTGACACTAGTTGGTTTAGATGGCTTGTTTCACTTTCTTTTTAACTAAGTTGTAATCTTTATTATGAGCGATGTGAAACAGAGAAAACATGTCATGCTCAAATTGCCTAAGTGCTCTAAAATTATCATTAACATCTAACTTTATGATTATGTCTGATATGTATTTTTTCCCTACATTGGGATGGCCAATCACCACAATTCACTGTACACCACTGTAAAATATGAATAACTCTATTTGAATTGACCAACAATGCTGACATGTCTCTCTTTGTAATACAACATGTGTCTTACCATGGTTTCGCAACCTGATCATGCTGTAACCATAAATGTTGCAATTTGTCATTCACCACTGCGCTGCTAATTTGTGCACCTTCATTTTCACTCCAAACACTTCACCTACCACAGCCCTGATAAAGACTACAGTAGAAAAGCGCGTCAGCTTTTTGGGTCACCTCACATGGCTAAGTTGCCAGAACTTGTCACGTGTTCTTGGATACATTAAAAACCATGTACAGCAACAACCAATGACTGACGTGTCTAGATTTTCCATAAAACTATCTATACTTGGTACGAAGATAACCTCACAGAAAGTGGACATCCACCAACTGCCTGCGCCCACTAGCAACAAGGCTTGTCACCTCAACCAGGGAGAAAACATGTCTTTGAGGTCTTTACATTTGCAGAGATGAATAAATACACTTTAGGAGGCTTTTAGACTTTATACACACTTAATTGTGTTGTTGGGTTTCATGCTATGGTGGCCAATTACAGGTGGGTTGTTAGTGTGGTTGCAATTAGCTACTAACATTAGTATTTTATAGTCCACATGGTAATGTTACTAGCGGTATGACATTATGATATGATATAATGTGGAGCAATTAGGAATGTATGGGTCTATCAAATAATGCTTTTTAACTTACCATGAAAGTTAATAGGCTAGAAAAAAATGGCCTTACATCAGGAGGATAAGTTTAACTGTGCTATGCAATTGTAATATGTAAACATCTTTACTGTACACATATGGGATTATCTTATTACCACGCTTCAATTTCAATACGATGATCGACTATTCGGTATCCATATACTTGCATGTGATCTACTGCATGAAAAGGGCTGCTGAACTACACTAATAAGCATCAGGGGTTGAAACACTATTTTGACCAAAAAACCTGCGTTCCTGGAGATCAATGTGGAGGGAGTTTGCACATCTGCTGTGACCACAAGCATGATAGTTCTCATGCAGAAGTAAGTAGTTAGTTGAAATTATTTTCAAGAAACATAGAAAGGCAAATACAGGATATTACATGGCCTGCGGTAGTGGCCATGTAGTTATGGTTAAGTTGCTCATCTCATGGGAAGAGCACTTTTTGGGCGGCTTATAACTTTGCTCCCCCTGGATGAATCCTCACCAAACTTTGCAAAACTATTATATGGCCCACTCTGAATATCTTTCCAGAGTTTGGTGAGATTTGGTACAGGTGGGCAAAGTTATAGCGGGGGTCCCAACATTTTTTTTTCCCCATAGACATAATGGGAAAAAAGTTTGCTCACGCCTACAACCCAAACCACTGGACGGATTTCCACCAAATCTGCGGCAGGAGAGGAGGCGTGGTCTCGAAAGCATGCTTTTGTTAATTTGGTGTAAATCCATCCAGTAGTTTTTTTTCTAAATGATGAAAACATGAGGCAAAAAAATTAGTGATATCTATGTCTACGGACACATTTCCCTGTTCGCTCCGCGGACAGGACACCGATTGGTTAATCGGCTTGCGTCATGTCCGCGGACACGCAACGTGTTTGCTGATTGCCTGAAGTGAGGCATGAGGTGCGTCATATTGTTCGATGCGCCGGCCATCTTGGATTCGTGGACATCCGCGGACAGCGCAGCGGCAAACAGAGGCAAAATGCAATTTTGTGGAGTGTGTTGGTGTGTAGGAGTGCTTGGGGAGGGTTGGGGAGTAAGAGATGAGTCAAATACTATATTTGTTTAGGCGACAGGTGCCCCTGATGTGTTCGCCATTCCTGCGGTCATCGCGGCTGTCCGTGGACATAATATATGCACTACTAGCTATTTTACTTTAGTATGATGTTGGTTTTGGGTTGTTAATAGAGCATTGATTGTAATTAATATCCCCTATAAGCAGCCCACATACCACAGTTAAAATGTTTGATAGCATAGTTGTGTTATGCTGCAGTGGTTGTGGCAGGGCCTAGAGTCTTAGGTGCATGGCCTTTGGCCATAGGCCCTGCCAAAGCCACTGCAGCATAACACAGCCATAGAATCAAACACCCATCAAATATCCACAACCCAAAAGTTTGTGTACTGTTTCATTTGTAGAGTTTGTATGTGAAGTTCTGGCTAGGCTATGCAGTTAAGATTGTAGAGTTTATAATAAGGACTGCGGCATAAGGGTGTGTTATGAAGCAGTGTTTGTGAGTCCATTTATTGTATACTTACTGGCTGAGTCTTTTGTGGTTGTATGCAGTTTTTCCATGATATGGGTAATTGGACCAGATATATTTTTTCGATCTCTGTGATAAAAGAAAATATCACATGTTAGTGTACGTAGTTCACAATGAGTTATTGCATTGCATAATATACATTTCTGTATTTTTCTGACCCTCATATTTAGTACTTTACAAGTACTATAGTTCAAACCAGTGTACTGTGCAATTTGCTCAGTTTCTGTGTTTGTTTTCTATATCATTGGGTCTATGGGGAAAAATAATCCATGCTGGATTAAAAAAAAAAAAACTTCTATGTTGTGGTATAATATATTTCTTTCATTGTTTTACTGTTTGTTTCTTGTTTCTTGCTAATCTTTTGGCTTGTTGCAGATTTTTGGGGCAATTAGATACCTGTTGGCGTATTCTAATTGTTTATTTCTACTTTTATGCTATTCATCTATCTGTTGGGTTGTTGCAGATTTTTTGGGGCAGTAAGATACCTGTTGGCATATTCTAACTGTTTATTTCTTGTTACATTTTAGTGGTGTTTATTCATCTGTTTGCTTGTTGCAGAATCTTGGGGCGGTTAGATAGATGTTGGCGTATTCTAATTGTGCATAGTTTTGAAGTTGAAGTTTTGCTTATGTTCATACATAGATTACATATAAAAATTTGGTTTTAAGAATATTAAGTACACGTTTACAAGATTTGCTGGTAATCTCTGCTTTAGAGTAATGGTACTATCTTTACATTGGAACCATCCACAATTCTTTTTTATATATGCAGTGTAGTGACCTGCAATGGTTGTGGCTCCTGCATCGTAGATTTAACCTATTGTTGTGAAGGTTTTCTTACCAAGTGATACTACTGAAGGAGTTGTAATCGGTGTAAAGTGACACCGCCTATCTTGTAGGCAGCTAAACCTCTGGGGGCAGTTACAACAGCTGACAGTTTGTTGTTTGTCAATTGTTGGAGGAATTTGCTGATGATTTTGATTAAGAATGTTTTGTCTAAACCAGCTTGACCACTCACGTATAGCAGTATAGGTTTGTAGTCTTGGCAGGTACAGATTTTATTTTCATGTTGCATACCATGTTCAATTTGTTTTGTTATTTCTTGGAAAATGCTACGCGGCTCATTGTTCAGTTGTGATTTCAGTACAACGAAGTCTTCTGTAGCTTGTTCATGCTGACACATGGTGTTTTCTACTTATGTCATGGCTAATTATGCCTCATTTGCTATTGGTGGCTGTCCAAGTGGTTCTTGGCTTCCTGTTACAGAAGGTTGACTTCCGTCAGGAGTGTCCACTTCTAGTTGGGCCTGGAGTTCTTCTTCATGTTGCTGTTCATTGTGCAATATTGTTTGGTGCTATGTAAAGTTTATGTCTGTTATAGTGGTTTAATTTGCTTTGAAAGCGTCTTCATAGGAGTCATATGTATCCAGTAACTCTTCTTCTTTTCTCCATGGTTTAAAAAGTTGTAGCAGGGACAAGTAATACAGTTCTTTATGTTGAGGAGTCTTTAATGACAATTTGATATGATCAATTAAGCTTTGTTTGGTAAGTTTCACTAAGCTGCCTTCACAATTTACTACTCTGTATCTACCTTTCTTTTCATCCGCTTTAATATTATTTTTGCATGTGACGTTTTGGGCTACGTGGTAGAGACACATGGGGCCTCATTACGAGTCTGGCGGTAACCGTGCCTGAAATTCCGGCAGGTTACCGCCGGACTCGTATTACCATTCCGCCTCCGAGATTCCCGGAATCACTGGGGCATTACAACCCCAGTGACCCTGTAATTCCAGAGGCGGAATTCTGTAAATCCCCATTCCCATGGAGTCCTATAGGACTCCATGGGAATGGGGAAGTGGAAACACCAGCACCATCTCGTAATGGTGCCGGTGTTTCCACGTCCGTCTGCAGGCGGGTGGGGTTAAGCCCGCCAGGTCAGACCTGGCAGGAATGGCACCTCCTGTCTGAAGAACTCAAGATCAGTCGGTCCGGAAACAACAGTGGCTGCGGGTTTACCGCCACCGTTATTTCCGGACCGACTGACTCGTAATGAGGCCCATGGTTTCCAAAGTGTAACTCCTGTTGAGTAGTAGTGTGTGTCTTGTAAATTGTTTTCAAAATGTCTTAGCTGTTGGGATCAAGTTTGGCTATTGTTTCCATGTCCTCATATGATTTGAGAACTCTTTTTCTAGATTTAGCAGGACCAAGACTTAGCCATACTATATTGTCAGATGTTCCATACAAGGCAGTACTTGTTAAATAGTCTGCAGCTTCATAGCAGCCTCATTCTCTATTAGAGAGAATTTGTATGCCTATGTTGTACAATTTCTGTGATAGTGTTTTGTCAGATGATATGTCATCCCAGAGGTCCTGAAGTTCTGTTGTCTCTGCTTTGGTTAAGTCTGCTGTGACATATAGTACAACTGCCATGGAATTGTCTGCAATGTGCTACACATCTATGTTTGCATTCCATAAGAGGGCAATGATTGCATTGTAATCATTGATGTATTTTGATTCTTCTGTTCTTTTTATGTAATATGTGTTCTTAGGTGATTTACCTTTGACACTATGTCTGACTGAAGACATGAAGTTGTTTACTTGACCTGTTGCTGAAACTGATCTAGGGAAACCAAAGAGGCATTTGGTGTAGTAGTTCCCTTTTTAAAAAATATTTGCAATGATAATATTTCCCACATTTATGTCTTTGAAATTGTAAAATTTGTGCATGAAGGTTACTATGTGTTCTTTGTGAAGGGATTTTACAAGTGACATATTTTTGGATGAACTGCAAAACAGGAGCATCACTGTCCTGACCAAATTTAGGAGCATCTTTAATCCATAATAGCATGTGGCTGTGTGGTGCTCCTCTGGCTCTGTATTATTTTCTCCAAAAGTAGTGTTGAACTTCTCAGAGGTGAGGAACAGTCTTATTACAAATAAAGTGTAGCATAGCAATGAAGCGATGATGGAAATATCTTGATACATTTACAGGATCTAGAGAGCAGAGTTCTCCTGGTGATTTTATATCTATGTTTGTTTTGTTTTTGTTTGCTATGCGTAGGAAATCGTGTAAATCTTCCCATGCATATTCTGCACAACTTAATGTAACAAACCAAGTGGGTGGGCCAAGGTTTCTTATCATACAGCGTACATCTCCATGACGTTGGAACCAGTATTCTTTTGTGCCATGCATGTTGCTAAACCATTTGTAATACTTGACTGTAAAACATCATCTTTCTCTTGCACTTTTTGTAATCATTGCGTAGCTGACATATTTTGAAAATGGGAACCTGATTTTAATGTGTGTGCAACTCCGTAGCAGAGTTGCTAGTTCACTTTCAAAGAGAAGGTGGAATATGTATTCCAGGTTTTGTCTGAATCTGGTGTCATCAGAATACATTCGTAAAGAGCGATATTCTGATGCTGTTATCTGTGTGGGTTTTTCATCGCACCTTCCTCCTTTTCCAGTAGGAAAGAGCAGAGGAAAGGCCCGTGCTTCTATTCTTTTTTCCCATATGCTGATTGGAAATCCTTTGGCTTTTCGCCTTTGGTATGTTTCCAGTGCATCATCTATAGTGTCTTTAGAGTGTAAATGATGAATGATATAATGGTCTAAAATATTGGATTCTGTAGCAGGATTTACAAGTTGAAATTGACCATTTCTGGTGACTCTTGAAATATTTCAATGGTTTCTCTCAGGTTTTCTTCAATATTAATGTCTTTGTACTATTCATTGTTGTTTTTTAGGTATTGCAGACTTGTCTAACTTTATGTAAGTCCACGAGTTGTTGGCAATTTTTTTGGTCTTTTTTGTCTTTTGTAGGTACGCCATTTACTAAGATAATTAAAGATTGATCTATTGGCCATTGCACTCCTAGAGTGTGCACATTTTCTTTGAGATTTAATGGTAAATAAACTACTTTGCCATGAATGCCTTTCACAAATTCAGAGGGAGGTAATTTTGCTGTTTTTGTTTGAAGGCGTATTATTGCTTGAAATGGGTGCACTGTTTGGATTATGATGCGCTCATATAAATGTAGTTGTTGCAACGGTTTTGGTAGTGGAAATACTTCCAAGTTATTTGTGATAGCACGTGAAGGTGTTTGGTTGTTGACAAGTTTTACAATGCAGTAATTGCAAATTATTAAGGGGTCAGTCATTTCATATTTGTTTTCTGCTACAAGGCAGAGAGCTAATTGGAACCTTTTGGAATATTCATTGTCTTCTATTTTGTATGTTATGTCCACAGTTTTTGTGCTACTTTTATAAAAAAGTCCTGCGGCAACGCATACACGCATGGTTTGGTACTTCAGAAGATTTACTTTTAAACTTTAGTACTTCTTTTTTGTATGTGTTTAGTAGAAAGTTGCTATGTGTGCAGTAGTTGCTAGTTTGTTGTAAAGCTATTGCATTTTGTAAGTGGCTTTCACTTCCAAAATATTTTCTCTGGATCTGCTCTATTTCTTCGAGTAGTTGTTTGGCTGTACCACGTAGAAGATTGTTATTGAAATTGGCTAGTGCTAAAGCAGGATTTTTAGCATAGTAGGGTTTATGGACCAGATTTCTTATAGTTGAATGATGTGTTGATATCATTTTGATATGATGGAAGGTGCTTTTGCAAATGAATGTCCTTGTAGTCCTGTGTATTTGCGCACTGGACAGGCATCCATATTTTGTAGTAGCTTCATTTTTAATTTGTCTTTGCTTTTTACATACTGATTGAGGAACTGGCGTAAAGATTTGAAAGATTTTTTGGCAATGTTACACATTGATGTGCACGGCCATTTGCAGACTGGATGTTTTGGTTCAGTAGAATGGAGAGGTGATACTGAGCTTTCTGGGGATATTTTTGTGAGCAGAGTTCTTGTTCCATAATGGTGTTATTAAGTTTGTCATACCCTCAACCACTGCTATGTATGGCAATTGGGTTTGTTTGCTTTTGTTTATATGCTTCTTCATTAGAATATGGTTATGTGCTCGTGGTGTGACTCCATTCACCTCACAGATGCATAAGAAGCTATTTTTGTTGATATTCCGTTTATTGAGAAGTCTTTTTTGTAGTTTAGTAGTTAGTTTTGTTAGTGGTTTCATTCTGCTTAAAACTAAAATAAATAACTTCCTTTTGAGAAGGATTGCACTGTCTTTGAGAGCTTCTAGGATTAATTTTCTACGGTAGGTTTTAAGGGTTGTGCATGATTTCTCTCCTGTTTTTATAAGGTTCTGAAGGACTCTGTGGCGGAACATTTATTGTAAAATATTTTTTTTGGTATGGTTACTTGCCACTACATCAAGATTTATAGGTGCAGCGTTAGCAGTAGTGGCAGCTGAAGTCTTGTTAATCACTTTCTGTTTCGTTTTACATTTTGACAGAGGAGGCAAAGTTTCTATACTGGACGCTTGTTTTGTTTCGCTTAATGACTGTTTTAGCTGTTTTGTTTGAACTTTTTGTACAAAATCTGCTAGAGATGGATGCTTATTTTGGACACTTATATTTTGATTTGCTCTACTTCTGCGTTGATTTCTATGGAGTTGCTTTTTGATAGGCATTCTTTGGGGTCTGTTGGAGAAAAAAAGAAAGTGTGGGTTGGGCTCTTGTGCAGTGTATGCATGCATTGTGCATGAGTGTCTGAATATGATGGTAAGGATGATTGTGGAGTTGTGTGATTGTGCATTGGGCAGCTACATCAAGTGGAGAAGGCTATTCTTGTATTTGTGTGTTACTATACTGGGCTTCAGATGACAATATAAAGTATGCAGCTGGTAAGGGGAAGCACTAATACTACATCTAATGGTAAAGGGTTAATACACTTGTTTGTTCTACAATACTAAAATATTAGTGTGTTTGAGTAACAGTTACAATATTATGTTAGTATTGTACTTACTTGTTTGTATGCAAAGAGTAGGTTTCTTCCAAGTTCTTGTTCGTACTTCAGACGCTGCTGCTTTTCAGGAGAGTGGTCTTCACTGCAATTGTAAAAGAAAGAAGTTAGTGAATATGTTTGTTTATAGCACTTTTGTTAATGTAGACATTGATTATTTTTGTTTTTGTAGTAGTAGTGTTTTCTTATAACTGAGCATAGTATGCACATGCACTTTCCTTTGCCTATGTGCATCATGTATATTTTATTTAGAATCTGTTAGTTGAATATGTTTTACAAATGAGTATAACAGTAAACATATAGAGCACACTTGTTTTTTTAATGTTATGTTAATCGATGTTAAGACATAGAAGAAATAATCATATGTATGTTTTGCTATTTTTACAGGGTAAATGGCAAAGATTGTACAGAAAAGCATGCAATATATGCATGTGTGAAGGTGTGGGAAATAAAGCAGAAGGATTTGATATAGAGGCAGTGGTGTTGTTTCAGCTGGGAGCCTTTCTATTGATATTGTCTGTGTGTGTGCTTAAATGAAGATGCATGTACTCATCCTGGCTGCTTGTAATTTTATAACACACTGGACAGCCTTTTTCATAGTCATACTGTTCTTTCTCCCAGCTTTTAATATGAAATAAAAAACATTTAGATAGCTGTGTGTGTAAACAAAAATTTGGAGAGCAGACAGGTTTGCAATTGACACTTCATTATAGCAGATGGGAGAAATTACAGTAAATTCATTTTACAGTTTATACAGGGTAAGTGGCAGTTACTCTGTTTATATGTATTCCTAGAAGTGCTGTACATGTACTGTGTAGAAAATATTCATACCTGTAGTGTGTGTTCATGCATGTGGATGTGCATGAATCTCCAAGTAGAAATCTTGGGGAGTGTTGTTGCTGTAGGTCCCTTGCCGTCACAGCCCAATTGAACTGAGAGTGATCAATAGTACATCTAAAGTGATGATCTGTGATGATAGAGTTAGATGTAGAGTTCTTGGATGTGTTTGGTGGATGATTGTGTGACTGCTTAACAGTAGCCAATGAGGAAATGGTGCAGAGAGTCAATTGGAAAGGGTAGAAGGGCTGCCCCAGTGTTACGCGCTCTGCGGACACCGCGGCTGTCCGCGGATAGGGCATGTCACATCCAGGGTTTATCAGCAAATACAGCATGGAAAGGGGACTTTAGGGATCAGCCAATCAAATGTTGAGGTTGTGGTTTGTGTTGAAAGAGGCTGTGTGTAGTAAAGGTGGTAAAGGTGGAGAAAGTCAGGGTGTTGGTGGTTGGAGATATGTTTGTGCATGGTTTGGATCAGTATGCTAAATGCAGGAGTATGGCAAACAATTTTGATGTTAAAGGAGTGGAAGTGGTGTGGAGCGCTGTGCCTGATTTTAATGTGCAGGGAATTGCACAAGTTTGTGGAGATATGGACAAGGGGAGCAGTCCACATGTAGTTGTTTTGCACTGCGGTGCTTTGCATTTGGGCTATGTCAGTGCCCCTACTTTGTTGAAAGATCTGGAACACTTGGTTCAGGCAGTGATGAAAATACTTCCAAATGCCAAGGTTATTTTTTCTGGTTTAGTACCTAGGGCAATATGGGACAATAGTTTTGTTTTTTGTCCTCAGCATAATATTGCTAGGTGTGCAATCAACTGAGGCATGTTTTCTTTCATGCTTAGAGCTGGTATGTTCTTTTGTAATAATGAAAACATTGATTCTGGTAATGTTGTTTATTTTAAAGAAGATTGCATTTCTTTATCTTTTATGGGAATGCCATGCTGTTTTGGAAGATAAGAGTTGCTTTGGGGAAGCTAATGTGAAGATTTTTGGAGGAAAATAAGAAGAAAAAAAACAATACTAAAAAAGTTGTTTCTGAAGCATCTGCAAAAAAAAGAGGCTCTTTTAAGAGCCAACCTCAAAGGGGAAATGGGGCACACGATTAAAATTTTCATTCCCCACGTTCAGATTTTTCAATTTGTCCACGGACACCGTGGTTGCCCGCGGACAGCGCGTATTACATATGGGGATTTTGGGGTTGAGAGGCATGCAAATGAGACTGAGAAGAGCAAGGGATTGGTTAATAAGGTTTACTGGGTATGTTGTGTAAGGAGAGAGTTTGTCAGTAGGTATTTATCCTGAGAGAAGAGTAGATAGCTATGGCTGTGTGTTTCAGAAAGCATATTGTTTGGATTTTGGGAGATTCATGGATAAATTGGTTGGAGGTGCACGCAGATCGCTGTGGAGTGGCTGCACATCTTGGATTCTCTCATGTGGAAGTGCACTGGCATGGCGTTCGTGGAATGAAGTGGCTGGATTTGGTACCTCTCTTTGCTACTTTGGTGACACAGCATCATCCAGACATTATTATTATTCATTGTGGATGGAACAGTTTAGGAAATGTGTCTGGAATCTCTTTGCAATTTGCAATGAAAGAAGGACTTGGGAAAGTCATGGACATGTATCCAAACTCCAGAGTAATATTTTCACGTATTGCGCAGAGACAAATGTGGCTGCGTTCTTTTTCATTTGGTCCACAAATGGAGAAAACAAGGTGCAATGTTAACAAGGCTATTTGTGCCTTTTTGAGAGATGTTGGCATGTTCGTTTCAGAATGAAAACATGATGTTTTGTAGTACACACATTTATCACAGAGATGGAGTACATCTTACTTATGCCGGCAATCAGATTTTTCTGCAAAATATACAAAATGCAATGTGACCTTTTTTGGAATTACAGCAATACATTGTGCAGTAGGTGTTGACCATTTGACATTTTTGAAACACAAAAAAACCCACAAAAAAGGCTCTTTTTAAAGCCACCACTTCCTTCCATAGAAAAGTGCAATGGTTCTGATAGGGCAGCACCCCCCCAAAAATTATTGTCCGCTGACTTCTAAAAAAACACAGGGCCCTGCAATATTTATTCGTCACTTCTATTTTTGAACTGTCAAAGGCGGCTCTGAAAAAATCCTTTTTTTTTTGGTTTTTGTTGTTTTATATTTTTTTGGGTTTTTTAAACACAACACACAAGGTAAGGAGGGTAAGGAAGGGACACCAACCACGGGGATAAGAAAGGGCAGGTGGAGAGAGGAAGATGTAGGGTGGGCCTTATTGAGGTAGGTTGCAGACCTTTTCAGGCTCCTTGACCACCGTCTCGAAAGCACTCTGAAGGTTCTCCCCCCTGCAGAGTACTGCATCGCAGTACATGCACAATATTGTGACCCTCGAAAGGTAAGGGTCAACAGCATCATGAATGGCCTACGAGGCAGCTGGAGGATGCTGCAGAGGAACTCAACCTTCTACGTTTATCATAAGGTACAACCTTACGAATAGCCCCACCTTGGAATGACCTTAGGTGTCTCTTCATTGATGTCGTACCATTGCTATATGAACCAGGCTTGCCATGACTCAGCACCATGTGGTACTGAGTGCAGATCACCTTGTTTGCACAAGCTTTTGGCAGTCCATCAACAGTGGTAAATAACCGCCACACCCAAGATTCACAGTGAGAACTAGCAGTAGGGACTTCCACTACCTCATCCTCTTCATCCTCTTTATCCCTCTCCTCTGAATCCTCATGCCAGTTCCCCACTGCAGGCTCTTGGGGATGTGGTGGAGGTGGAAGGGGTGGAGGTGCTGATGCCGTGGCAGTAGCAGCAGAAGCAATTTGGGATGCCATCTGGAAGGTAATAACAAACAACCAGGAACCAAGCAGAATGAGGATCAGCTCTGGGGTGTGGCCTTTTATAGGGTTGCAGGTGCACGCTCCACGAATACCCACACCGTTCGTGGACACATCGAACACCAAGAAAGGGCTCAAAAGTTCCAAAAAGTATGTAGATCGGCAGGGACATTGTCTGGGACATGTGCAATGGTGAACTTTTACTGTAAAATACCTTGGACTGCTCAAAAAAGCACTTTTTAAATGTTCAGAGGCCCAGACATTGTCCACAAATAAGGACACACGCTCAGCATTGGTGCGGTCACATGATGACGTCGCAGACACGTTTGTGAATGGGACAACTGTCCGTAGGACACCAAATGCTTGTGGACAGTTGTGCGAATGTGCGCGGGTGTTCTACAGACAGTGTTCGGGTCCCCAAACTAATTAAAAGGGCGACACAGATGCGGCAGACAGTTACGGACAGGCGGGATGTTCATAGGACCCAAGGGTGTGATGCGCATGTGCGCAGGTGTTCTATGGCCAGTGTTGAAGTCCCCGAATAAAATAAATGTGCGTCAAAACGTTGCAGACAGGCAGATGGGATATGATACAGATATATAATCATTCCGGTTGGGGACATTAAGAACAGGGGGGTGTTCTTAGGACACCCCCATTTTGGGTGATTGCAGACAAGTGGACATCTTGTGTGTTCAAAGGACACCTCCATTTTAATTACAAACAGTACAAACAGGTATATTGTCCTTAGGACACCCCCATTTGTGTTAATTGCGTACAGGTGGACATCTTGTGTGTTCTAAGGACACCTACATTTTAATTACGGACAGTACAGACAGGTATAGTGTCTTTAGGATACCCCATTTTGGTTAATTGTGGACAAAACGGACACCCGCACTGTCCGCGGACACCATAACTGCCTTTTTAAAAAGAAGATTAAGGCACAGGCATATACTATGAACACACTTAAAATGTTATTATTGTATAACAGTATAAAAATTACGAAAGAGAGGGGGAAGCAGAAACTGAAACAAATACAGGGGATTTAGGGGTTTGGACATGATGTATGGGAGGGGAAGAAGGGATGGAAGTCTCATCGTAATGTTTTTCTTGCTGGGGAGGGTTTGGGGATAGTTGGCTGGGACATGGAGAGGGAGAACAGGTACATGTGGGAAGTTATATTTATTTTTTTCTTTAATGTGGTCCCAACAAACTGTTTTATAAGAATCAAGTTTTTCATTAACATATCCATTTTTAGTTCAATTTGTTTCAGAGGATCGTCTAATGTCTCTCTTGGTATATTATACTTATTGTCTGTATGGTCTGTTAAAAAAATATGTTAACTACACATAAAGTAATGGTTATTAGTTGGCTTATATAGAGAAATGTTGTGTCTACTATTAGTATCACTGTCTTCACTCATTTCATCTTGTGGGAAATTTTCTTCCAGCCATTCCAAAGTACTGGACATTTCTGTGTAAAAAAAATAAATATTAGTTTTAGTGTACCGAATACAGAAAATGTATAAATATATAAAATAAATATAGTGTACTTACTAGTTTCTTACAAACTTTTGGTGTTACTGCTATGTAGGTATGCTCTTGATTTTTTGCTGCACAGTTTCTGTAAGGTAATTCTTTTGGAGGCATTTTTTTGGTATATTCCATTATATTGAAAACGCTATTTCAGTGGATGGTTTCTGTCTTACATATACAGTTTCCACTTCTTATTTATTATTAAATGTAATGTTTTTATGTGCTGCTTTTTTAACATGTTTGGTGTTTTTATTGTATGATACAATAATGTAAGATACCACCTGAGTTTTTGGATAGTGTTGATGGTGACAGCGTCCGTCCGCAGACATGCGCACGGTGAGCGGACATCAATATCACTAGCGGGGGCAGGGGGTTCAGTATTTTCTATGTTATATCTATGTAAGCTGATGCATGTAGTTATGGTTAAGTTGCTAACCGCTTAGGATGAGCACTTTTTGGGTGGCTTATAACTTTTCCCTACCTGGACGAAACCTCACCAAACTTTGCAAAAACGTATATGGCCCACTCTTGCAACTTTGGTGAGGTTTGGTCAAGGGGGGGCAAGGTTATAGGGGGGGGGGCCCAAAATGTATTTTTTACCCATAGACATAATGGGAAAAATCTGTTGCACTACAGCCCAAACCGCTTGACAGATTTTTGCCAAATTTGTGGCAGGAGCGGTGGCTTGGCCCTGAAAGCGTGCTTTCGTTAATTTGGTGTAAATCCATCCAGTAGTTTCTTTTTTTAAACAACCAAAATGTAAGGCAAACATATTAGTGATATCTATGTCTGCTCTGTGGACGCACTTCCCTGTACGCTCCGCGGGCCAGACACCGATTGGATAATCGGCTCACATCATGTTTGCAGACACTTGACGTGTTCTCTGATTGGCTGGGATGAGGCGTGAGGTGCGTCAAATTGTTTCGATGTGACCGCCATATTGGATACGCAGACATGCGCTCTAAGTGAGCATAAATCCAATTTTGGGGAGTGTGTTGGTGTGTATGAGTGCTTGGAGAGGGTGGGGGAGTAAGAGATGGGTCAAATGCTTTCTTTGTTTAGGTGGGAGAAGGCCATGATGTGTTTGCTGTGTACGCAGTCACCGCGGTTGTCCGCGGACATACTAAACACTGGGCGCACTACTGGCCATTTTAGTTGAGTAGGATGTTGGTTTTGGGTCGTTAGAAGAGCATTGAGTGAAGAGGGTATGTAATGAAGAGTTTGTACGTTGGTTGTAATTATTTTTTAGAATGTTAATTGAAGTGCACAGTTTTGAGGTGGATGTATTATGTTTTTGGGTTGTGGTCGTTTGGTAGATGTTTGTTTCTATGGGTGTGTTATGCTGCGTTGGTTTTGGCCAGGGCCTAGAGTCTTGGGTGCATGGCCGAAGGCCGTAGGCCATGCACCCAAGACTCTAGGCCCTGGCCACAACCACTGCAGCATAACTCTACAATGCTAGCAAATATTTTGATTGTGGTATGTGAGCTGTTTAGGGGATATGTTTTCAAAAATGTGAGTACTGATTGGTAGTAGTGTAATAGTGTTTATAGGATAGTGAGATGATGTGTGTTAGGTTGTTGGATAGTGTGGGTGCACTATTGGTTATTTTAGTTTAGTATGATGTTGGTTTTGGGTCATTGGAAGAGCATTGGGTGAAGAGGGTATGTATTGAAGAGTTTGTACGTTGGTTGCAGTGGCGGCTGGTGAGTTTGAAAGCTGGTGGGGCGTAAAGATCCCCGGGTGATTTT